>NC_090935.1:1552245975-1552558967 GCF_040938575.1 Ambystoma mexicanum | reverse complement strand
CCTTCCCATTCCAATCCTGAGACCCTTCCTATAGCATGATATGTGAAATCTCAATGCTTCTACCAAAACTGAGACCCTTCCTTTAGCATGAGATGTGATATACAACTCCTTCCCATTCCAATCCTGAGACCAGTCCTATAGCATGAGATGTGATATCTCAATGCTTCTAATACCAAACCTGAGATCCTTCCTATAACATGAGATGTGATATCCAACTCCTTCCCATTCCAATCCTGAGACCCTTCCTATAGCATGAGATGTGATATCTCAATGCTTCTAATACCAAACCTGAGATCCTTCCGATAGCATGAGATGTGATATCTCAATGCTTCTAATACCAAACCTGAGATACTTCCTATAACATGAGATGTGATATCCAAATCCTTCCCCTTCCGAACCTGAGACCCTCCCTTTAGCATGAGATGTGATATCCAACTCCTTCTCATTCCAATCCTGATACCCTTCTGATAGCATGAGATGTGATATCTCAATGCCTCTAATACCAAACCTGAGATCCTACCTCTAACATGAAATGTGATATCCAACTCCTTCCCTTTCCAAACCTGAGAGCCTTCCTACAGCATGAGATGTGATATCCAAGTCCTTCCCATTCCAATCCTGAGACCCTTCCTATAACATGAGATGTCATATCCAACTCCTTCCCATTCCAACCTGATACCCTTCCTATAGCATGAGATGGGATATCCAACTCCTTCCAAATCCAATCCTGATACCCTTCCGATAGCATGAGATGTGATATCCCAATGCTTCTACAAAACCTGATACCCATACCGTGGCATGAGATGTGATATCAAACTCCCGTCCCATACCATGAGACTTGATATCTCAATGCTTCTAATACCAAACCTGAGACCGGTCCAATAACATGAGATGTGATATCCAAATCCTTCCCCTTCCAAACCTTAGACAATTCCTTTATCATGAGATGTGATATCCAAGTCCTTCCCATTCCATTCCTGAGACCCTTCCTATAGCATGAGATGTGATATCTCAATGCTTCTAATACCAAACCTGAGACCCTTCCTATAACATGAGATGTGATATCCAAGTCCTTCCCATTTCAATCCTGAGACCCTTCCTATAGCATGAGATGTGATATCTCAATGCTTCTAATACCAAACCTGAGACCCTTCCTATAACATGAATTCTGATATCCAAGTCCTTCCCATTCCAATCCTGAGACCCTTCCAATAGCAGAGATGTGATATCTCAATGCTTCTAATATCAAACCTGAGACCTGTCCTATAACATGAGATGGGATATCCAACTCCTTCCCGTTCCAAACCTGATACCCTTCCTATAGCATGAGATGTGATATCCAATTCCTTCCCATCCCAATCCTGAGACACCTCCGATAGCAGAGATGTGATATCTCAATGCTTATACCAAACCTGAGACTCTTCCTATAACATGAGATCTGATATCTAACTCCTTTCCGTTCCAAACTGAGACCCTTCCTATAGCATGAGATGTGATATCCAACTCCTTCCCGTTACAAACCTGATACCCTTCCTATAGCATGAGATGTGATATCCAATTCCTTCCCATCCCAATCCTGAGACACCTCCGATAGCAGAGATGTGATATCTCAATGCTTATACCAAACCTGAGACTCTTCCTATAACATGAGATGTGATATCTAACTCCTTTCCGTTCCAATCCTGAGACCCTTCCTATAGCATGAGATGTGATATCTCAATGCTTATACCAAATCTGAGACCCTTCCTATTGCATGAGATGTGATATCCAACTCCTTCCCATTCCAATCCTGAGACCCTTCCTATAGCATGAGATGTGATATCTCAATGCTTCTAATACCAAACCTGAGATCCTTCCTATAACAAGAGATGTGATATCCAACTCCTTCCCATTCCAATCCTGAGACCCTTATGATAGCATGAGATGTGATATCTCAATGCCTCTAATACCAAACCTGAGATACTTCCGATAGCATGAGATGTGATATCTCAATGCTTCTAATACCAAACCTGAGATCCTTCCTATAACATGAGATGTGATTTCCAAATCCTTCCCCTTCCAAACCTGAGACCCTCCCTTTAGCATGAGATGTGATATACAACTCCTTCCCATTCCAATCCTGAGACCCTTCCTATAGCATGATATGTGAAATCTCAATGCTTCTACCAAAACTGAGACCCTTCCTTTAGCATGAGATGTGATATCCAACTCCTTCCCATTCCAATCCTGAGACCAGTCCTATAGCATGAGATGTGATATCTCAATGCTTCTAATACCAAACCTGAGATCCTTCCTATAACATGAGATGTGATATCCAACTCCTTCCCATTCCAATCCTGAGACCCTTCCTATAGCATAAGATGTGATATCTCAATGCTTCTAATACCAAACCTGAGATCCTTCCGATAGCATGAGATGTGATATCTCAATGCTTCTAATACCAAACCTGAGATACTTCCTATAACATGAGATGTGATATCCAAATCCTTCCCCTTCTGAACCTGAGACCCTCCCTTTAGCATGAGATGTGATATCCAACTCCTTCTCATTCCAATCCTGATACCCTTCTGATAGCATGAGATGTGATATCTCAATGCCTCTAATACCAAACCTGAGATCCTACCTCTAACATGAAATGTGATATCCAACGCCTTCCCTTTCCAAACCTGAGAGCCTTCCTACAGCATGAGATGTGATATCCAAGTCCTTCCCATTCCAATCCTGAGACCCTTCCTATAACATGAGATGTCATATCCAACTCCTTCCCATTCCAACCTGATACCCTTCACATAGCATGAGATGGGATATCCAACTCCTTCCAAATCCAATCCTGATACCCTTCCGATAGCATGAGATGTGATATCCCAATGCTTCTACAAAACCTGATACCCATACCATGGCATGAGATGTGATATCAAACTCCCGTCCCATACCATGAGACTTGATATCTCAATGCTTCTAATACCAAACCTGAGACCGGTTCAATAACATGAGATGTGATATCCAAATCCTTCCCCTTCCAAACGTTAGACCCTTCCTTTATCATGAGATGTGATATCCAAGTCCTTCCCATTCCATTCCTGAGACCCTTCCTATAGCATGAGATGTGATATCTCAATGCTTCTAATATCAAAACTGAGACCCTCCCTATAGCATGATATGTGATATCTAAGTCCTTCCCAATCCAATCCTGAGACCCTTCCTATAGCATGCGATGTGATATCTCACTGCTTCTACCAAACCTGAGACCCTTCCTTTAGCATGAGATGTGATATCCAGCTCCTTCCCATTCCAAACCTGAGACACTTCCGATAGCATGAGATGTGATATCTCAATACTTCTAATATCAAAACTGAGACCCTCCCTATAGCATGATATGTGATATCTAAGTCCTTCCCATTCCAATCCTGAGACCCTTCCTATAGCATGAGATGTGATATCTCAATGCTTCTACCAAACCTGAGACCCTTCCTTTAGCATGAGATGTGATATCCAACTCCTTCCCATTCCAATCCTGAGACCCTTCCTATAGCATGAGATGTGATATCTCAATACTTCTAATACCAAACCTGAGATCCTTCCGATAACATGAGATGTGATATCCAAATCCTTCCCCTTCCAAACCTGGAACCCTCCCTTTAGTATGAGATGTGATATCCAACTCCTTCCCATTCCAATCCTGAGACCATTCTGATAGCATGAGATGTGATATCTCAATGCTTCTAATACCAAACCTGAGATCCTTCCTATAACATGAGATGTGATATCCAAATCCTTCCCCTTCCAAACCTGAGACCCTCCCTTTAGCATGAGATGTGATATCCAACTCCTTCCCATTCCAATCCTGAGACCCTTCTGATAGCATGAGATGTGTTATCTCAATGCCTCTAATACCAAACCTGAGATCCTACCTCTAACATGAAATGTGATATCCAACTCTTTCCCCTTCCAAACCTGAGAGCCTTCCTATAGCATGAGATGTGATATCCAAGTCCTTCCCATTCCAATCATGAGACCCTTCCTATAACATGAGATGGGATATCCAACTCCTTCCCATTCCAATCCTGAGACCCTTCCTATAGCAGAGATGTGATATCTCAATGCTTATACCAAACCTGAGACCCTTCCTACGGGATGAGATGTCATATACAACTCCTTCCCATTCCAATCCTGAGACCCTTCCTATAGCATGAGATGTGATGTCTCAATGCTTCTAATACCAAACCTGAGATCCTTCCTATAACATGAGATGTGATATCCAACTCCTTCCCATTCCAATCCTGAGACCCTTCCTATAGCATGAGATGTGATATCTCAATGCTTATACCAAACCTGAGACCCTTCCTATAGCATGAGATGTGATATCCAACTCCTTCCCATTCCAATCCTGAGACCCTTCCTATAGCATGAGATGTGATATCCAACGCCTTCCCTTTCCAAACCTGAGAGCCTACCTATAGAATGAGATGTGATATCCAAGTCCTTCCCATTCCAATCCTTAGACCCTTCCTACAGCATGCAATATGATATCTCAATGATTCTAATAACAAACCTGAGACCCATCCTATAACATGAGATGGGATATCCAACTTCTTCCCATTCCAATCCTGAGACACTTCCGATAGCAGAGATGTGATATCTCAATGCTTCTATCAAACCTGAGACGCTTCCTACAACATGAGATGTGATATCCAACTCCTTCCCGTTCCAAACCTGAGACCCTTCCTATACCATATGTGATATCCAACTCCTTCCCATTCCAAACACGAGACCCTTCCTATAGCAAGAATGTAATATCCAACTCCTTCCCATTCCAATCCTGAGACCATTCCTATAGCATGAGAT
Source organism: Ambystoma mexicanum (assembly GCF_040938575.1). Classification (NCBI taxonomy): domain Eukaryota; kingdom Metazoa; phylum Chordata; class Amphibia; order Caudata; family Ambystomatidae; genus Ambystoma; species Ambystoma mexicanum. The sequence goes on along the minus strand of NC_090935.1, from coordinate 1,552,554,122 downwards.
GTGATATCTCAATGCTTCTAATACCAAACCTGAGATCCTTCCTATGACATGAGATGTGATATCCAATTCCTTCCCATTCCAAACCTGAGACCCTTCCTACAACATGCAATGTGATATCTCAATGCTTCTAATACCAAACCTGAGACCAGTCCTATAACATGAAATGGGATATCCAACTCCTTCCCGTTCCAAACCTGAGACCCTTGCTATAGCATGAGATGTGATATCTCAATGCTTCTAATGCCAAACCTGAGATCCTTCCGATAGCATGAGATGTGATATCTCAATGCTTCTAATACCAAACCTGAGATCCTTCCGATAGCATGAGATGTGATATCTCAATGCTTCTAATACCAATCCTGAGATCCTTCCTATAACATGAGATGTGATATCCAAATCCTTCCCCTTTCAAACCTGAGACCCTCCCTTTAGCATGAGGTCTCAGGTTTGTTATTAGAAGCATTGAGATATCACATCTCATGCTATAGGAAGGGTCTCAGGATTGGAATGGGAAGGACTTGGATGTCACATCTCATGCTATAGGGAGGGTCTCAAGTTTGATATTAGAAGCATTGAGATAACAAATCTCATGATATCGGAAGGGTCTCAGGATTGGAATGGGAAGGAGTTGGATATCACATCTCATGATAAAGGAAGAGTCTAAGGTTTGGAAGGGGAAGGATTTGGATATCACATCTCATGTTATAGGACGGGTCTCAGGTTTGGTATTAGAAGCATTGAGATATCAAGTCTCATGGTATAAGAAGGGTCTCAGAATTGGAATGGGAAGGAGTTGGATATCACATCTCAAGCTATAGGAAGCGTCTCAGGATTGGAATGGGAAGGAGTTTGATATCACATCTCATGCCATAGTATGGTTCTCAGGTTTGGTAGAAGCATTGGGATATCACATCTCATGCTATCGGAAGGGTATCAGTATTGGATTTGGAAGGAGTTGGATATCCCATCTCATGCTATAGGAAGGGTCTCAGGTTGGAATGGGAAGGAGTTGGATATCATATCTCATGCTATAGGAAGGTTCTCAGGTTTGGAAAGGGAAGGAGTTGGATATCACATTTCATGTTAGAGGAAGGATCTCAGGTTTGGTATTAGAGGCCTTGAGATATCACATCTCATGCTATCGGAAGGGTCACAGGATTGGAATGGGAAGGAGTTGGATATCACATCTCAAGCTATAGGAAGGGTCTCAGGTTTGGTATAAGCATTGAGATATCACATCTCATGCTATAAGAAGGGTCTCTGGATTGGAATGGGAAGAAGTTGGATATCACATCTCATGCTATAGGAAGGGTCTCAGGTTTGGTATAAGCATTGAGATATCACATCTCATGCTATAGGAAGGGTCTCAGGATTGGAATGGGAAGGAGTTGTATATGACATCTCATGCCATAGGAAGGGTCTCAGGTTTCGTATAAGCATTGAGATATCACATCACATGCTATAGGAAGGGTCTCAGAATTGGAATGGGAAGGACTTGGATATCACATCTCATGCTATAGGCAGGGTCTCAGGTTTGGAAAGGGAAGGAGATGGATATCACATTTCATGTTAGAGGTAGGATCTCAGGTTTGGTATTAGAGGCATTGAGATATCACATCTCATGCTATCAGAAGGGTCTCTGGATTGGAATGGGAAGAAGTTGGATATCACATCTCATGCTAAAGGGAGGGTCTCAGGTTTGGAAGGGGAAGGATTTGGAAATCACATCTCATATTATAGGAAGGATCTCAGGTTTGGTATTAGAAGCATTGAGATATCACATCTCATGCTATCGGAAGGATCTCAGGTTTGGTATAAGAGGCATTGAGATATCACATCTCATGCTATCATAAGGGTATCAGGATTGGAATGGGAAGGAGTTGGATATCACATCTCATGTTATAGGAAGGATCTCAGGTTTGGTATTAGAAGCATTGAGACATCACATCTCATGCTATAGGAAGGGTCTCAGGATTGAAATGGGAAGGAGTTGGATATCACATCTCATGCTATAGGAAGGGTCTCAGATTTGGTATAAGCATTGAGATATCACATCTCATGCTATAGGAAGGGTCTCAGGATTGGAATGGGAAGGAGTTGTATATGACATCTCAGGCCATAGGAAGGGTCTCAGGTTTGATATAAGCATTGAGATATCACATCTCTGCTATCGGAAGGGTCTCAGGATTGGAATGGGAAGGAGTTGGATATCCCATCTGAGTTGGATATCCCATCTCATGTTATAGGAAGGGTCTCAGGTTTGGTATTAGAAGCATTGAGATATCACATCTCATGCTATAGGAAGGGTCTCAGGATTGGAATGGGGAGGACTTGGATGTCACATCTCATGCTATAGGGAGGGTCTCAGGTTTGATATTAGAAGCATTGAGATAACAAATCTCATGATATCGGAAGGGTCTCAGGATTGGAATGGGAAGGAGTTGGATATCACATCTCATGATAAAGGAAGGGTCTAAGGTTTGGAAGGGGAAGGATTTGGATATCACATCTCATGTTATAGGACGGGTCTCAGGTTTGGTATTAGAAGCATTGAGATATCAAGTCTCATGGTATAGGAAGGGTCTCAGAATTGGAATGGGAAGAAATTGGATATCACATCTCAAGCTTTAGGAAGGGTCTCAGGGTTGGAATGGGAAGGAGTTTGATATCACATCTCATGCCATAGTATGGGTCTCAGGTTTGGTAGAAGCATTGGGATATCACATCTCATGCTATCGGAAGGGTATCAGTATTGGATTTGGAAGGAGTTGGATATCCCATCTCATGCTATAGGAAGGGTCTCAGGTTAGAATGGGAAGGAGTTGGATATCACATTTCATGTTATAGGAAGGGTCTCAGGATTGGAATGGGAAGGACTTGGATATCATATCTCATGCTATAGGAAGGCTCTCAGGTTTGGAAGGGGAAGGAGTTGGATATCACATTTCATGTTAGAGGAAGGATCTCAGGTTTGGTATTAGAGGCCTTGAGATATCACATCTCATGCTATAGGAAGGGTCTCAGGATTGGAATGGGAAGGAGTTGGATATCACATCTCAAGCTATAGGAAGGGTCTCAGGTTTGGTATAAGCATTGAGATATCACATCTCATGCTATAGGAAGGGTCTCAGGATTGGAATGGGAAGAAGTTGGATATCACATCTCATGCTATAGGAAGGGTCTCAGGTTTGGTATAAGCATTGAGATATCACATCTCATGCTATAGGAAGGGTCTCAGGGTTGGATTGGGAAGGAGTTGTATATGACATCTCATGCCATAGGAAGGGTCTCAGGTTTGGTATAAGCATTGAGATATCACATCACATGCTATAGGAAGGGTCTCAGGATTGGAATGGGAAGGACTTGGATATCACATCTCATGCTATAGGCAGGGTCTCAGGTTTGGAAAGGGAAGGAGATGGATATCACATTTCATGTTAGAGGTAGGATCTCAGGTTTGGTATTAGAGGCATTGAGATATCACATCTCATGCTATCAGAAGGGTCTCAGGATTGGAATGGGAAGGAGTTGGATATCACATTTCATGCTAAAGGGAGGGTCTCAGGTTTGGAAGGGGAAGGATTTGGAAATCACATCTCATATTATAGGAAGGATCTCAGGTTTGGTATTAGAAGCATTGAGATATCACATCTCATGCTATCGGAAGGATCTCAGGTTTGGTATAAGAGGCATTGAGATATCACATCTCATGCTATCATAAGGGTCTCAGGATTGGAATGGGAAGGAGTTGGATATCACATCTCATGTTATATGAAGGATCTCAGGTTTGGTATTAGAAGCATTGAGACATCACATCTCATGCTATAGGAAGGGTCTCAGGATTGGAATGGGAAGGAGTTGGATATCACATCTCATGCTATAGGAAGGGTCTCAGGTTTGCTATAAGCATTGAGATATCACATCTCATGCTATAGGAAGGGTCTCAGGATTGGAATGGGAAGGATTTGGATATCACATCTTATGCTATAGGAAGGGTCTCAGGTTTGGTATAAGCATTGAGATATCACATCTCATGCTATAGGAAGGGTCTCAGGGTTGGAATGGGAAGGAGTTGTATATGACATCTCATGCCATAGGAAGGGTCTCAGGTTTGGTATAAGCATTGAGATATCACATCACATGCTATAGGAAGGGTCTCAGGATTGGAATGGGAAGGACTTGGATATCACATCTCATGCTATAGGCAGGGTCTCAGGTTTGGAAAGGGAAGGAGATGGATATCACATTTCATGTTAGAGGTAGGATCTCAGGTTTGGTATTAGAGGCATTGAGATATCACATCTCATGCTATCAGAAGGGTCTCAGGATTGGAATGGGAAGGAGTTGGTGTTAGGAAAGATTTCGTAATACTAGGTAATTTTCCTTCCATGTGGCAACCCCTAAACTTTTTGCTGTTGTTTTTCACCTTGTTCTTGACTTTGCCAGAGAAGTGCAGCCTTCTGCCGCACTCCTCTGGGCTTTCGCTCCTTTCTTACGGGGAAACTGACATGCCCTTAAGACAGTCAGTACCGGGGAACGCTGTTTCCCGTAGTTTCTTTTATCATGTTGCAGCTTTAGTGCAACATGACACAAGAGGGCACTGTAAGCTAAGTTACAGCTCTCTTGGGTCTCTAGCCTTCTACAGGCCCTAGATACTCTTTTAGGATGGTATTTTGATCGGTGCAAGTCATTCAGGGACTGGAATGGTGGCAGCGATCGTTTTGTTTATTTTGAGCTCCTTTTGGCGTTCTGAGCGCGTTTTTCGCACTGAACCCAAAATGGTGGCCTGGCTCCCAAAATGGCCAGACCACGATGCTCTTTTGTCCTGTCCAATGACCGTCTTGCTCCCTTCACCTTCCCCAGGTCGAGCGACCCGGGGCCTTCCTTATTTGGGCATGTACTTTCCCGCGAAACGTGGTTGCTTTCGCGGGCTTCTACATGTCTTTTGTGTGCCTCCAGGGTGTGGGCTGGGATGTCTGGTCCCAATACACATCCTGGGTGCCAGAGAGTCTAGGGTGGTGTAAATGCCTGGGACCACTGTGGTCCGTGATTGGTCCACGTATGGTATTTGTGTTGATGAGCGGATCTCCCATTGGCTCCCCTCCGTTTTGGCGCGAAGGGAACCGTGGATAAGAGGGGGTTGGAAACACCACTACCATGTCGATCTCCTGAGTTCTCACGAACAAAGGAATACAGGAGCCAAGTATCCTGCAACCAAGAGGCTGGACCGAGGAATCGCTGGTGACCCGCTGAAGGAATCCTCCTTTGCACTGCTGTCGTCCTGTGAAACCCTTTCCTCCTTTGATCGAACCAGAAGGCCTGTACTGGTGCTTCGACCTTTGGAATAGCAGGAACAGCTATTCCCGGCGACTTCATCATCTCCTGCCAAGTAAGCCTTCGGAAGTGTCTCTGGGCCATCCAGTTGACTGACCAGTTTACAAGGGAGTCCTGCTCTGTAACCGCCGCCAGGTTGTGTTGTATTTCGAGTCCTTGTCACTCTCCCACGCTTCGTACACTTGGCGTTCCCAAGTCTGAAGGGAGGAGTGTACATTTGGCTCGAATACACACGACCGCTCCGTTGTCCTGCTGCGGCAACAAACTGTGCCGGTTTCGTCGATTGGGACGTCTTTTTGCTCTACACGACTACGAGGCGTTCCCTGCTCTTCTGAGCCTGCCAGCTGCTGAAACTAACGTGGAGAAGCCTGGGTCTGCTTGCTTCGGGGACCGGTGAGTAGTATAGCTAGGATCTGGTCGCCCTCCTGCAGTATCCCATTGCTTTTCCCTGCTGTGTAAAAACAGCACCCTTTTGCCGTACTCGCGCTCTGCTTCTGCTCGCTCTGGAGGCTGCGCTTGAGTTGCGGAACCTGTTCTCCTTCTGCTGTGCACTAACCCGAACTGCCTGACTTCCTCCGAAGAGCTTCTCCTTTTGCCTGTTGGCACCGGCGTGGCAGGTACTTTGAGCACAAGGCTCCACTCTTCGCAGGGCTCGGACTTCCATCTAGTTAGGTGCCTCTGAAGGCGAACTGAGTCTAAAGCGTTATCGCACTGCCTGTTTTCCTTCCCTGGCAGGTGGACTACACATTTCGTGCCTCTAATGCTTAAGACTGTCGTATTTGTATATATATTGTGTTGATATGGTATGTGTTGGTTTAGTATTGTGATATTGTGATTTTCTCGCTACGGTCATTATTTTAAAGGCCTTAAAATAAATGTGTATCTATTTTTGATATAACAACTGTTTGGAGTAGTTTGTAAGCGCTCTTGCTTTGTGTGCTCATTGCGGGCTTTCAGTCACCCTCACCCCTCTTGAGACCTAGTCTTGACCGCCGCGATCGCAACCTTGATTGGTCTGGCTTGTCCAGAGGTTACCCTGTTCCAAGTAATTAGGTTGGCCTTCTGAACTTCTGCGCCACCAGGACAGAGTTCAGAAATCCGTCTTAACAGTTGGATATCACATTTCATGCTAAAGGGAGGGTCTCAGGTTTGGAAGGGGAAGGATTTGGAAATCACATCTCATATTATAGGAAGGATCTCAGGTTTGGTATTAGAAGCATTGAGATATCACATCTCATGCTATCGGAAGGATCTCAGGTTTGGTATAAGAGGCATTGAGATATCACATCTCATGCTATCATAAGGGTCTCAGGATTGGAATGGGAAGGAGTTGGATATCACATCTCATGTTATAGGAAGGATCTCAGGTTTGGTATTCGAAGCATTGAGACATCACATCTCTTGCTATAGGAAGGGTCTCAGGATTGGAATGGGAAGGAGTTGGATATCACATCTCATGCTATAGGAAGGGTCTCAGGTTTGGTATAAGCATTGAGATATCACATCTCATGCTATAGGAAGGGTCTCAGGATTGGAATGGGAAAGATTTGGATATCACATTTTATGCTATAGGAAGGGTCTCAGGTTTGGTATAAGCATGGAGATATCACTTCTCATGCTATAGGAAGGGTCTCAGGATTGGAATGGGAAGGAGTTGGATATCACATCTCATGCTATAGGAAGGGTCTCAGATTTGGTATAAGCATTGAGATATCACATATCATGCTATAGGAAGGGTCTCAGGATTGGAATGTGAAGGAGTTGTATATGACATCTCAGGCCATAGGAAGGGTCTCCGATTTGGTATAAGCATTGAGATATCACATCTCATGATATCGGAAGGGTCTCAGGATTGGAATGGGAAGGAGTTGGATTACACATCTCATGATAAAGGAAGGGTCTAAGGTTTGGAAGGGGAAGGATTTGGATATCACATCTCATGTTATAGGACGGGTCTCAGGTTTGGTATTAGAAGCATTGAGATATCAAGTCTCATGGTATAAGAAGGGTCTCAGGATTGGAATGGGAAGGAGTTTGATATCACATCTCATGCCATAGTATGGGTCTCAGGTTTGGTAGAAGCATTGGGATATCACATCTCATGCTATCGGAGGGTATCAGTATTGGATTTGGAAGGAGTTGGATATCCCATCTCATGCTATAGGAAGGGTCTCAGGTTGGAATGGGAAGGAGTTGGATATCACATTTCATGTTATAGGAAGGGTCTCAGGATTGGAATGGGAAGGACTTGGATATCATATCTCATGCTATAGGAAGGCTCTCAGGTTTGGAAGGGGAAGGAGTTGGATATCACATTTCATGTTAGAGGAAGGATCTCAGGTTTGGTAGTAGAGACCTTGAGATATCACATCTCATGCTATAGAAAGGGTCTCAGGATTGGAATGGGAAGGAGTTCGATATCACATCTCAAGCTATAGGAAGGGTCTCAGGTTTGGTATAAGCATTGAGATATCACATCTCATGCTATAGGAAGGGTCTCAGGATTGGAATGGGAAGAAGTTGGATATCACATCTCATGCTATAGGAAGGGTCTCAGGTTTGGTATAAGCATTGAGATATCACATCTCATGCTATAGGAAGGGTCTCAGGATTGGAATGGGAAGGAGTTGTATATGCCATCTCATGCCATAGGAAGGGTCTCAGGTTTGGTATAAGCATTAAGATATCACAGCACATGCTATAGGAAGGGTCTCAGGATTGGAATGGGAAGGACTTGGATATCACATATCATGCTATAGGCAGGGTCTCAGGTTTGGAAATTGAAGGAGATGGATATCACATTTCATGTTAGAGGTAGGATCTCAGGTTTGGTATTAGAGGCATTGAGATATCACATCTCATGCTATCAGAAGGGTCTCAGGATTGGAATGGGAAGGAGTTGGATATCACATCTCATGCTAAAGGGAGGGTCTCAGGTTTGGAAGGGGAAGGATTTGGAAATCACATCTCATATTATAGGAAGGATCTCAGGTTTGGTATTAGAAGCATTGAGATATCACATCTCATGCTATCGGAAGGATCTCAGGTTTGGTATAAGAGGCATTGAGATATCACATCTCATGCTATCATAAGGGTCTCAGGATTGGAATGGGAAGGAGTTGGATATCAAATCTCATGTTATAGGAAGGATCTCAGGTTTGGTATTGGAAGCATTGAGACATCACATCTCATGCTATAGGAAGGGTCTCAGGATTGGAATGGGAAGGAGTTGGATATCACATCTCATGTTATAGGAAAGATCTCAGGTTTGGTATTAGAAGCATTGAGACATCACATCTCATGTTATAGGAAGGGTCTCAGGGTTGGAATGGGAAGAAGTTGGATATCACATCTCATGCTATAGGAAGGGTCTCAGGTTTGGAAGGGGAAGGAGTTGGATATCCAATCTCATGTTATAGGACTGGTCTCAGGTTTGGTATTAGAAGCATTGAGATATCACATTGCATGCTGTAGGAAGGATCTCAGGTTTGGAGGGTCTCAGGTTTGGTATAAGCATTGAGATATCACATCTCTGCTATCAGAAGTGTCTCAGGATTGGAATGGGAAGGAGTTGGATATCCCATCTCATGTTATAGGACGGGTCTCAGGTTTGTTATTAGAATCATTGAGATATCATATTGCACGCTGCAGGAAGGGTCTAAGGATTGGAATGGGAAGGACTTGGATATCACATCTCATGCTATAGATAGGCTCTCAGATTTGGAAAGGGAAGGAGTTGGATATCACATTTCATGTTAGAGGAAGGATCTCAGGTTTGGTATTAGAGGCATTGAGATATCACATCTCATGCTATAGGAAGCGTCTCAGGATTGGAATGGGAAGGAGTTGGGTATCACATCTCATGCTATAGGAAGGGTCTCAGGATTGGTATAAGTATTGAGATATAACATCTCATGCTATAGGAAGGGTCTCAGGATTGGAATGGAAGGAGTTGGATATCACATCTCATGTTATAGGAAGGGTCTCAGGTTTGGTATAAGCATTGAGATATCACATCTCATGCTATAGGAAGGGTCTCAGGATTGGAATGGGAAGGAGTTGTATATGACATCTCATGCCGTAGGAAGGGTCTCAGGTTTCGTATAAGCATTGAGATATCACATCTCTGCTATCGGAAGGGTCTCAGGATTGGAATGGGAAGGAGTTGGATATCCCATCTCATGTTATAGGAAGAGTCTCAGGTTTGGTATTAGAAGCATTGGATATCACATATCATGCTATAGGAAGTGTCTCAGGATTGGAATGGGAAGGACTTGGATATCACATCTCATGCTATAGGGAGGGTCTCAAGTTTGATATTAGAAGCATTGAGATATCACATCTCATGCTATAGGAAGGGTCTCAGGATTGGAATGGGAAGGAGTTGGATATCACATCTCATGCTATAGGAAGGGTCTCAGGTTTGGTATAAGCAGTGAGATATCACATCTCATGCTATAGGAAGGGTCTCAGGATTGGAATGGGAAGGAGTTGGATATCACATCTCATGTTATAGGAAGGATCTCAGGTTCGGTATAAGCATTGAGATATCACATCTCTGCTATTGGAAGGGTCTCAGGATTGGAATGGGAAGGAGTTGGATATTCCCATCTCATGTTATAGGAAGGGTCTCAGGTTTGGTATTAGAAGCATTGAGATATCACATCTCATGCTGTAGGAAGGGTCTCAGGATTGGAATTGGAAGGAGTTGGATATCACATCTCATGCTATAGGAAGGATCACAGGTTTGGTATTAGAAGCATTGAGATATCACATCTCATGCTATCAGAAGGGTCTCAGGATTGGAATGGGAAGGAGTTGGATATCACATCTCATGCTATAGGAAGGGTCTCAGGTTTGGAACGGGAAGGAGTTGGATATCATTTCTCATGTTATAGGAAGAGTCTCAGGTTTGGTATAAGCATTGAGATATCACATCTCTGCTATTGGAGGTGTCTCAGGATTGGGATGGGAAGGAGTTGGATATCACATCTCATGCTATAGGAAGGGTATCAGGTTTGGAACGGGAAGGAGTTGGATATCCCATCTCATGTTATAGGACGGGTCTCAGGTTTGTTATTAGAAGCATTGAGATATCACATCGCATGCTGTAGGAAGGATCTCAGGTTTGGAATGGGAAGGAATTGGATATCACATCTCATGTCATAGGAAGTATCTCAGGTTTGGTATTAGAAGCATTGAGATATCACATCTCATGCTATAGGAATGGTCTCAGGATTGGGATGGGTAGGAGTTGGATATTACATTCTTGCTATAGGAAGGGTCTCATGTTTGGAATGGGAAGGAGTTGGATATCACATATGCTATAGGAAGGGTCTCAGGTTTGGAACGGGAAGGAGTTGGATATCACATCTCATGCTATAGGTAGGCTCTCAGGTTTGGTATAAGCATTGAGATATCACATCTCATGCTATAGGAAGGGTCTCAGGATTGGAATGGGAAGGATTTGGATATCACATCTCATGCTATAGGAATGGTCTCAGGTTTGGTATAGGCATGGAGATATCACTTCTCATGCTATAGGAAGTGTCTCAGGATTGGAATGGGAAGGAGTTGGATATCACATCTCATGTTATAGGAAGGATCTCAGGTTTGGTATTAGAAGCATTGAGACATCACATCTCATGCTATAGGAAGGGTCTCAGGATTGGAATGGGAAGGAGTTGGATATCACATCTCATGCTATAGGAAGGTTCTCAGGTTTGGAATGGGAAGGAGTTGGATATCACATCTCATGTTATAGGAAGAGTCTCAGGTTTGGTATAAGCATTGAGATATCAAATCTCTGCAATCGGAAGTGTCTCAGGATTGGGATGGGAAGGAGTTGGATATCACATCTCATGCTATGGGAAGGGTCTCAGGTTTGGAACGGGAAGGAGTTGGATATCCCATCTCATGTTATAGGACTGGTCTCAGGTTTGGTATTAGAAGCATTGACATATCACATCTCTGCTATCGGAAGTGTCTCAGGATTGGAATGGGAAGGAGTTGGATATCACATCTCATGTTATAGGACGGGTCTCAGGTTTGTTATTAGAATCATTGAGATATCATATTGCATGCTGTAGGAAGGGTCTAAGGATTGAAATGGGAAGGACTTGGATATCACATCTCATGCTATAGGTAGGCTCTCAGGTTTGGAAAGGGAAGGAGTTGGATATCACATTTAATGTTAGAGGAAGGATCTCAGGTTTGATATTAGAGCCATTGGATATCACATCTCATGCTATAGGAATGGTCTCAGGATTGGAATGGGAAGGAGTTGGATATCACATCTCATGCTATAGGAAGGGTTTTAGGTTTGGTATAAGCATTGAGATATCACATCTCATGCTATAGGAAGGGTCTCAGGATTGGAATGGGAAGGATCTGTATATGACATCTCATGCCATAGGAAGGGTCTCAGGTTTGGTATAAGCATTGAGATATCACATCTCTGCTTTCGGAAGGGTCTCAGGATTGTAATGGGAAGGAGTTGGATATCCCATCTCATGTTATAGGAAGAGTCTCAGGTTTGGTATTAGAAGCATTGAGATATCACATCTCATGCTATAGGAAGTGTCTCAGGATTGGAATGGGAAGGACTTGGATATCACATCTCATGCTATAGGGAGGGTCTCAAGTTTGATATTAGAAGCATTGAGATATCACATCTCATGCTATAGGAAGGGTCTCAGTATTGGAATGGGAAGGAGTTGGATATCACATCTCATGCTATAGGAAGGGTCTCAGGTTTGGTATAAGCATTGAGATATCACATCTCTGCTATGGGAAGGGTCTCAGGATTGGAATGGGAAGGAGTTGGATATTCCCATCCCATGTTATAGGAAGGGTCTATCAGGTCTTAGCATGAGACTCTTCCTATAACATGAGATGTGATATCCAACTCCTTCCTGTTCCTAACCTGAGACCCTTCCTATAGCATGAGATGTGATATCCAACTCCTTCCCATTCCAATCCTGAGACCCTTCCGATAGCTTGAGATATGATATCTCAATGCTTCTAATATCAATACTGAGACCTCCCTATAGCATGAGATGTGATATCTAAGTCCTTCCCATTCCAATCCTGAGACCCTTCCGCTAGCAGAGATGTGATATCTCAATGCTTATACCAAACCTGAGACCCTTCCTATTGCATGAGATGTGATATCCAACTCCTTCCCATTCCAATCCTGAGACCCTTCCTATAGCATGATATGTGAAATCTCAATGCTTCTACCAAAACTGAGACCCTTCCTTTAGCATGAGATGTGATATCCAACTCCTTCCCATTCCAATCCTGAGACCAGTCCTATAGCATGAGATGTGATATCTCAATGCTTCTAATACCAAACCTGAGATCCTTCCTATAACATGAGATGTGATATCCAACTCCTTCCCATTCCAATCCTGAGACCCTTCCTATAGCATGAGATGTGATATCTCAATGCTTCTAATACCAAACCTGAGATCCTTCCGATAGCATGAGATGTGATATCTCAATGCTTATACCAAACATGAGACCCTTCCTATAGCATGAGATGTGATATCCAACTCCTTCCCATTCCAATCCTGAGACCCTTCCTATAGCATGATATGTGAAATCTCAATGCTTCTACCAAAACTGAGACCCTTCCTTTAGCATGAGATGTGATATACAACTCCTTCCCATTCCAATCCTGAGACCAGTCCTATAGCATGAGATGTGATATCTCAATGCTTCTAATACCAAACCTGAGATCCTTCCTATAACATGAGATGTGATATCCAACTCCTTCCCATTCCAATCCTGAGACCCTTCCTATAGCATGAGATGTGATATCTCAATGCTTCTAATACCAAACCTGAGATCCTTCCGATAGCATGAGATGTGATATCTCAATGCTTCTAATACCAAACCTGAGATACTTCCTATAACATGAGATGTGATATCCAAATCCTTCCCCTTCCGAACCTGAGACCCTCCCTTTAGCATGAGATGTGATATCCAACTCCTTCTCATTCCAATCCTGATACCCTTCTGATAGCATGAGATGTGATATCTCAATGCCTCTAATACCAAACCTGAGATCCTACCTCTAACATGAAATGTGATATCCAACTCCTTCCCTTTCCAAACCTGAGAGCCTTCCTACAGCATGAGATGTGATATCCAAGTCCTTCCCATTCCAATCCTGAGACCCTTCCTATAACATGAGATGTCATATCCAACTCCTTCCCATTCCAACCTGATACCCTTCCTATAGCATGAGATGGGATATCCAACTCCTTCCAAATCCAATCCTGATACCCTTCCGATAGCATGAGATGTGATATCCCAATGCTTCTACAAAACCTGATACCCATACCGTGGCATGAGATGTGATATCAAACTCCCGTCCCATACCATGAGACTTGATATCTCAATGCTTCTAATACCAAACCTGAGACCGGTCCAATAACATGAGATGTGATATCCAAATCCTTCCCCTTCCAAACCTTAGACAATTCCTTTATCATGAGATGTGATATCCAAGTCCTTCCCATTCCATTCCTGAGACCCTTCCTATAGCATGAGATGTGATATCTCAATGCTTCTAATACCAAACCTGAGACCCTTCCTATAACATGAGATGTGATATCCAAGTCCTTCCCATTTCAATCCTGAGACCCTTCCTATAGCATGAGATGTGATATCTCAATGCTTCTAATACCAAACCTGAGACCCTTCCTATAACATGAATTCTGATATCCAAGTCCTTCCCATTCCAATCCTGAGACCCTTCCAATAGCAGAGATGTGATATCTCAATGCTTCTAATATCAAACCTGAGACCTGTCCTATAACATGAGATGGGATATCCAACTCCTTCCCGTTCCAAACCTGATACCCTTCCTATAGCATGAGATGTGATATCCAATTCCTTCCCATCCCAATCCTGAGACACCTCCGATAGCAGAGATGTGATATCTCAATGCTTATACCAAACCTGAGACTCTTCCTATAACATGAGATCTGATATCTAACTCCTTTCCGTTCCAAACTGAGACCCTTCCTATAGCATGAGATGTGATATCCAACTCCTTCCCGTTACAAACCTGATACCCTTCCTATAGCATGAGATGTGATATCCAATTCCTTCCCATCCCAATCCTGAGACACCTCCGATAGCAGAGATGTGATATCTCAATGCTTATACCAAACCTGAGACTCTTCCTATAACATGAGATGTGATATCTAACTCCTTTCCGTTCCAATCCTGAGACCCTTCCTATAGCATGAGATGTGATATCTCAATGCTTATACCAAATCTGAGACCCTTCCTATTGCATGAGATGTGATATCCAACTCCTTCCCATTCCAATCCTGAGACCCTTCCTATAGCATGAGATGTGATATCTCAATGCTTCTAATACCAAACCTGAGATCCTTCCTATAACAAGAGATGTGATATCCAACTCCTTCCCATTCCAATCCTGAGACCCTTATGATAGCATGAGATGTGATATCTCAATGCCTCTAATACCAAACCTGAGATACTTCCGATAGCATGAGATGTGATATCTCAATGCTTCTAATACCAAACCTGAGATCCTTCCTATAACATGAGATGTGATTTCCAAATCCTTCCCCTTCCAAACCTGAGACCCTCCCTTTAGCATGAGATGTGATATACAACTCCTTCCCATTCCAATCCTGAGACCCTTCCTATAGCATGATATGTGAAATCTCAATGCTTCTACCAAAACTGAGACCCTTCCTTTAGCATGAGATGTGATATCCAACTCCTTCCCATTCCAATCCTGAGACCAGTCCTATAGCATGAGATGTGATATCTCAATGCTTCTAATACCAAACCTGAGATCCTTCCTATAACATGAGATGTGATATCCAACTCCTTCCCATTCCAATCCTGAGACCCTTCCTATAGCATAAGATGTGATATCTCAATGCTTCTAATACCAAACCTGAGATCCTTCCGATAGCATGAGATGTGATATCTCAATGCTTCTAATACCAAACCTGAGATACTTCCTATAACATGAGATGTGATATCCAAATCCTTCCCCTTCTGAACCTGAGACCCTCCCTTTAGCATGAGATGTGATATCCAACTCCTTCTCATTCCAATCCTGATACCCTTCTGATAGCATGAGATGTGATATCTCAATGCCTCTAATACCAAACCTGAGATCCTACCTCTAACATGAAATGTGATATCCAACTCCTTCCCTTTCCAAACCTGAGAGCCTTCCTACAGCATGAGATGTGATATCCAAGTCCTTCCCATTCCAATCCTGAGACCCTTCCTATAACATGAGATGTCATATCCAACTCCTTCCCATTCCAACCTGATACCCTTCACATAGCATGAGATGGGATATCCAACTCCTTCCAAATCCAATCCTGATACCGTTCCGATAGCATGAGATGTGATATCCCAATGCTTCTACAAAACCTGATACCCATACCATGGCATGAGATGTGATATCAAACTCCCGTCCCATACCATGAGACTTGATATCTCAATGCTTCTAATACCAAACCTGAGACCGGTTCAATAACATGAGATGTGATATCCAAATCCTTCCCCTTCCAAACGTTAGACCCTTCCTTTATCATGAGATGTGATATCCAAGTCCTTCCCATTCCATTCCTGAGACCCTTCCTATAGCATGAGATGTGATATCTCAATGCTTCTAATATCAAAACTGAGACCCTCCCTATAGCATGATATGTGATATCTAAGTCCTTCCCAATCCAATCCTGAGACCCTTCCTATAGCATGCGATGTGATATCTCACTGCTTCTACCAAACCTGAGACCCTTCCTTTAGCATGAGATGTGATATCCAGCTCCTTCCCATTCCAAACCTGAGACACTTCCGATAGCATGAGATGTGATATCTCAATACTTCTAATATCAAAACTGAGACCCTCCCTATAGCATGATATGTGATATCTAAGTCCTTCCCATTCCAATCCTGAGACCCTTCCTATAGCATGAGATGTGATATCTCAATGCTTCTACCAAACCTGAGACCCTTCCTTTAGCATGAGATGTGATATCCAACTCCTTCCCATTCCAATCCTGAGACCCTTCCTATAGCATGAGATGTGATATCTCAATACTTCTAATACCAAACCTGAGATCCTTCCGATAACATGAGATGTGATATCCAAATCCTTCCCCTTCCAAACCTGGAACCCTCCCTTTAGTATGAGATGTGATATCCAACTCCTTCCCATTCCAATCCTGAGACCATTCTGATAGCATGAGATGTGATATCTCAATGCTTCTAATACCAAACCTGAGATCCTTCCTATAACATGAGATGTGATATCCAAATCCTTCCCCTTCCAAACCTGAGACCCTCCCTTTAGCATGAGATGTGATATCCAACTCCTTCCCATTCCAATCCTGAGACCGTTCTGATAGCATGAGATGTGTTATCTCAATGCCTCTAATACCAAACCTGAGATCCTACCTCTAACATGAAATGTGATATCCAACTCTTTCCCCTTCCAAACCTGAGAGCCTTCCTATAGCATGAGATGTGATATCCAAGTCCTTCCCATTCCAATCATGAGACCCTTCCTATAACATGAGATGGGATATCCAACTCCTTCCCATTCCAATCCTGAGACCCTTCCTATAGCAGAGATGTGATATCTCAATGCTTATACCAAACCTGAGACCCTTCCTACGGCATGAGATGTCATATACAACTCCTTCCCATTCCAATCCTGAGACCCTTCCTATAGCATGAGATGTGATGTCTCAATGCTTCTAATACCAAACCTGAGATCCTTCCTATAACATGAGATGTGATATCCAACTCCTTCCCATTCCAATCCTGAGACCCTTCCTATAGCATGAGATGTGATATCTCAATGCTTATACCAAACCTGAGACCCTTCCTATAGCATGAGATGTGATATCCAACTCCTTCCCATTCCAATCCTGAGACCCTTCCTATAGCATGAGATGTGATATCCAACGCCTTCCCTTTCCAAACCTGAGAGCCTACCTATAGAATGAGATGTGATATCCAAGTCCTTCCCATTCCAATCCTTAGACCCTTCCTACAGCATGCAATATGATATCTCAATGATTCTAATAACAAACCTGAGACCCATCCTATAACATGAGATGGGATATCCAACTTCTTCCCATTCCAATCCTGAGACACTTCCGATAGCAGAGATGTGATATCTCAATGCTTCTATCAAACCTGAGACGCTTCCTACAACATGAGATGTGATATCCAACTCCTTCCCGTTCCAAACCTGAGACCCTTCCTATACCATATGTGATATCCAACTCCTTCCCATTCCAAACACGAGACCCTTCCTATAGCAAGAATGTAATATCCAACTCCTTCCCATTCCAATCCTGAGACCATTCCTATAGCATGAGATGTGATATCTCAATGCTTCTAATACCAAACCTGAGATCCTTCCTATGACATGAGATGTGATATCCAATTCCTTCCCATTCCAAACCTGAGACCCTTCCTACAACATGCAATGTGATATCTCAATGCTTCTAATACCAAACCTGAGACCAGTCCTATAACATGAAATGGGATATCCAACTCCTTCCCGTTCCAAACCTGAGACCCTTGCTATAGCATGAGATGTGATATCTCAATGCTTCTAATGCCAAACCTGAGATCCTTCCGATAGCATGAGATGTGATATCTCAATGCTTCTAATACCAAACCTGAGATCCTTCCGATAGCATGAGATGTGATATCTCAATGCTTCTAATACCAATCCTGAGATCCTTCCTATAACATGAGATGTGATATCCAAATCCTTCCCCTTTCAAACCTGAGACCCTCCCTTTAGCATGAGGTCTCAGGTTTGTTATTAGAAGCATTGAGATATCACATCTCATGCTATAGGAAGGGTCTCAGGATTGGAATGGGAAGGACTTGGATGTCACATCTCATGCTATAGGGAGGGTCTCAAGTTTGATATTAGATGCATTGAGATAACAAATCTCATGATATCGGAAGGGTCTCAGGATTGGAATGGGAAGGAGTTGGATATCACATCTCATGATAAAGGAAGAGTCTAAGGTTTGGAAGGGGAAGGATTTGGATATCACATCTCATGTTATAGGACGGGTCTCAGGTTTGGTATTAGAAGCATTGAGATATCAAGTCTCATGGTATAAGAAGGGTCTCAGAATTGGAATGGGAAGGAGTTGGATATCACATCTCAAGCTATAGGAAGCGTCTCAGGATTGGAATGGGAAGGAGTTTGATATCACATCTCATGCCATAGTATGGTTCTCAGGTTTTGTAGAAGCATTGGGATATCACATCTCATGCTATCGGAAGGGTATCAGTATTGGATTTGGAAGGAGTTGGATATCCCATCTCATGCTATAGGAAGGGTCTCAGGTTGGAATGGGAAGGAGTTGGATATCATATCTCATGCTATAGGAAGGTTCTCAGGTTTGGAAAGGGAAGGAGTTGGAAATCACATTTCATGTTAGAGGAAGGATCTCAGGTTTGGTATTAGAGGCCTTGAGATATCACATCTCATGCTATCGGAAGGGTCACAGGATTGGAATGGGAAGGAGTTGGATATCACATCTCAAGCTATAGGAAGGGTCTCAGGTTTGGTATAAGCATTGAGATATCACATCTCATGCTATAGGAAGGGTCTCTGGATTGGAATGGGAAGAAGTTGGATATCACATCTCATGCTATAGGAAGGGTCTCAGGTTTGGTATAAGCATTGAGATATCACATCTCATGCTATAGGAAGGGTCTCAGGATTGGAATGGGAAGGAGTTGTATATGACATCTCATGCCATAGGAAGGGTCTCAGGTTTCGTATAAGCATTGAGATATCACATCACATGCTATAGGAAGGGTCTCAGGATTGGAATGGGAAGGACTTGGATATCACATCTCATGCTATAGGCAGGGTCTCAGGTTTGGAAAGGGAAGGAGATGGATATCACATTTCATGTTAGAGGTAGGATCTCAGGTTTGGTATTAGAGGCATTGAGATATCACATCTCATGCTATCAGAAGGGTCTCTGGATTGGAATGGGAAGAAGTTGGATATCACATCTCATGCTAAAGGGAGGGTCTCAGGTTTGGAAGGGGAAGGATTTGGAAATCACATCTCATATTATAGGAAGGATCTCAGGTTTGGTATTAGAAGCATTGAGATATCACATCTCATGCTATCGGAAGGATCTCAGGTTTGGTATAAGAGGCATTGAGATATCACATCTCATGCTATCATAAGGGTATCAGGATTGGAATGGGAAGGAGTTGGATATCACATCTCATGTTATAGGAAGGATCTCAGGTTTGGTATTAGAAGCATTGAGACATCACATCTCATGCTATAGGAAGGGTCTCAGGATTGAAATGGGAAGGAGTTGGATATCACATCTCATGCTATAGGAAGGGTCTCAGATTTGGTATAAGCATTGAGATATCACATCTCATGCTATAGGAAGGGTCTCAGGATTGGAATGGGAAGGAGTTGTATATGACATCTCAGGCCATAGGAAGGGTCTCAGGTTTGATATAAGCATTGAGATATCACATCTCTGCTATCGGAAGGGTCTCAGGATTGGAATGGGAAGGAGTTGGATATCCCATCTGAGTTGGATATCCCATCTCATGTTATAGGAAGGGTCTCAGGTTTGGTATTAGAAGCATTGAGATATCACATCTCATGCTATAGGAAGGGTCTCAGGATTGGAATGGGGAGGACTTGGATGTCACATCTCATGCTATAGGGAGGGTCTCAGGTTTGATATTAGAAGCATTGAGATAACAAATCTCATGATATCGGAAGGGTCTCAGGATTGGAATGGGAAGGAGTTGGATATCACATCTCATGATAAAGGAAGGGTCTAAGGTTTGGAAGGGGAAGGATTTGGATATCACATCTCATGTTATAGGACGGGTCTCAGGTTTGGTATTAGAAGCATTGAGATATCAAGTCTCATGGTATAGGAAGGGTCTCAGAATTGGAATGGGAAGAAATTGGATATCACATCTCAAGCTTTAGGAAGGGTCTCAGGGTTGGAATGGGAAGGAGTTTGATATCACATATCATGCCATAGTATGGGTCTCAGATTTGGTAGAAGCATTGGGATATCACATCTCATGCTATCGGAATGGTATCAGTATTGGATTTGGAAGGAGTTGGATATCCCATCTCATGCTATAGGAAAGGTCTCAGGTTGGAATGGGATGGAGTTGGATATCACATTTCATGTTATAGGAAGGGTCTCAGGTTTGGAATGGGAAGGAGTTGGATATCACATTTCATGTTAGAGGAAGGATCTCAGGTTTGGTATTAGAGGCCTTGAGATATCACATTTCATGTTATAGGAAGGGTCTCAGGTTTGGAATGGGAAGGAATTGGATATCACATCTCATGTTATAGGAAGGATCTCAGGTTTGGTATTAGAACCATTGAGATATCACATCTCATGCTATAGGAAGGGTCTCAGGATTGGAATGCGAAGGATTTGGATATCACATCTCATGCTAAAGGAAGGGTCTCAGGTTTGGTAGAAGCGTTGAGATATCACATCTCTGCTATCGGAAGGGTCTCAGGATTGGATTGGGAAGGAGTTGGATATCCCTTCCCATGCTATAAAAGGGTCTCAGGATTTGAATGGCAAGGAGTTGGATATCACATATCATGCCATAGGAAGGGTCTCAGGTTTGGTATAAGCATTGAGATATCACATCTCTGCTATCGGAAGGGTCTCCGGATTGGATTGCGGAGGAGTTGGATATCCTTTCTCATGCTATAGGAAGTGTCTCAGGTTGGAATGGGAAGGAGTTGGATATCACATCTCTTGTTATAGGAAGGGTCTCAGGATTGGAATTGGAAGGATTTGGATATCACATCTCTTGCTATAGGAAGGGTCTCAGGATTGGAATGGGTAGGAGTTGGATATCACATCTCATGTTAGAGGAAGGATCTCAGGTTTGGTATTAGAGGCCTTGAGATATCACATCTCATGCTATAGGAAGGGTCTCAGGTTTGGTATAAGCATTGAGATATCACATCTCATGCTATAGGAAGGGTCCCAGGATTGGAATGGGAAGGAGTTGTATATGACATCTCATGCCATAAGAAGGGTCTCAGGTTTGGTATAAGCATTGAGATATCACATCACATGCTATAGGAAGGGTCTCAGGATTGGAATGGGAAGGACTTGGATATCACAGCTCATGCTATAGGCAGGGTCTCAGGTCTGGAAAGGGAAGGAGATGGATATCACATTTCATGTTAGAGGTAGGATCTCAGGTTTGGTATTAGAGGCATTGAGATATCACATCTCATGCTATCAGAAGGGTCTCAGGATTGGAATGGGAAGGAGTTGTATATCACATCTCATGCTAAAGGGAGGGTCTCAGGTTTGGAAGGGGAAGGATTTGAATATCACATCACATGTTATAGGAAGGATCTCAGGTTTTGTATTAGAGGCATTGAGATATCACATCTCATGCTATTGGAAGGGTCTCAGGATTGGAATGGGAAGGAGTTGGATATCACATCTCATGCTATAGGAAGGGTCTCAGGTTTGGAACGGGAAGGAGTTGGATATCACATCTCGTGTTATAGGAAGAGTCTCAGGTTTGGTATAAGCATTGAGATATCACATCTCTGCAATTGGAAGTGTCTCAGGATTGGGATGGGAAGGATTTGGATATCACATCTCATGCTATAGGAAGGGTCTCAGGTTTGGAACGGGAAGGAGTTGGATATCACATCTCATGTTATAGGAAGAGTCTCAGGTTTGGTATAAGCATTGAGATATCAAATCTCTGCAATCGGAAGTGTCTCAGGATTGGAACGGGAAGATGTTGGATATCCCATCTCATGTTATAGGACTGGTCTCAGGTTTGGTATTAGAAGCATTGAGATATCACATCGCATGCTGTAGGAAGGGTCTCAGGTTTGGAATGGGAAGGAATTGGATAGCACATCTCATGTCATAGGAAGGATCTCAGGTTTGGTATTAGAAGCATTGAGATATCACATCTCATGCTATAGGAATGGTCTCAGGATTAGAATGGGAAGGAGTTGGATATTACATTCTTGCTATGGGAAGGGTCTCATGTTTGGAATTGGAAGGAGTTGGATATCACATATGCTATAGGAAGGGTCTCAGGTTTGGAATGGGAAGGAGTTGGATATCACATCTCATGTTATAGGAAGGGTCTCAGGTTGGTATACGCATTGAGATATCACATCTCTGCTATCGGAAGGGTCTCAGGATTGGAATGGGAAGGAGTTGGATATCCCATCTCATGTTATAGGAAGGGTCTCAGGTTTGGTATTAGAAGCATTGAGATATCACATCTCATGCTATAGGAAGGGTCTCAGGATTGGAATGGGGAGGGCTTGGATGTCACATCTCATGCTATAGGGAGGGTCTCAAGTTTGATATTAGAAGCATTGAGATAACAAATCTCATGATATCGGAAGGGTCTCAGGATTGGAATGGGAAGGAGTTGGATATCACATCTCATGATAAAGGAAGGGTCTAAGGTTTGGAAGGGGAAGGATTTGGATATCACATCTCATGTTATAGGACGGGTCTCAGGTTTGGTATTAGAAGCATTGAGATATCAAGTCTCATGGTATAGGAAGGGTCTCAGAATTGGAATGGGAAGGAGTTGGATATCACATCTCAAGCTATAGGAAGGGTCTCAGGATTGGAATGGGAAGGCGTTTGATATCACATCTTATGCCATAGTATGGGTCTCAGGTTTGGTAGAAGCATTGGGATATCACATCTCATGCTATTGGAAGGGTATCAGTATTGGATTTGGAAGGAGTTGGATAGCCCATCTCATGCTATAGGAAGGGTCTCAGGTTGGAATGGGAAGGAGTTGGATATCACATTTCATGTTATAGGAAGGGTCTCAGGATTGGAATGGGAAGGACTTGGATATCATATCTCATGCTATAGGAAGGCTCTCAGGTTTGGAAGGGGAAGGAGTTGGATATCACATTTCATGTTAGAGGAAGGATCTCAGGTTTGGTATTAGAGGCCTTGAGATATCACATCTCATGCTATAGGAAGGGTCTCGGGATTGGAATGTTAAGGAGTTCGATATCACATCTCAAGCTATAGGAAGGGTCTCAGGTTTGGTATAAGCATTGAGATATCACATCTCATGCTATAGGAAGGGTCTCAGGATTGGAATGGGAAGGAGTTGGATATCACATATCATATTATAGGAAAGATCTCAGGTTTGGTATTAGAAGCATTGAGACATCACATCTCATGTTATAGGAAGGGTCTTAGGATTGGAATGGGAAGAAGTTGGATATCACATCTCATGCTATAGGAAGGGTCTCAGGTTTGGTATAAGCATTGAGATATCAGATCTCATGCTATAGGAAGGGTCTCAGGATTGGAATGGGAAGGAGTTGTATATGACATCTCATGCCATAGGAAGGGTCTCAGGTTTGGTATTAGAGGCATTGAGATATCACATCTCATGCTATCAGAAGGGTCTCAGGATTTGAATGGGAAGGAGTTGTATATCACATCTCATGCTAAAGGGATGGTCTCAGGTTTAGTAGGGGAAGGATTTGGAAATCACATCTCATGTTATAGGAAGGATCTCAGGTTTGGTATTAGAAGCATTGAGATATCACATCTCATGCAATCGGAAGTATCTCCGGTTTGGTATTAGAGGCATTGAGATATCACATCTCATGCTATCATAAGGGTCTCAGGATTGGAATGGGAAGGAGTTGGATATCACATATCATGTTATAGGAAGGATCTCAGGTTTGGTATTAGAAGCATTGAGATATCACATCTCATGCTATAGGAAGGGTCTCAGGATTGGAATGGGAAGGAGGTGGATATCACATCTCATGCTATAGGAAGGGTCTCAGATTTGGTATAAGCATTGAGATATCACATCTCATGCTATAGGAAGGGTCTCAGGAATGGAATGGGAAGGACTTGGATATCACATCTCATGATAAAGGAAGGGTCTAACGTTTGGAAGGGGAAGGATTTGGATATCACATCTCATGTTATTGGACCGGTCTCAGGTTTGGTATTAGAAGCATTGAGATATCAAGTCTCATGGTATGGGACGGGAGTTTGATATCACATCTCATGCCATGGTATGGGTATCAGGTTTTGTAGAAGCATTGGGATATCACATCTCATGCTATCGGAAGGGTATCAGGATTGGATTTGGAAGGAGTTGGATATCCCATCTCATGCTATAGGAAGGGTATCAGGTTGGAATGGGAAGGAGTTGGATATGACATCTCATGTTATAGGAAGGGTCTCAGGATTGGAATGGGAAGGACTTGGATATCACATCTCATGCTGTAGGAAGGCTCTCAGGTTTGGAAAGGGAAGGAGTTGGATATCACATTTCATGTTAGAGGTAGGATCTCAGGTTTGGTATTAGAGGCATTGAGATATCACATCTCATGCTATCAGAAGGGTATCAGGATTGGAATGAGAAGGAGTTGGATATCACATCTCATGCTAAAGGGAGGGTCTCAGGTTCGGAAGGGGAAGGATTTGGATATCAAATCTCATGTTATAGGAAGTATCTCAGGTTTGGTATTAGAAGCATTGAGATATCACATCTCATGCTATCGGAAGGATCTCAGGTTTGGTATTAGAAGCATTGAGATATCACATCTCATGCTATAGGAAGGGTCTCAGGATTGGAATGGGAAGGAGTTGGATATCACATCTCATGTTATAGGAAGGACCTCAGGTTTGGTATTAGAAGCATTGAGACATCACATCTCATGTTATAGGAAGGGTCTTAGGATTGGAATGGGAAGAAGTTGGATATCACATCTCATGCTATAGGAAGGGTCTCAGGTTTGGTATAAGCATTGAGATATCAGATCTCATGCTATAGGAAGGGTCTCAGGATTGGAATGGGAAGGAGTTGTATATGACATCTCATGCCATAGGAAGGGTCTCAGGTTTGGTATTAGAGGCATTGAGATATCACATCTCATGCTATCAGAAGGGTCTCAGGATTGGAATGGGAAGGAGTTGTATATCACATCTCATGCTAAAGGGATGGTCTCAGGTTTAGTAGGGGAAGGATTTGGAAATCACATCTCATGTTATAGGAAGGATCTCAGGTTTGGTATTAGAAGCATTGAGATATCACATCTCATGCTATCGGAAGTATCTCAGGTTTGGTATTAGAGGCATTGAGATATCACATCTCATGCTATCATAAGGGTCTCAGGATTGGAATGGGAAGGAGTTGGATATCACATCTCATGTTATAGGAAGGATCTCAGGTTTGGTATTAGAAGCATTGAGATATCACATCTCATGCTATAGGAAGGGTCTCAGGTTTGGAACGGGAAGGAGTTGGATATCACATCTCATGTTATAGGAAGAGTCTCAGGTTTGGTATAAGCATTGAGATATCAAATCTCTGCAATCGGAAGTGTCTCAGGATTGGAACGGGAAGGAGTTGGATATCCCATCTCATGTTATAGGACTGGTCTCAGGTTTGGTATTAGAAGCATTGAGATATCACATCGCATGCTGTAGGAAGGGTCTCAGGTTTGGAATGGGAAGGAATTGGATATCACATCTCATGTCATAGGAAGGATCTCAGTTTTGGTATTAGAAGCATTGAGATATCACATCTCATGCTATAGGAATGGTCTCAGGATTGGAATGGGAAGGAGTTGGATATTCCATTCTTGCTATGGGAAGGGTCTCATGTTTGGAATTGGAAGGAGTTGGATATCACATATGCTATAGGAAGGGTCTCAGGTTTGGAATGGGAAGGAGTTGGATATCACATCTCATGTTATAGGAAGGGTCTCAGGTTGGTATACGCATTGAGATATCACATCTCTGCTATCGGAAGGGTCTCAGGATTGGAATGGGAAGGAGTTGGATATCCCATCTCATGTTATAGGAAGGGTCTCAGGTTTGGTATTAGAAGCATTGAGATATCACATCTCATGCTATAGGAAGGGTCTCAGGATTGGAATGGGGAGGACTTGGATGTCACATCTCTTGCTATAGGGAGGGTCTCAAGTTTGATATTAGAAGCATTGAGATAACAAATCCCATGATATCGGAAGGGTCTCAGGATTGGAATGGGAAGGAGTTGGATATCACATCTCATGATAAAGGAAGGGTCTAAGGTTTGGAAGGGGAAGGATTTGGATATCACATCTCATGTTATAGGACGGGTCTCAGGTTTGGTATTAGAAGCATTGAGATATCAAGTCTCATGGTATAGGAAGAGTCTCAGAATTGGAATGGGAAGGAGTTGGATATCACATCTCAAGCTATAGGAAGGGTCTCAGGATTGGAATGGGAAGGCGTTTGATATCACATCTTATGCCATAGTATGGGTCTCAGGTTTGGTAGAAGCATTGGGATATCACATCTCATGCTATAGGAAGGGTCTCAGGATTGGAATGGGAAGGAGTTGTATATGACATCTCATGCCATAGGAAGGGTCTCAGGTTTGGTATAAGTATTGAGATATCACATCACATGCTATAGGAAGGGTCTCAGGATTGGAATGGGAAGGACTTGAATATCACATCTCATGCTATAGGCAGGGTCTCAGGTTTGGAAAGGGAAGGAGATGGATATCACATTTCATGTTAGAGGTAGGATCTCAGGTTTGGTATTAGAGGCATTGAGATATCACATCTCATGCTATCAGAAGGGTCTCAGGATTGGAATGGGAAGGAGTTGGATATCACATCTCATGCTAAAGGGAGGGTCTCAGGTTCGGAAGGGGAAGGATTTGGATATCACATCTCATGTTATAGGAAGGATCTCAGGTTTGGTATTAGAAGCATTGAGATATCACATCTCATGCTATCGAAAGGATCTCAGGTTTGGTATTAGAAGCATTGAGATATCACATCTCATGCTATAGGAAGGGTCTCAGGATTGGAATGGGAAGGAGTTGGATATCACATCTCATGATAAAGGAAGGGTCTAAGGTTTGGAAGGGGAAGGATTTGGATATCACATCTCATGTTATAGGACGGGTCTCAGGTTTGGTATTAGAAGCATTGAGATATCAAGTCTCATGGTATAGGAGGGGTCTCAGAATTGGAATGGGAAGGAGTTGGATATCACATCTCAAGCTATAGGAAGGGTCTCAGGATTGGAATGGGAAGGAGTTTGATGTCACATCTTATGCCATAGTATGGGTCTCAGGTTTGGTAGAAGCATTGGGATATCACATCTCATGCTATTGGAAGGGTATCAGTATTGGATTTGGAAGGAGTTGGATATCCCATCTCATACTATAGGAAGGGTCTCAGGTTGGAATGGGAAGGAGTTGGATATCACATTTCATGTTATAGGAAGGGTCTCAGGATTGGAATGGGAAGGACTTGGATATCATATCTCATGCTATAGGAAGGCTCTCAGGTTTGGAAGGGGAAGGAGTTGGATATCACATTTCATGTTAGAGGAAGGATCTCAGGTTTGGTATTAGAGGCCTTGAGATGTCACATCTCATGCTATAGGAAGGGTCTCAGGATTGGAATGGGAAGGAGTTGGATATCACATCTCAAGCTATAGGAAGGGTCTCAGGTTTGGTATAAGCATTGAGATATCACATCTCATGCTATAGTAAGGGTCTCAGGATTGGAATGGGAAGGAGTTGGATATCACATCTCATGTTATAGGAAAGATCTCAGGTTTGGTATTAGAAGCATTGAGACATCACATCTCATGTTATAGGAAGGGTCTTAGGATTGGAATGGGAAGACGTTGGATATCACATCTCATGCTATAGGAAGGGTCTCAGGTTTGGTATAAGCATTGAGATATCACATCACATTCTATATGAAGGGTCTCAGGATTGGAATGGGAAGGACTTGGATATCACATCTCATGCTATAGGCAGGGTCTCAGGTTTGGAAAGGGAAGGAGATGGATATCACATTTCATGTTAGAGGTAGGATCTCAGGTTTGGTATTATAGGCATTGAGATATCACATCTCATGCTATCAGAAGGGTCTCAGGATTGGAATGGGAAGGAGTTGTATATCACATCTCATGCTAAAGGGAGGGTCTCAGGTTTGGAAGGGGAAGGATTTGGAAATCACATCTCATGTTATAGAAAGGATCTCAGGTTTGGTATTAGAAGCATTGAGATATCACATCTCATGCTATCGGAAGTATCTCAGGTTTGGTATTAGAGGCATTGAGATATCACATCTCATGCTATCATAAGGGTCTCAGGATTGGAATGGGAAGGAGTTGGATATCACATCTCTTGTTATAGGAAGGATCTCAGGTTTGGTATTAGAAGCATTGAGATATCACATCTCATGCTATAGGAAGGGTCTCAGGATTGGAATGGGAAGGAGTTGGATATCACATCTCATGCTATATTTACATCTCATGCTAAAGGAAGGGTCTCAGGTTTGGAATGGGAAGGAGTTGGATATGACATCTCTTGTTATAGGGAGGGTCTCAGGATTTGAATGGCAAGGAGTTGGATATCACATCTCATGCCATAGGAAGGGTCTCAGGTTTGGTATACGCATTGAGATATCACATCTCTGCTATCGGAAGGGTCTCAGGATTGGATTGGGAAGGAGTTGGATATCCCTTCTCATGCTATAGGAAGGGTCTCAGGTTGGAATGGGAAGGAGTTGGATATCACATCTCATGTTATAGGAAGGGTCTCAGGATTGGAATGGGAAGGATATGGATATCGCATCTCTTGCTATAGGAAGGGTCTCAGGATTGGAATGGGAAGGAGTTGGATATCATATCTCATGCTATAGGAAGGGTCTCAGGAATGGAATGGGAAGGAGTTTTATATGACATCTCATGCCATAGGAAGGATCTCATGTTTGGTATTAGAAGCATTGAGACATCACATCTCATGTTATAGGATGGGTATCAGGATTGGAATGGGAAGGAGTTGGATATCACATCTCATACTATAGGAAGGGTCTCAGGTTTGGTATAAGCATTGAGATATCACATCTCATGCTATAGGAAGGGTCTCAGGATTGGAATGGGAAGGAGTTGTATATGACATCTCATGCCATAGGAAGGGTCTCAGGTTTGGTATAAGCATTGAGATATCACATCTCTGCTATCGGAAGGGTCTCAGGATTGGAATGGGAAGGAGTTGGATATCCCATCTCATGTTATAGGAAGAGTCTCAGGTTTGGTATTAGAAGCATTGAGATATCACATCTCATGCTATAGGAAGTGTCTCAGGATTGGAATGGGAAGGAGTTTGATATCAAATCTCATGCCATGTATGGGTTTCAGGTTTTGTAGAAGCATTGGGATATCACATCTCATGCTATCGGAAGGGTATCAGGATTGGATTTGGAAGGATTTGGATATCACATCTCATGATAAAAGAAGGGTCTAAGGTTTGGAAGGGGAAGGATTTGGATATCACATCTCATGTTATAGGGCGGGTCTCAGGTTTGGTATTAGAAGCATTGAGATATCAAGTCTCATGGTATAGGAAGGGTCTCAGAATTGGAATTGGAAGGAGTTGGATATCACATCTCAAGCTATAGGAAGGGTCTCAGGATTGGAATGGGAAGGAGTTTGATATCACATCTCATGCCATAGTATGGGTCTCAGGTTTGGTATAAGCATTGGGATATCACATCTCATGCTATCGGAAGGGTATCAGGATTGGATTTGGAAGGAGTTGGATATCCCATCTCATGCTATAGAAAGGGTCTCAGGTTGGAATGGGAAGGAGTTGGATATCACATCTCATGTTATAGGAAGGGTCTCGGGGTTGGAATGGGAAGGACTTGGATATCACATCTCATGCTATAGGAAGGCTCTCAGGTTTGGAAGGGGAAAGAGTTGGATATCACATTTCATGTTAGAGGTAGGATCTCAGGTTTGGTATTAGAGGCATTGAGATATCACATCTCATGCTATCAGAAGGGTCTCAGGATTGGAATGGGAAGGAGTTGGATATCACATCTTATGCTAAAGGGAGGGTCTCAGGTTTGGAAGGGGAAGGATTTGGATATCACATCTCATGTTATAAGAAGGAGCTCAGGTTTGGTATTAGAAGTATTGAGATATCACATCTCATGCTATCAGAAGGATCTCAGGTTTGGTATTAGAAGCATTGAGATATCACATCTCATGCTATCAGAAGGGTCTCAGGATTGGAATGGGAAGGAGTTGGATATCACATCTCATGCTAAAGGGAGGGTCTCAGGTTTGGAAGGGGAAGGATTTGGATATCACATCTCATGTTATCGGAAGGATCTCAGGTTTGGTATTAGAAGTATTGAGATATCACATCTCATGCTATAGGAAGGGTCTCAGGATTGGAATGGGAAGGAGTTGGCTATCACATCTCAAGCTATAGAAAGGGTCTCAGGTTTGGTATAAGCATTGAGATATCACATCACATGCTATAGGAAGGGTCTCAGGATTGGAATGGGAAGGTGTTGTATATGACATCTCATGTCATAGGAAGGGTCTCAGGTTTGGCATAAGCATTGAGATATCACATCACATGCTATAGGAAGGGTCTCAGGATTGGAATGGGAAGGACTTGGATATCACATCTCATGCTATAGGCAGGGTCTCAGGTTTGGAAAGGGAAGGAGTTGGATATCACATTTCATGTTAGAGGTAGGATATCAGGTTTGGTATTAGAGGCATTGAGATATCACATCTCATGCTATCAGAAGGGTCTCAGGATTGGAATGGGAAGGAGTTGGATATCACATCTCATGCTAAAGGGAGGGTCTCAGGTTTGGAAGGGAAAGGATTTGGATATCACATCTCATGTTATAGGAAGGATCTCAGGTTTGGTATTAGAGGCATTGAGATATCACATCTCATGCTATCATAAGGGTCTCAGGATTGGAATGGGAAGGAGTTGGATATCACATCTCATGCTAAAGGGAGGGTCTCAGGTTTGGAAGGGGAAGAATTTGGATATCACATCACATGTTATAGGAAGGATCTCGGGTTTGGTATTAGAAGCATTGAGATATCACATCTCATGCTATCGGAAGGGTCTCAGGATTGGAATGGGAAGGAGTTGGAAATCACATCTCATGCTATAGGAAGGGTCTCAGGTTTGGAACGGGAAGGAGTTGGATAGCCGATCTCATGTTATAGGAAGGGTCTCAGGTTTGGTATAAGCATTGAGATATCACATCTCTGCTATCGGAAGTGTCTCAGGATTGGAATGGGAAGGAGTTGGATATCCCATCTCATGTTATAGGACGGGTCTCAGGATTGTTATTAGAATCATTGAGATATCATATTGCATGCTGTAGGAAGGGTCTCAGGATTGGAATGGGAAGGAGTTGGATATCACATCTCATGCTATAGGAAGGGTCTCTGGTTTTGTATAAGCATTGAGATATCACATCTCATGCTATAGGAAGGGTCTCAGGATTGGAATGGGAAGGAGTTGGATATCACATCTCATGCTATAGGAAGGGTCTCTGGTTTTGTATAAGCATTGAGATATCACATCTCATGCTATAGGAAGGGTCTCAGGATTGGAATGGGAAGGAGTTGTATATGACATCTCATGCCGTAGGAAGGGTCTCAGGTTTAGTATAAGCATTGAGATATCACATCTCTGCTATCGGAAAGGTCTCAGGATTGGAATGGGAAGGAGTTGGATATCCCATCTCATGTTATAGGAAGAGTCTCAGGTTTGGTATTAAAGCATTGAGATATCACATCTCATGCTATAGGAAGTGTCTCAGGATTGGAATCGGAAGGACTTGGATATCACATCTCATGCTATAGGGAGGGTCTCACGTTTGATATTAGAAGCATTGAGATATCACATCTCATGCTATAGGAAGGGTCTCAGGATTGGAATGGGAAGGAGTTGGATATCACATCTCATGCTATAGGAAAGGTCTCAGGTTTGGTATAAGCAGTGAGATATCACATCTCATGCTATAGGAAGTGTCTCATGATTGGAATGGGAAGGAGTTGGATATCACATCTCATGTTATAGGAAGGATCTCAGGTTTGGTATAAGCATTGAGATATCACATCTCTGCTATCGGAAGGGTCTCAGGATTGGAATGGGAAGGAGTTGGATATTCCCATCTCATGTTATAGGAAGGGTCTCAGGTTTGGTATTAGAAGCATTGAGACATCACATCTCATGCTATAGGAAGGGTCTCAGGATTGGAATGGGAAGGACTTGGATATCACATCTCA
This sequence comes from Ambystoma mexicanum, assembly GCF_040938575.1. NCBI lineage: Eukaryota > Metazoa > Chordata > Amphibia > Caudata > Ambystomatidae > Ambystoma > Ambystoma mexicanum. Next base: position 1,552,521,579 of record NC_090935.1, on the reverse strand, counting down.
TGCTATAGGGAGGGTCTCAAGTTTGATATTAGAAGCATTGAGATATCACATCTCATGATATCGGAAGGGTCTCAGGATTGGAATGGGAAGGAGTTGGATATCACATCTCATGATAAAAGAAGGGTCTAAGGTTTGGAAGGGGAAGGATTTGGATATCACATCTCATGTTATAGGGCGGGTCTCAGGTTTGGTATTAGAAGCATTGAGATATCAAGTCTCATGGTATAGGAAGGGTCTCAGAATTGGAATTGGAAGGAGTTGGATATCACATCTCAAGCTATAGGAAGGGTCTCAGGATTGGAATGGGAAGGAGTTTGATATCACATCTCATGCCATAGTATGGGTCTCAGGTTTGGTATAAGCATTGGGATATCACATCTCATGCTATCGGAAGGGTATCAGGATTGGATTTGGAAGGAGTTGGATATCCCATCTCATGCTATAGAAAGGGTCTCAGGTTGGAATGGGAAGGAGTTGGATATCACATCTCATGTTATAGGAAGGGTCTCGGGATTGGAATGGGAAGGACTTGGATATCACATCTCATGCTATAGGAAGGCTCTCAGGTTTGGAAGGGGAAAGAGTTGGATATCACATTTCATGTTAGAGGTAGGATCTCAGGTTTGGTATTAGAGGCATTGAGATATCACATCTCATGCTATCAGAAGGGTCTCAGGATTGGAATGGGAAGGAGTTGGATATCACATCTCATGCTAAAGGGAGGGTCTCAGGTTTGGAAGGGGAAGGATTTGGATATCACATCTCATGTTATAAGAAGGAGCTCAGGTTTGGTATTAGAAGCATTGAGATATCACATCTCATGCTATCGGAAGGATCTCAGGTTTGGTATTAGAAGCATTGAGATATCACATCTCATGCTATCAGAAGGGTCTCAGGATTGGAATGGGAAGGAGTTGGATATCACATCTCATGCTAAAGGGAGGGTCTCAGGTTTGGAAGGGGAAGGATCTGGATATCACATCTCATGTTATCGGAAGGATCTCAGGTTTGGTATTAGAAGTATTGAGATATCACATCTCATGCTATCGGAAGGGTCTCAGGATTGGAATGGGAAGGAGTTGGATATCATATCTCAAGCTATAGGAAGGGTCTCAGGTTTGGTATAAGCATTGAGATATCACATCACATGCTATAGGAAGGGTCTCAGGATTGGAATGGGAAGGAGTTGTATATGACATCTCATGCCATAGGAAGGGTCTCAGGTTTGGTATAAGCATTGAGATATCACATCACATGCTATAGGAAGGGTCTCAGGATTGGAATGGGAAGGACTTGGATATCACATCTCATGCTATAGGCAGGGTCTCAGGTTTGGAAAGGGAAGGAGTTGGATATCACATTTCATGTTAGAGGTAGGATATCAGGTTTGGTATTAGAGGCATTGAGATATCACATCTCATGCTATCAGAAGGGTCTCAGGATTGGAATGGGAAGGAGTTGGATATCACATCTCATGCTAAAGGGAGGGTCTCAGGTTTGGAAGGGGAAGGATTTGGATATCACATCTCATGTTATAGGAAGGATCTCAGGTTTGGTATTAGAGGCATTGAGATATCACATTTCATGCTATCATAAGGGTCTCAGGATTGGAATGGGAAGGAGTTGGATATCACATCTCATGCTATAGGAAGGGTCTCAGGTTTGGTATAAGCAGTGAGATATCACATCTCATGCTATAGGAATTGTCTCAGGATTGGAATGGGAAGGAGTTGGATATCACATCTCATGTTATAGGAAGGATCTCAGGTTTGGTATAAGCATTGAGATATCACATCTCTGCTATCGGAAGGGTCTCAGGATTGGAATGGGAAGGAGTTGGATATCACATCTCATGCTATAGGAAGAGTCTCAGGATTGGAATGGGAAGGAGTTGGATATCACATCTCATGATAAAGGAAGGGTCTAAGGTTTGGAAGGGGAAGGATTTGGATATCACATCTCATGTTATAGGACGGGTCTCAGGTTTGGTATTAGAAGCATTGAGATATCAAGTCTCATTGTATAGGAAGGGTCTCAGAATTGGAATGGGAAGGAGTTGGATATCACATCTCAAGCTATAGGAAGGGTCACAGGATTGGAATGGGAAGGAGTTTGATATCACATCTCATGCCATAGTATGGGTCTCAGGTTTGGTAGAAGCATTGGGATATCACATCTCATGCTATCGGAAGGGTATCAGGATTGGATTTGGAAGGAGTTGGATATCCCATCTCATGCTATAGGAAGGGTCTCAGGTTGGAATGGGAAGGAGTTGGATATCACATCTCATGTTATAGGAAGGGTCTCAGGATTGGAATGGGAAGGACTTGGATATCACATCTCATGCTATAGGAAGGCTCTCAGGTTTGCAACGGGAAAGAGTTGGATATCACATTTCATGTTAGAGGTAGGATCTCAGGTTTGGTATTAGAGGCATTGAGATATCACATCTCATGCTATCAGAAGAGTCTCAGAATTGGAATGGGAAGGAGTTGGATATCACATCTCATGCCATAGTATGGGTCTCAGGTTTGGTAGAAGCATTGGGATATCACATCTCATGCTATCGGAAGGATTTCAGGATTGGATTTGGAAGGAGTTGGATATCCCATCTCATGCTATAGGAAGGGTCTCAGGTTGGAATGGGAAGGAGTTTGATATCACATCTCATGCCATAGTATGGGTCTCAGGTTTGGTAGAAGCATTGGGATATCACATCTCATGCTATCGGAAGGGTATCAGGATTGGATTTGGAAGGAGTTGGATATCCCATCTCATGCTATAGGAAGGGTCTCAGGTTGGAATGGGAAGGAGTTGGATATCACATCTCATGTTATAGGAAGGGTCTCAGGATTGGAATGGAAAGGACTTGGATATCATATCTCATGCTATAGGAAGGCTCTCAGGTTTGGAAGGGGAAGGAGTTGGATATCACATCTCAAGCTATAGGAACGGTCTCAGGTTTGGTATAAGCATTGAGATATCACATCTCATGCTATAGGAATGGTCTCAGGATTGGAATGGGAAGGAGTTGGATATCACATCTCATGTTATAGGAAAGATCTCAGGTTTGGTATTAGAAGCATTGAGATATCACATCTCATGCTATAAGCAGGGTCTCAGGATTGGAATGGGAAGGAGTTGTATATGGCATCTCATGCCATAGGAAGGGTCTCAGGTTTGGTATAAGCATTGAGATATCACATCTCATGCTATAGGAAGGGTCTCAGGATTGGAATGGGAAGGACTTGGATATCACATCTCATGCTATAGGCAGGATCTCAGGTTTGGAAAGGGAAGGAGTTGGATATCATATTTCATGTTAGAGGTAGGATCTCAGGTTTGGTATTAGAGGCATTGAGATATCACATCTCATGCTATCAGAAGGGTCTCAGGATTGGAATGGGAAGGAGTTGGATATCACATCTCATGCTAAAGGGAGGGTCTCAGGTTTGGAAGGGGAAGGATTTGGATATCACATCTCATGTTATAGGAAGGATCTCAGGTTTGGTATTAGAAGCATTGAGATATCACATCTCATGCTATCGGAAGGGTCTAAGGATTGGAATGGGAAGGAGTTGGATATCACATCTTATGCTATAGGAAGGGTCTCAGGTTTGGAACGGGAAGGAGTTGGATATCATATCTCATGTTATAGGAAGAGTCTACAGGTTTGGTATAAGCATTGAGATATCACATCTCTGCAATCGGAAGTGTCTCAGGATTGGGATGGGAAGGAGTTGGATATCACATCTCATGCTATAGGAAGGGTCTCAGGTTTGGAACGGGAAGGAGTTGGATATCCCATCTCATGTTATAGGACGGGTCTCAGGTTTGGTATTAGAAGCATTGAGATATCACATCGCATGCTGTAGGAAGGGTCTCAGGATTGGAATGGGAAGGAGTTGGATATTAAATTCTTGCTATAGGAAGGGTCTCATGTTTGGAATGGGAAGGAGTTGGATATCACATATGCTATAGGAAGGGTCTCAGGTTTGGAACGGGAAGAAGTTGGATATCACATCTCATGCTATAGGAAGGGTCTCAGGTTTGGAATAAGCATTGAGATATCACATCTCTGCTATCGGAAGTGTCTCAGGATTGGAATGGGAAGGAGTTGGATATCACATCTCATGTTATAGGACGGGTCTCAGGTTTGTTATTAGAATCATTGAGATATCATATTGTATGCTGTAGGAAGGGTCTAAGGATTGGAATGGGAAGGTCTTGGATATCACATCTCATGCTATAGGTAGGCTCTCAGGTTTGGAAAGGGAAGGAGTTGGATATGACATTTCATGTTAGAGGAAGGATTTCAGGTTTGGTATTAGAGGCATTCAGATATCACATCTCATGCTATAGGAAGGGTCTCAGGATTGGAATGGGAAGGACTTAGATATCACATATCATGCTATAGGGAGGGTCTCATGTTTGGAATGGGAAGGAGTTGGATATCACATGCTATAGGAAGGGTCTCAGGTTTGGAACGGGAAGGAGTTGGATATCACATCTCATGCTATAGGAAGGGTCTCAGGTTTGGAATAAGCATTGAGATATCACATCTCTGCTATCGGAAGTGTCTCAGGATTGGAATGGGAAGGAGTTGGATATCACATCTCATGTTATAGGACGGGTCTCATGTTTGTTATTAGAATCATTGAGATATCATATTGTATGCTGTAGGAAGGGTCTAAGGATTGGAATGGGAAGGTCTTGGATATCACATCTCATGCTATAGGTAGGCTCTCAGGTTTGGAAAGGGAAGGAGTTGGATATCACATTTCATGTTAGAGGAAGGATCTCAGATTTGGTATTAGAGGCATTGAGATATCACATCTAATGCTATAGGAAGGGTCTCAGGATTGGAATGGGAAGGAGTTGGATATCACATCTCATGCTATAGGAAGGGTCTCAGGTTTGGTAAGAACATTGAGATATCACATCTCATGCTATAGGAAGGGTCTCAGGATTGGAATGGGAAGGAGTTGGATATCACATCTGATGTTATAGGAAGGATCTCAGGTTTGGTATTAGAAGCATTGAGACATCACATCTCATGCTATAGGAAGGGTCTCAGGATTGGTATAAGCATTGAGATATCACATCTCTGCTATCGGAAGGGTCTCAGGATTGGAATGGGAAGGAGTTGGATATCCCATCTCATGTTATAGGAAGAGTCTCAGGTTTGGTATTAGAAGCATTGAGATATCACATCTCATGCTATAGGAATGGTCTCAGGATTGGAATGGGAAGGAGTTTGATATCACATCTCATGCCATGTATGGGTCTCAGGTTTGGTATAAGCATTGAGATATTACATCTCATGCTATAGGAAGGGTCTCAGGATTGGAATGGGAAGGAGTTGTATATGACATCTCATGCCATAGGAAGGGTCTCAGGTTTGGTATAAGCATTGAGATATCACATCTCTGCTATCGGAAGGGTCTCAGGATTGGAATGGGAAGGAGTTGGATATCCCATCTCATGTTATAGGAAGAGTCTCAGGTTTGGTATTAGAAGCATTGAGATATCACATCTCATGCTATAGGAAGTGTCTCAGGATTGGAATGGGAAGGAGTTTGATATCAAATCTCATGCCATGTATGGGTTTCAGGTTTTGTAGAAGCATTGGGATATCACATCTCATGCTATCGGAAGGGTATCAGGATTGGATTTGGAAGGATTTGGATATCACATTTCATGTTATAGGAAGGATCTCAGGTTTGGTATTAGAAGCATTGAGATATCACATCTCATGCTATCGGAAGGATCTCAGGTTTGGTATTATAGGCATTGAGATATCACATCTCATGCTATCAGAAGGGTCTCAGGATTGGAATGGGAAGGAGTCGGATATCACATCTCATGCTAAAGGGAGGGTCTCAGGTTTGGAAGTGGAAGGATTTGGATATCACATCTCATGTTATAGGAAGGATCTCAGGTTTGGTATTAGAAGCATTGAGATATCACATCTCATGCTATAGGAAGGGTCTCAGGATTGGAAAAGGAAGGAGTTGGATATCACATCTCAAGCTATAGGAAGGGTCAGTAACATGTTACTATTCCAATCCTGAGACTCTTCTGATAGCATGAGATGTGATATCTCAATGCTTCTAATACCAAACCTGAGATCCTTCCGATAGCATGAGATGTGATATCTCAATGCTTCTAATACCAAACCTGAGATCCTTCCTATAACATGAGATGTGATATCCAAATCCTTCCCCTTCCAAACCTGAGACCCTCCCTTTAGCATGAGATGTGATATCTAACTCCTTCCCATTCCATTCCTGAGACCCTTCTGATAGCATGAGATGTGATATCTCAATGCCTCTAATACCAAACCTGAGATCCTACCTCTAACATGAAATGAGATATCCAACTCTTTCCCCTTCCAAACCTGAGAGCCTTCCTATAGCATGAGATGTGATATCCAAGTCCTTCCCATTCCAATACTGAGACCCTTCCTATAGCTTGAGATGTGATATCCAACTCCTTCCCATTCCAATTCTGAGACCCTTCCTATAGCATGAGATGTGATATCTCAATGCTTATACCAAACCTGAGAGCCTACCTATAGCATGAGATGTGATATCCAAGTCCATCCCATTCCAATCCTTAGACCCTTCCTACAGCATGCGATGTGAATATCTCAATGATTCTAATACCAAACCAGAGACTCTTCCTATAACATGAGATGGGATATCCAACTCCTTCCCATTCCAATTCTGAGACCCTTCCTATACTATGAGACTTGATATCTCAATGCTTCTAATACCAAACCTGAGACCCGTAATATAACATGAGATGTGATATCCAAATCCTTCCCCTTCCAAACCTTAGACCCGTCCTTTATCATGAGATGTGATATCCAACTCCTTCCCATTCCAATCCTGAGACCCTTCCGATATCATGAGATGTGATATCTCAAAGCTTCTAATATCAAACTTGAGACCCTCCCTATAGCATGAGATGTGATATCCAAGTCCTTCCCATTCCAATCCTGAGACCCTTCCTATAGCATGAGATGTGATATCTCAATGCTTCTAATACCAAGCCTGAGACCCTTCCTATAACATGAGATGGGAATATCCAACTCCTTCCCATTCCAATCTTGAGACCCTTCCGATAGCAGAGATGTGATATCTCAATGCTTATACCACACCTGAGATCCTTCCTATAACATGAGATGTGATATCCAACTCCTTCCCATTCCAATCCTGAGACACTTCCTATAGCATGAGATGTGATATCTCACTGCTTATACCAAACCTGAGACCCTTCCCATAGCAGGAGATGTGATATCCAACTCCTTCCCATTCCAATCCTCAGACCCTTCCTATAGCATGAGATGTGATATCTCAATGCTTCTAATGTCAAACTTGAGACCCTACCTATAGCATGAGATGTGATATCCAAGTCCTTCCCATTCCAATCCTGAGACACTTCCTATAGCATGAGATGTGATATCTCAATGCTTCTAATACCAAACCTGAGACTCTTCCTATAACATGAGATGGGATATCCAACTCCTTCCAATTCCAATCCTGAGACCCTTTTGATAGCAGAGATGTGATATCTCAATGTTTATACCAAACCTGAGACCCTTCCTACGGCATGAGATGTCATATTCAACTCCTTCCCATTCCAATCCTGAGACCCTTCCTATAGCATGGGATTTGATATCCAACTCCTTCCCATTCCAATCCTGAGACCCTTCCTATAGCATGAGATGTGATGTCTCAATGCTTCTAATACCAAACCTGAGATCCTTCCTATAACATGAGATGTGATATCCAACTACTTCCATTCCAATCCTGAGACCCTTCCTATAGCATGAGATGTGATATCTCAATGCTTATTACAAACCTGAGACCCTTCCTATAGCATGAGATGTGATATCCAACTCCTTCCCATTCCAATCCTGAGACCCTTCCTATAGCCTGAGATGTGATATCCAATTCCTTCCCATTCCAATCCTGAGACCCTTCCTATAGCATGAGATGTGATATCTCAATGCTTATACCAAACCTGAGAGCCTACCTATAACATGAGATGTGATATCCAAGTCCATCCCATTCCAATCCTTAGACCCTTCCTACAGCATGCGATGTGATATCTCAATGATTCTAATACCAAACCAGAGACTCTTCCTATAACATGAGATGGGATATCCAACTCCTTCCCATTCCAATCCTGAGCCGCTTCGGATAGCAGAGATGTGATATCTCAATGCTTATACCAAACCTGAGACCCTTCCTATAACATGAGATGTGATATCCAACTCCTTCCCGTTCCAAACCTGAGACACTAACTATAGCATATGTGATATCCAACTCCTTCCCATTCCAAACATGAGACCCTTCCTATAGCAAGAAAATAATATCCAACTCCTACCCATTCCAATCCTGAGACCCTTCCTATAGCAAGAGATGTGATATCCAAATCCTTCCCATTCCAATCCTGAGACCCTTCCTATAACATGAGATGTGATATCCAACTCCTTCCCATTCCAACCTGAGACACTTCCTATAGCATGAGAAGGGATATCCAACTCCTTCCCAATCCAATCCTGAGACCCTTCCGATAGCAGAGATGTGATATCTCAATGCTTATACCAAACCTGAGACCCTTCCTATGGCATGAGATGTGATATCCAACTCCTTGCCATTCAAATCCTGAGACCCTTCCTATAGCATGAGAAGGGATATCCAACTCCTTCCCAATCCAATCCTGAGACCCTTCCGATAGCAGCGACGTGATATCTCAATGCTTCTACCAAACCTGAGACCCTTCCTTTAGCATGAGATGTGATATCCAAATCCTTCACATTCCAATCCTGAGACCCTTCCTATAGCATGAGATGTGATACCTCAATGCTTCTAATACCAAACCTGAGATCCTTCCTATAACATGAGATGTGATATCCAATTCCTTCCCATTCCAAACCTGAGACCCTTCTTATTGGATGAGATGTGATAACCAACTCCTTCCCATTCCAACCCTGAGACCCTTCCTATAGCATGAGATGTGATGTCTCAATGCTTCTAATACCAAACCTGAGATCCTTCCTATAACATGAGATGTGATATCCAACTCCTTCCATTCCAATCCTGAGACCCGTCCTATAGCATGAGATGTGATATCTCAATGCTTATACCAAACCTGAGACCCTTCCTATAGCATGAGATGTCATATCCAACTGCTTCCCATTCCAATCCTGAGACCCTTCCTATAGCATGAGATGTGATATCTCAATGCTTCTAATACCAGACCTGAGATCCTTCCTCTAACATGAAATGTGATATCCAACTCCTTCCCTTTCCAAACCTAAGAGCCTATCTATAGCATGAGATGTGATATCCAAGTCCTTCACATTCCAACCCTTAGACCCTTCCTACAGCATGCAATATGATATCTCAATGATTCTAATAACAAACCTGAGACCCGTCCTATAACATGAGATGGGATATCCAACTCCTTCCCATTCCAATCCTGAGACTCTTCCGATAGCAGAGATGTGATATCTCAATGCTTATACCAAACCTGAGACCCTTCCTATAACATGAGATGTGATATCCAAATCCTTCTCGTTCCAAACCTGAGACCCTTCCTTTAGCATGAGATGTGATATCCAGCTCCTTCCCATTCCAATCCTGAGACACTTCCGATAGCATGAGATGTGATATCTCAATGCTTCTAATATCAAAACTGAGACCCTCCCTATAGCATGATATGTGATATCTAAGTCCTTCCCATTCCAATCCTGAGACCCTCCCTATAGCATGAGATGTGATATCCAACTCCTTCCCATTCCAATCCTGAGACCCTTCCTATAGCATGAGATATGATATCTCAATACTTCTAATACCAAACGTGAGATCCTTCCGATAACATGAGATGTGATATCCAAATCCTTCCCCTTCCAAACCTGAGACCCTCCCTTTAGCATGAAATGTGATATCCAACTCCTTCCTATTCCAATCCTGAGACTCTTCTGATAGCATGAGATGTGATATCTCAATGCTTCTAATACCAAACCTGAGATCCTTCCGATAGCATGAGATGTGATATCTCAATGCTTCTAATACCAAACCTGAGATCCTTCCTATAACATGAGATGTGATATCCAAATCCTTCCCCTTCCAAACCTGAGACCCTCCCTTTAGCATGAGATGTGATATCTAACTCCTTCCCATTCCATTCCTGAGACCCTCCCTTTAGCATGAGATGTGATATCTCAATGCCTCTAATACCAAACCTGAGATCCTACCTCTAACATGAAATGAGATATCCAACTCTTTCCCCTTCCAAACCTGAGAGCCTTCCTATAGCATGAGATGTGATATCCAAGTCCTTCCCATTCCAATACTGAGACCCTTCCTATAGCTTGAGATGTGATATCCAACTCCTTCCCATTCCAATTCTGAGACCCTTCCTATAGCATGAGATGTGATATCTCAATGCTTATACCAAACCTGAGAGCCTACCTATAGCATGAGATGTGATATCCAAGTCCATCCCATTCCAATCCTTAGACCCTTCCTACAGCATGCGATGTGAATATCTCAATGATTCTAATACCAAACCAGAGACTCTTCCTATAACATGAGATGGGATATCCAACTCCTTCCCATTCCAATTCTGAGACCCTTCCTATACTATGAGACTTGATATCTCAATGCTTCTAATACCAAACCTGAGACCCGTAATATAACATGAGATGTGATATCCAAATCCTTCCCCTTCCAAACCTTAGACCCGTCCTTTATCATGAGATGTGATATCCAACTCCTTCCCATTCCAATCCTGAGACCCTTCCGATATCATGAGATGTGATATCTCAAAGCTTCTAATATCAAACTTGAGACCCTCCCTATAGCATGAGATGTGATATCCAAGTCCTTCCCATTCCAATCCTGAGACCCTTCCTATAGCATGAGATGTGATATCTCAATGCTTCTAATACCAAACCTGAGACCCTTCCTATAACATGAGATGGGAATATCCAACTCCTTCCCATTCCAATCTTGAGACCCTTCCGATAGCAGAGATGTGATATCTCAATGCTTATACCACACCTGAGATCCTTCCTATAACATGAGATGTGATATCCAACTCCTTCCCATTCCAATCCTGAGACACTTCCTATAGCATGAGATGTGATATCTCACTGCTTATACCAAACCTGAGACCCTTCCCATAGCAGGAGATGTGATATCCAACTCCTTCCCATTCCAATCCTCAGACCCTTCCTATAGCATGAGATGTGATATCTCAATGCTTCTAATGTTAAACTTGAGACCCTACCTATAGCATGAGATGTGATATCCAAGTCCTTCCCATTCCAATCCTGAGACACTTCCTATAGCATGAGATGTGATATCTCAATGCTTCTAATACCAAACCTGAGACTCTTCCTATAACATGAGATGGGATATCCAACTCCTTCCAATTCCAATCCTGAGACCCTTTTGATAGCAGAGATGTGATATCTCAATGTTTATACCAAACCTGAGACCCTTCCTATGGCATGAGATGTCATATTCAACTCCTTCCCATTCCAATCCTGAGACCCTTCCTATAGCATGGGATTTGATATCCAACTCCTTCCCATTCCAATCCTGAGACCCTTCCTATAGCATGAGATGTGATGTCTCAATGCTTCTAATACCAAACCTGAGATCCTTCCTATAACATGAGATGTGATATCCAACTACTTCCATTCCAATCCTGAGACCCTTCCTATAGCATGAGATGTGATATCTCAATGCTTATACCAAACCTGAGACCCTTCCTATAGCATGAGATGTGATATCCAACTCCTTCCCATTCCAATCCTGAGACCCTTCCTATAGCCTGAGATGTGATTTCCAATTCCTTCCCATTCCAATCCTGAGACCCTTCCTATAGCATGAGATGTGATATCTCAATGCTTATACCAAACCTGAGAGCCTACCTATAACATGAGATGTGATATCCAAGTCCATCCCATTCCAATCCTTAGACCCTTCCTACAGCATGCGATGTGATATCTCAATGATTCTAATACCAAACCAGAGACTCTTCCTATAACATGAGATGGGATATCCAACTCCTTCCCATTCCAATCCTGAGCCGCTTCTGATAGCAGAGATGTGATATCTCAATGCTTCTACCAAACCTGAGACCCTTCCTATAACATGAGATGTGATATCCAACTCCTTCCCGTTCCAAACCTGAGACACTAACTATAGCATATGTGATATCCAACTCCTTCCCATTCCAAACATGAGACCCTTCCTATAGCAAGAAAATAATATCCAACTCCTACCCATTCCAATCCTGAGACCCTTCCTATAGCAAGAGATGTGATATCCAAATCCTTCCCATTCCAATCCTGAGACCCTTCCTATAACATGAGATGTGATATCCAACTCCTTCCCATTCCAACCTGAGACACTTCCTATAGCATGAGAAGGGATATCCAACTCCTTCCCAATCCAATCCTGAGACCCTTCCGATAGCAGAGATGTGATATCTCAATGCTTATACCAAACCTGAGACCCTTCCTATGGCATGAGATGTGATATCCAACTCCTTGCCATTCAAATCCTGAGACCCTTCCTATAGCATGAGAAGGGATATCCAACTCCTTCCCAATCCAATCCTGAGACCCTTCCGATAGCAGCGACGTGATATCTCAATGCTTCTACCAAACCTGAGTCCCTTCCTTTAGCATGAGATGTGATATCCAAATCCTTCACATTCCAATCCTGAGACCCTTCCTATAGCATGAGATGTGATATCTCAATGCTTCTAATACCAAACCTGAGATCCTTCCTATAACATGAGATGTGATATCCAATTCCTTCCCATTCCAAACCTGAGACCCTTCCTATTGGATGAGATGTGATAACCAACTCCTTCCCATTCCAACCCTGAGACCCTTCCTATAGCATGAGATGTGATGTCTCAATGCTTCTAATACCAAACCTGAGATCCTTCCTATAACATGAGATGTGATATCCAACTCCTTCCATTCCAATCCTGAGACCCGTCCTATAGCATGAGATGTGATATCTCAATGCTTATACCAAACCTGAGACCCTTCCTATAGCATGAGATGTCATATCCAACTGCTTCCCATTCCAATCCTGAGACCCTTCCTATAGCATGAGATGTGATATCTCAATGCTTCTAATACCAAACCTGAGATCCTTCCTCTAACATGAAATGTGATATCCAACTCCTTCCCTTTCCAAACCTAAGAGCCTATCTATAGCATGAGATGTGATATCCAAGTCCTTCACATTCCAACCCTTAGACCCTTCCTACAGCATGCAATATGATATCTCAATGATTCTAATAACAAACCTGAGACCCGTCCTATAACATGAGATGGGATATCCAACTCCTTCCCATTCCAATCCTGAGACACTTCCTATAGCATGAGATGTGATATCTCAATGCTTATACCAAACCTGAGACCCTTCCTATAACATGAGATGTGATATCCAAATCCTTCTCGTTCCAAACCTGAGACCCTTCCTTTAGCATGAGATGTGATATCCAGCTCCTTCCCATTCCAATCCTGAGACACTTCCGATAGCATGAGATGTGATATCTCAATGCTTCTAATATCAAAACTGAGACCCTCCCTATAGCATGATATGTGATATCTAAGTTCTTCCCATTCCAATCCTGAGACCCTCCCTATAGCATGAGATGTGATATCCAACTCCTTCCCATTCCAATCCTGAGACCCTTCCTATAGCATGAGATATGATATCTCAATACTTCTAATACCAAACGTGAGATCCTTCCGATAACATGAGATGTGATATCCAAATCCTTCCCCTTCCAAACCTGAGACCCTCCCTTTAGCATGAAATGTGATATCCAACTCCTTCCTATTCCAATCCTGAGACTCTTCTGATAGCATGAGATGTGATATCTCAATGCTTCTAATACCAAACCTGAGATCCTTCCGATAGCATGAGATGTGATATCTCAATGCTTCTAATACCAAACCTGAGATCCTTCCTATAACATGAGATGTGATATCCAAATCCTTCCCCTTCCAAACCTGAGACCCTCCCTTTAGCATGAGATGTGATATCTAACTCCTTCCCATTCCATTCCTGAGACCCTTCTGATAGCATGAGATGTGATATCTCAATGCCTCTAATACCAAACCTGAGATCCTACCTCTAACATGAAATGAGATATCCAACTCTTTCCCCTTCCAAACCTGAGAGCCTTCCTATAGCATGAGATGTGATATCCAAGTCCTTCCCATTCCAATACTGAGACCCTTCCTATAGCTTGAGATGTGATATCCAACTCCTTCCCATTCCAATTCTGAGACCCTTCCTATAGCATGAGATGTGATATCTCAATGCTTATACCAAACCTGAGAGCCTACCTATAGCATGAGATGTGATATCCAAGTCCATCCCATTCCAATCCTTAGACCCTTCCTACAGCATGCGATGTGAATATCTCAATGATTCTAATACCAAACCAGAGACTCTTCCTATAACATGAGATGGGATATCCAACTCCTTCCCATTCCAATTCTGAGACCCTTCCTATACTATGAGACTTGATATCTCAATGCTTCTAATACCAAACCTGAGACCCGTAATATAACATGAGATGTGATATCCAAATCCTTCCCCTTCCAAACCTTAGACCCTTCCTTTATCATGAGATGTGATATCCAACTCCTTCCCATTCCAATCCTGAGACCCTTCCGATATCATGAGATGTGATATCTCAAAGCTTCTAATATCAAACTTGAGACCCTCCCTATAGCATGAGATGTGATATCCAAGTCCTTCCCATTCCAATCCTGAGACCCTTCCTATAGCATGAGATGTGATATCTCAATGCTTCTAATACCAAACCTGAGACCCTTCCTATAACATGAGATGGGAATATCCAACTCCTTCCCATTCCAATCTTGAGACCCTTCCGATAGCAGAGATGTGATATCTCAATGCTTATACCACACCTGAGATCCTTCCTATAACATGAGATGTGATATCCAACTCCTTCCCATTCCAATCCTGAGACACTTCCTATAGCATGAGATGTGATATCTCACTGCTTATACCAAACCTGAGACCCTTCCCATAGCAGGAGATGTGATATCCAACTCCTTCCCATTCCAATCTTCAGACCCTTCCTATAGCATGAGATGTGATATCTCAAAGCTTCTAATGTCAAACTTGAGACCCTACATATAGCATGAGATGTGATATCCAAGTCCTTCCCATTCCAATCCTGAGACACTTCCTATAGCATGAGATGTGATATCTCAATGCTTCTAATACCAAACCTGAGACTCTTCCTATAACATGAGATGGGATATCCAACTCCTTCCAATTCCAATCCTGAGACCCTTTTGATAGCAGAGATGTGATATCTCAATGTTTATACCAAACCTGAGACCCTTCCTACGGCATGAGATGTCATATTCAACTCCTTCCCATTCCAATCCTGAGACCCTTCCTATAGCATGAGATTTGATATCCAACTCCTTCCCATTCCAATCCTGAGACCCTTCCTATAGCATGAGATGTGATGTCTCAATGCTTCTAATACCAAACCTGAGATCCTTCCTATAACATGAGATGTGATATCCAACTCCTTCCATTCCAATCCTGAGATCCTTCCTATAGCATGAGATGTGATATATCAATGCTTATACCAAACCTGAGACCCTTCCTATAGCATGAGATGTGATATCCAACTCCTTCCCATTCCAATCCTGAGACCCTTCCTATAGCCTGAGATGTGATATCCGATTCCTTCCCATTCCAATCCTGAGACCCTTCCTATAGCATGAGATGTGATATCTCAATGCTTATACCAAACCTGAGAGCCTACCTATAACATGAGATGTGATATCCAAGTCCATCCCATTCCAATCCTTAGACCCTTCCTACAGCATGCGATGTGATATCTCAATGATTCTAATACCAAACCAGAGACTCTTCCTATAACATGAGATGGGATATCCAACTCCTTCCCATTCCAATCCTGAGCCGCTTCCGATAGCAGAGATGTGATATCTCAATGCTTATACCAAACCTGAGACCCTTCCTATAACATGAGATGTGATATCCAACTCCTTCCCGTTCCAAACCTGAGACACTAACTATAGCATATGTGATATCCAACTCCTTCCCATTCCAAACATGAGACCCTTCCTATAGCAAGAAAGTAATATCCAACTTCTACCCATTCCAATCCTGAGACCCTTCCTATAGCAAGAGATGTGATATCCAAATCCTTCCCATTCCAATCCTGAGACCCTTCCTATAACATGAGATGTGATATCCAACTTCTTCCCATTCCAACCTGAGACACTTCCTATAGCATGAGAAGGGATATCCAACTCCTTCCCAATCCAATCCTGAGACCCTTCCGATAGCAGAGATGTGATATCTCAATGCTTATACCAAACCTGAGACCCTTCCTATGGCATGAGATGTGATATCCAACTCCTTGCCATTCAAATCCTGAGACCCTTCCTATAGCATGAGAAGGGATATCCAACTCCTTCCCAATCCAATCCTGAGACCCTTCCGATAGCAGCGACGTGATATCTCAATGCTTCTACCAAACCTGAGACCCTTCCTTTAGCATGAGATGTGATATCCAAATCCTTCACATTCCAATCCTGAGACCCTTCCTATAGCATGAGATGTGATATCTCAATGCTTCTAATACCAAACCTGAAATCCTTCCTATAACATGAGATGTGATATCCAATTCCTTCCCATTCCAAACCTGAGACCCTTCCTATTGGATGAGATGTGATATCCAGCTCCTTCCCATTCCAACCCTGAGACCCTTCCTATAGCATGAGATGTGATGTCTCAAAGCTTCTAATACCAAACCTGAGATCCTTCCTATAACATGAGATGTGATATCCAACTCCTTCCATTCCAATCCTGAGACCCGTCCTATAGCATGAGATGTGATATTTCAATGCTTATACCAAACCTGAGACCCTTCCTATAGCATGAGATGTGATATCCAACTGCTTCCCATTCCAATCCTGAGACCCTTCCTATAGCATGAGATGTGATATCTCAATGCTTCTAATACCAAACCTGAGATCCTTCCTCTAACATGAAATGTGATATCCAACTCCTTCCCTTTCCAAACCTAAGAGCCTATCTATAGCATGAGATGTGATATCCAAGTCCTTCACATTCCAGCCCTTAGACCCTTCCTACAGCATGCAATATGATATCTCAATGATTCTAATAACAAACCTGTGACCCGTCCTATAACATGAGATGGGATATCCAACTCCTTCCCATTCCAATCCTGAGACACTTCCGATAGCAGAGATGTGATATCTCAATGCTTATACCAAACTTGAGACCCTTCCTATAACATGAGATGTGATATCCAAATCCTTCTCGTTCCAAACCTGAGACCTTTCCTTTAGCATGAGATGTGATATCCAGCTCCTTCCCATTCCAATCCTGAGACACTTCCGATAGCATGAGATGTGATATCTCAATGCTTCTAATATCAAAACTGAGACCCTCCCTATAGCATGATATGTGATATCTAAGTCCTTCCCATTCCAATCCTGAGACCCTCCCTATATCATGAGATGTGATATCCAACTCCTTCCCATTCCAATCCTGAGACCCTTCCTATAGCATGAGATATGATATCTCAATACTTCTAATACCAAACGTGAGATCCTTCCGATAACATGAGATGTGATATCCAAATCCTTCCCCTTCCAAACCTGAGACCCTCCCTTTAGCATGAAATGTGATATCCAACTCCTTCCTATTCCAATCCTGAGACTCTTCTGATAGCATGAGATGTGATATCTCAATGCTTCTAATACCAAACCTGAGATCCTTCCGATAGCATGAGATGTGATATCTCAATGCTTCTAATACCAAACCTGAGATCCTTCCTATAACATGAGATGTGATATCCAAATCCTTCCCCTTCCAAACCTGAGACCCTCCCTTTAGCATGAGATGTGATATCTAACTCCTTCCCATTCCATTCCTGAGACCCTTCTGATAGCATGAGATGTGATATCTCAATGCCTCTAATACCAAACCTGAGATCCTACCTCTAACATGAAATGAGATATCCAACTCTTTCCCCTTCCAAACCTGAGAGCCTTCCTATAGCATGAGATGTGATATCCAAGTCCTTCCCATTCCAATACTGAGACCCTTCCTATAGCTTGAGATGTGATATCCAACTCCTTCCCATTCCAATTCTGAGACCCTTCCTATAGCATGAGATGTGATATCTCAATGCTTATACCAAACCTGAGAGCCTACCTATAGCATGAGATGTGATATCCAAGTCCATCCCATTCCAATCCTTAGACCCTTCCTACAGCATGCGATGTGAATATCTCAATGATTCTAATACCAAACCAGAGACTCTTCCTGACATATACATGTCAGGACATGAGATGGGATATCCAACTCCTTCCCATTCCAATTCTGAGACCCTTCCTATACTATGAGACTTGATATCTCAATGCTTCTAATACCAAACCTGAGACCCGTAATATAACATGAGATGTGATATCCAAATCCTTCCCCTTCCAAACCTTAGACCCGTCCTTTATCATGAGATGTGATATCCAAGTCCTTCCCATTCCAATCTTGAGACCCTTCCGATAGCAGAGATGTGATATCTCAATGCTTATACCACACCTGAGATCCTTCCTATAACATGAGATGTGATATCCAACTCCTTCCCATTCCAATCCTGAGACACTTCCTATAGCATGAGATGTGATATAACACTGCTTATACCAAACCTGAGACCCTTCCCATAGCAGGAGATGTGATATCCAACTCCTTCCCATTCCAATCCTCAGACCCTTCCTATAGCATGAGATGTGATATCTCAATGCTTCTAATGTCAAACTTGAGACCCTACCTATAGCATGAGATGTGATATCCAAGTCCTTCCCATTCCAATCCTGAGACACTTCCTATAGCATGAGATGTGATATCTCAATGCTTCTAATACCAAACCTGAGACTCTTCCTATAACATGAGATGGGATATCCAACTCCTTCCAATTCCAATCCTGAGACCCTTTTGATAGCAGAGATGTGATATCTCAATGTTTATACCAAACCTGAGACCCTTCCTACGGCATGAGATGTCATATTCAACTCCTTCCCATTCCAATCCTGAGACCCTTCCTATAGTATGAGATTTGATATCCAACTCCTTCCCATTCCAATCCTGAGACCCTTCCTATAGCATGAGATGTGATGTCTCAATGCTTCTAATACCAAACCTGAGATCCTTCCTATAACAGGAGATGTGATATCCAACTCCTTCCATTCCAATCCTGAGACCCTTCCTATAGCATGAGATGTGATATCTCAATGCTTATACCAAACCTGAGACCCTTCCTATAGCATGAGATGTGATATCCAACTCCTTCCCATTCCAATCCTGAGACCCTTCCTATAGCCTGAGATGTGATATCCAATTCCTTCCCATTCCAATCCTGAGACCCTTCCTATAGCATGAGATGTGATATCTCAATGCTTATACCAAACCTGAGAGCCTACCTATAACATGAGATGTGATATCCAAGTCCATCCCATTCCAATCCTTAGACCCTTCCTACAGCATGCGATGTGATATCTCAATGATTCTAATACCAAACCAGAGACTCTTCCTATAACATGAGATGGGATATCCAACTCCTTCCCATTCCAATCCTGAGCCGCTTCCGATAGCAGAGATGTGATATCTCAATGCTTATACCAAACCTGAGACCCTTCCTATAACATGAGATGTGATATCCAACTCCTTCCCGTTCCAAACCTGAGACACTAACTATAGCATATGTGATATCCAACTCCTTCCCATTCCAAACATGAGACCCTTCCTATAGCAAGAAAGTAATATCCAACTCCTACCCATTCCAATCCTGAGACCCTTCCTATAGCAAGAGATGTGATATCCAAATCCTTCCCATTCCAATCCTGAGACCCTTCCTATAACATGAGATGTGATATCCAACTCCTTCCCATTCCAACCTGAGACACTTCCTATAGCATGAGAAGGGATATCCAACTCCTTCCCAATCCAATCCTGAGACCCTTCCGATAGCAGAGATGTGATATCTCAATGCTTATACCAAACCTGAGACCCTTCCTATGGCATGAGATGTGATATCCAACTCCTTGCCATTCAAATCCTGAGACCCTTCCTATAGCATGAGAAGGGATATCCAACTCCTTCCCAATCCAATCCTGAGACCCTTCCGATAGCAGCGACGTGATATCTCAATGCTTCTACCAAACCTGAGACCCTTCCTTTAGCATGAGATGTGATATCCAAATCCTTCACATTCCAATCCTGAGACCCTTCCTATAGCATGAGATGTGATATCTCAATGCTTCTAATACCAAACCTGAGATCCTTCCTATAACATGAGATGTGATATCCAATTCCTTCCCATTCCAAACCTGAGACCCTTCCTATTGGATGAGATGTGATATCCAACTCCTTCCTATTCCAACCCTGACACCCTTCCTATAGCATGAGATGTGATGTCTCAATGCTTCTAATACCAAACCTGTATTCCTTCCTATAACATGAGATGTGATATCCAACTCCTTCCATTCCAATCCTGAGACCCGTCCTATAGCATGAGATGTGATATCTCAATGCTTATACCAAACCTGAGACCCTTCCTATAGCATGAGATGTCATATCCAACTGCTTCCCATTCCAATCCTGAGACCCTTCCTATAGCATGAGATGTGATATCTCAATGCTTCTAATACCAAACCTGAGATCCTTCCTCTAACATGAAATGTGATATCCAACTCCTTCCCTTTCCAAACCTAAGAGCCTATCTATAGCATGAGATGTGATATCCAAGTCCTTCACATTCCAACCCTTAGACCCTTCCTACAGCATGCAATATGATATCTCAATGATTCTAATAACAAACCTGAGACCCGTCCTATAACATGAGATGGGATATCCAACTCCTTCCCATTCCAATCCTGAGACACTTCCGATAGCAGAGATGTGATATCTCAATGCTTATACCAAACCTGAGACCCTTCCTATAACATGAGATGTGATATCCAAATCCTTCTCGTTCCAAACCTGAGACCCTTCCTTTAGCATGAGATGTGATATCCAGCTCCTTCCCATTCCAATCCTGAGACACTTCCGATAGCATGAGATGTGATATCTCAATGCTTCTAATATCAAAACTGAGACCCTCCCTATAGCATGATATGTGATATCTAAGTCCTTCCCATTCCAATCCTGAGACCCTCCCTATAGCATGAGATGTGATATCTAACTCCTTCCCATTCCAATCCTGAGACCCTTCCTATAGCATGAGATATGATATCTCAATACTTCTAATACCAAACGTGAGATCCTTCCGATAACATGAGATGTGATATCCAAATCCTTCCCCTTCCAAACCTGAGACCCTCCCTTTAGCATGAAATGTGATATCCAACTCCTTCCTATTCCAATCCTGAGACTCTTCTGATAGCATGAGATGTGATATCTCAATGCTTCTAATACCAAACCTGAGATCCTTCCGATAGCATGAGATGTGATATCTCAATGCTTCTAATACCAAACCTGAGATCCTTCCTATAACATGAGATGTGATATCCAAATCCTTCCCCTTCCAAACCTGAGACCCTCCCTTTAGCATGAGATGTGATATCTAACTCCTTCCCATTCCATTCCTGAGACCCTTCTGATAGCATGAGATGTGATATCTCAATGCCTCTAATACCAAACCTGAGATCCTACCTCTAACATGAAATGAGATATCCAACTCTTTCCCCTTCCAAACCTGAGAGCCTTCCTATAGCATGAGATGTGATATCCAGGTCCTTCCCATTCCAATACTGAGACCCTTCCTATAGCTTGAGATGTGATATCCAACTCCTTCCCATTCCAATTCTGAGACCCTTCCTATAGCATGAGATGTGATATCTCAATGCTTATACCAAACCTGAGAGCCTACCTATAGCATGAGATGTGATATCCAAGTCCATCCCATTCCAATCCTTAGACCCTTCCTACAGCATGCGATGTGAATATCTCAATGATTCTAATACCAAACCAGAGACTCTTCCTATAACATGAGATGGGATATCCAACTCCTTCCCATTCCAATTCTGAGACCCTTCCTATACTATGAGACTTGATATCTCAAGGCTTCTAATACCAAACCTGAGACCCGTAATATAACATGAGATGTGATATCCAAATCCTTCCCCTTCCAAACCTTAGACCCTTCCTTTATCATGAGATGTGATATCCAACTCCTTCCCATTCCAATCCTGAGACCCTTCCGATATCATGAGATGTGATATCTCAAAGCTTCTAATATCAAACTTGAGACCCTCCCTATAGCATGAGATGTGATATCCAAGTCCTTCCCATTCCAATCCTGAGACCCTTCCTATAGCATGAGATGTGATATCTCAATGCTTCTAATACCAAACCTGAGACCGTTCCTATAACATGAGATGGGAATATCCAACTCCTTCCCATTCCAATCTTGAGACCCTTCCGATAGCAGAGATGTGATATCTCAATGCTTATACCACACCTGAGATCCTTCCTATAACATGAGATGTGATATCCAACTCCTTCCCATTCCAATCCTGAGACACTTCCTATAGCATGAGATGTGATATCTCACTGCTTATACCAAACCTGAGACCCTTCCCATAGCAGGAGATGTGATATCCAACTCCTTCCCATTCCAATCCTCAGACCCTTCCTATAGCATGAGATGTGATATCTCAATGCTTCTAATGTCAAACTTGAGACCCTACCTATAGCATGAGATGTGATATCCAAGTCCTTCCCATTCCAATCCTGAGACACTTCCTATAGCATGAGATGTGATATCTCAATGCTTCTAATACCAAACCTGAGACTCTTCCTATAACATGAGATGGGATATCCAACTCCTTCCAATTCCAATCCTGAGAACCTTTTGATAGCAGAGATGTGATATCTCAATGTTTATACCAAACCTGAGACCCTTCCTACGGCATGAGATGTCATATTCAACTCCTTCCCATTCCAATCCTGAGACCCTTCCTATAGCATGAGATTTGATATCCAACTCCTTCCCATTCCAATCCTGAGACCCTTCCTATAGCATGAGATGTGATGTCTCAATGCTTCTAATACCAAACCTGAGATCCTTCCTATAACATGAGATGTGATATCCAACTCCTTCCATTCCAATCCTGAGACCCTTCCTATAGCATGAGATGTGATATCTCAATGCTTATACCAAACCTGAGACCCTTCCTATAGCATGAGATGTGATATCCAACTCCTTCCCATTCCAATCCTGAGACCCTTCCTATAGCCTGAGATGTGATATCCAATTCCTTCCCATTCCAATCCTGAGACCCTTCCTATAGCATGAGATGTGATATCTCAATGCTTATACCAAACCTGAGAGCCTACCTATAATATGAGATGTGATATCCAAGTCCATCCCATTCCAATCCTTAGACCCTTCCTACAGCATGCGATGTGATATCTCAATGATTCTAATAACAAACCTGAGACCCGTCCTATAACATGAGATGTGATATCCAATTCCTTCCCATTCCAAACCTGAGACCCTTCCTATTGGATGAGATGTGATATCCAACTCCTTCCCATTCCAACCCTGAGACCCTTCCTATAGCATGAGATGTGATGTCTCAATGCTTCTAATACCAAACCTGAGATCCTTCCTATAACATGAGATGTGATATCCAACTCCTTCCATTCCAATCCTGAGACCCGTCCTATAGCATGAGATGTGATATCTCAATGCTTATACCAAACCTGAGACCCTTCCTATAGCATATGTCATATCCAACTGCTTCCCATTCCAATCCTGAGACCCTTCCTATAGCATAAGATGTGATATCTCAATGCTTCTAATACCAAACCTGAGATCCTTCCTCTAACATGAAATGTGATATCCAACTCCTTCCCTTTCCAAACCTAAGAGCCTATCTATAGCATGAGATGTGATATCCAAGTCCTTCACATTCCAACCCTTAGACCCTTCCTACAGCATGCAATATGATATCTCAATGATTCTAATAACAAACCTGAGACCCGTCCTATAACATGAGATGGGATATCCAACTCCTTCCCATTCCAATCCTGAGACACTTCCTATAGCATGAGATGTGATATCTCAATGCTTATACCAAACCTGAGACCCTTCCTATAACATGAGATGTGATATCCAAATCCTTCTCGTTCCAAACCTGAGACCCTTCCTTTAGCATGAGATGTGATATCCAGCTCCTTCCCATTCCAATCCTGAGACACTTCCGATAGCATGAGATGTGATATCTCAATGCTTCTAATATCAAAACTGAGACCCTCCCTATAGCATGATATGTGATATCTAAGTTCTTCCCATTCCAATCCTGAGACCCTCCCTATAGCATGAGATGTGATATCCAACTCCTTCCCATTCCAATCCTGAGACCCTTCCTATAGCATGAGATATGATATCTCAATACTTCTAATACCAAACGTGAGATCCTTCCGATAACATGAGATGTGATATCCAAATCCTTCCCCTTCCAAACCTGAGACCCTCCCTTTAGCATGAAATGTGATATCCAACTCCTTCCTATTCCAATCCTGAGACTCTTCTGATAGCATGAGATGTGATATCTCAATGCTTCTAATACCAAACCTGAGATCCTTCCGATAGCATGAGATGTGATATCTCAATGCTTCTAATACCAAACCTGAGATCCTTCCTATAACATGAGATGTGATATCCAAATCCTTCCCCTTCCAAACCTGAGACCCTCCCTTTAGCATGAGATGTGATATCTAACTCCTTCCCATTCCATTCCTGAGACCCTTCTGATAGCATGAGATGTGATATCTCAATGCCTCTAATACCAAACCTGAGATCCTACCTCTAACATGAAATGAGATATCCAACTCTTTCCCCTTCCAAACCTGAGAGCCTTCCTATAGCATGAGATGTGATATCCAAGTCCTTCCCATTCCAATACTGAGACCCTTCCTATAGCTTGAGATGTGATATCCAACTCCTTCCCATTCCAATTCTGAGACCCTTCCTATAGCATGAGATGTGATATCTCAATGCTTATACCAAACCTGAGAGCCTACCTATAGCATGAGATGTGATATCCAAGTCCATCCCATTCCAATCCTTAGACCCTTCCTACAGCATGCGATGTGAATATCTCAATGATTCTAATACCAAACCAGAGACTCTTCCTATAACATGAGATGGGATATCCAACTCCTTCCCATTCCAATTCTGAGACCCTTCCTATACTATGAGACTTGATATCTCAATGCTTCTAATACCAAACCTGAGACCCGTAATATAACATGAGATGTGATATCCAAATCCTTCCCCTTCCAAACCTTAGACCCTTCCTTTATCATGAGATGTGATATCCAACTCCTTCCCATTCCAATCCTGAGACCCTTCCGATATCATGAGATGTGATATCTCAAAGCTTCTAATATCAAACTTGAGACCCTCCCTATAGCATGAGATGTGATATCCAAGTCCTTCCCATTCCAATCCTGAGACCCTTCCTATAGCATGAGATGTGATATCTCAATGCTTCTAATACCAAACCTGAGACCCTTCCTATAACATGAGATGGGAATATCCAACTCCTTCCCATTCCAATCTTGAGACCCTTCCGATAGCAGAGATGTGATATCTCAATGCTTACACCACACCTGAGATCCTTCCTATAACATGAGATGTGATATCCAACTCCTTCCCATTCCAATCCTGAGACACTTCCTATAGCATGAGATGTGATATCTCACTGCTTATACCAAACCTGAGACCCTTCCCATAGCAGGAGATGTGATATCCAACTCCTTCCCATTCCAATCTTCAGACCCTTCCTATAGCATGAGATGTGATATCTCAATGCTTCTAATGTCAAACTTGAGACCCTACATATAGCATGAGATGTGATATCCAAGTCCTTCCCATTCCAATCCTGAGACACTTCCTATAGCATGAGATGTGATATCTCAATGCTTCTAATACCAAACCTGAGACTCTTCCTATAACATGAGATGGGATATCCAACTCCTTCCAATTCCAATCCTGAGACCCTTTTGATAGCAGAGATGTGATATCTCAATGTTTATACCAAACCTGAGACCCTTCCTACGGCATGAGATGTCATATTCAACTCCTTCCCATTCCAATCCTGAGACCCTTCCTATAGCATGAGATTTGATATCCAACTCCTTCCCATTCCAATCCTGAGACCCTTCCTATAGCATGAGATGTGATGTCTCAATGCTTCTAATACCAAACCTGAGATCCTTCCTATAACATGAGATGTGATATCCAACTCCTTCCATTCCAATCCTGAGATCCTTCCTATAGCATGAGATGTGATATATCAATGCTTATACCAAACCTGAGACCCTTCCTATAGCATGAGATGTGATATCCAACTCCTTCCCATTCCAATCCTGAGACCCTTCCTATAGCCTGAGATGTGATATCCGATTCCTTCCCATTCCAATCCTGAGACCCTTCCTATAGCATGAGATGTGATATCTCAATGCTTATACCAAACCTGAGAGCCTACCTATAACATGAGATGTGATATCCAAGTCCATCCCATTCCAATCCTTAGACCCTTCCTACAGCATGCGATGTGATATCTCAATGATTCTAATACCAAACCAGAGACTCTTCCTATAACATGAGATGGGATATCCAACTCCTTCCCATTCCAATCCTGAGCCGCTTCCGATAGCAGAGATGTGATTTCTCAATGCTTATACCAAACCTGAGACCCTTCCTATAACATGAGATGTGATATCCAACTCCTTCCCGTTCCAAACCTGAGACACTAACTATAGCATATGTGATATCCAACTCCTTCCCATTCCAAACATGAGACCCTTCCTATAGCAAGAAAGTAATATCCAACTTCTACCCATTCCAATCCTGAGACCCTTCCTATAGCAAGAGATGTGATATCCAAATCCTTCCCATTCCAATCCTGAGACCCTTCCTATAACATGAGATGTGATATCCAACTTCTTCCCATTCCAACCTGAGACACTTCCTATAGCATGAGAAGGGATATCCAACTCCTTCCCAATCCAATCCTGAGACCCTTCCGATAGCAGAGATGTGATATCTCAATGCTTATACCAAACCTGAGACCCTTCCTATGGCATGAGATGTGATATCCAACTCCTTGCCATTCAAATCCTGAGACCCTTCCTATAGCATGAGAAGGGATATCCAACTCCTTCCCAATCCAATCCTGAGACCCTTCCGATAGCAGCGACGTGATATCTCAATGCTTCTACCAAACCTGAGACCCTTCCTTTAGCATGAGATGTGATATCCAAATCCTTCACATTCCAATCCTGAGACCCTTCCTATAGCATGAGATGTGATATCTCAATGCTTCTAATACCAAACCTGAAATCCTTCCTATAACATGAGATGTGATATCCAATTCCTTCCCATTCCAAACCTGAGACCCTTCCTATTGGATGAGATGTGATATCCAGCTCCTTCCCATTCCAACCCTGAGACCCTTCCTATAGCATGAGATGTGATGTCTCAAAGCTTCTAATACCAAACCTGAGATCCTTCCTATAACATGAGATGTGATATCCAACTCCTTCCATTCCAATCCTGAGACCCGTCCTATAGCATGAGATGTGATATTTCAATGCTTATACCAAACCTGAGACCCTTCCTATAGCATGAGATGTGATATCCAACTGCTTCCCATTCCAATCCTGAGACCCTTCCTATAGCATGAGATGTGATATCTCAATGCTTCTAATACCAAACCTGAGATCCTTCCTCTAACATGAAATGTGATATCCAACTCCTTCCCTTTCCAAACCTAAGAGCCTATCTATAGCATGAGATGTGATATCCAAGTCCTTCACATTCCAGCCCTTAGACCCTTCCTACAGCATGCAATATGATATCTCAATGATTCTAATAACAAACCTGTGACCCGTCCTATAACATGAGATGGGATATCCAACTCCTTCCCATTCCAATCCTGAGACACTTCCGATAGCAGAGATGTGATATCTCAATGCTTATACCAAACTTGAGACCCTTCCTATAACATGAGATGTGATATCCAAATCCTTCTCGTTCCAAACCTGAGACCTTTCCTTTAGCATGAGATGTGATATCCAGCTCCTTCCCATTCCAATCCTGAGACACTTCCGATAGCATGAGATGTGATATCTCAATGCTTCTAATATCAAAACTGAGACCCTCCCTATAGCATGATATGTGATATCTAAGTCCTTCCCATTCCAATCCTGAGACCCTCCCTATATCATGAGATGTGATATCCAACTCCTTCCCATTCCAATCCTGAGACCCTTCCTATAGCATGAGATATGATATCTCAATACTTCTAATACCAAACGTGAGATCCTTCCGATAACATGAGATGTGATATCCAAATCCTTCCCCTTCCAAACCTGAGACCCTCCCTTTAGCATGAAATGTGATATCCAACTCCTTCCTATTCCAATCCTGAGACTCTTCTGATAGCATGAGATGTGATATCTCAATGCTTCTAATACCAAACCTGAGATCCTTCCGATAGCATGAGATGTGATATCTCAATGCTTCTAATACCAAACCTGAGATCCTTCCTATAACATGAGATGTGATATCCAAATCCTTCCCCTTCCAAACCTGAGACCCTCCCTTTAGCATGAGATGTGATATCTAACTCCTTCCCATTCCATTCCTGAGACCCTTCTGATAGCATGAGATGTGATATCTCAATGCCTCTAATACCAAACCTGAGATCCTACCTCTAACATGAAATGAGATATCCAACTCTTTCCCCTTCCAAACCTGAGAGCCTTCCTATAGCATGAGATGTGATATCCAAGTCCTTCCCATTCCAATACTGAGACCCTTCCTATAGCTTGAGATGTGATATCCAACTCCTTCCCATTCCAATTCTGAGACCCTTCCTATAGCATGAGATGTGATATCTCAATGCTTATACCAAACCTGAGAGCCTACCTATAGCATGAGATGTGATATCCAAGTCCATCCCATTCCAATCCTTAGACCCTTCCTACAGCATGCGATGTGAATATCTCAATGATTCTAATACCAAACCAGAGACTCTTCCTGACATATACATGTCAGGACATGAGATGGGATATCCAACTCCTTCCCATTCCAATTCTGAGACCCTTCCTATACTATGAGACTTGATATCTCAATGCTTCTAATACCAAACCTGAGACCCGTAATATAACATGAGATGTGATATCCAAATCCTTCCCCTTCCAAACCTTAGACCCGTCCTTTATCATGAGATGTGATATCCAAGTCCTTCCCATTCCAATCTTGAGACCCTTCCGATAGCAGAGATGTGATATCTCAATGCTTATACCACACCTGAGATCCTTCCTATAACATGAGATGTGATATCCAACTCCTTCCCATTCCAATCCTGAGACACTTCCTATAGCATGAGATGTGATATAACACTGCTTATACCAAACCTGAGACCCTTCCCATAGCAGGAGATGTGATATCCAACTCCTTCCCATTCCAATCCTCAGACCCTTCCTATAGCATGAGATGTGATATCTCAATGCTTCTAATGTCAAACTTGAGACCCTACCTATAGCATGAGATGTGATATCCAAGTCCTTCCCATTCCAATCCTGAGACACTTCCTATAGCATGAGATGTGATATCTCAATGCTTCTAATACCAAACCTGAGACTCTTCCTATAACATGAGATGGGATATCCAACTCCTTCCAATTCCAATCCTGAGACCCTTTTGATAGCAGAGATGTGATATCTCAATGTTTATACCAAACCTGAGACCCTTCCTACGGCATGAGATGTCATATTCAACTCCTTCCCATTCCAATCCTGAGACCCTTCCTATAGTATGAGATTTGATATCCAACTCCTTCCCATTCCAATCCTGAGACCCTTCCTATAGCATGAGATGTGATGTCTCAATGCTTCTAATACCAAACCTGAGATCCTTCCTATAACAGGAGATGTGATATCCAACTCCTTCCATTCCAATCCTGAGACCCTTCCTATAGCATGAGATGTGATATCTCAATGCTTATACCAAACCTGAGACCCTTCCTATAGCATGAGATGTGATATCCAACTCCTTCCCATTCCAATCCTGAGACCCTTCCTATAGCCTGAGATGTGATATCCAATTCCTTCCCATTCCAATCCTGAGACCCTTCCTATAGCATGAGATGTGATATCTCAATGCTTATACCAAACCTGAGAGCCTACCTATAACATGAGATGTGATATCCAAGTCCATCCCATTCCAATCCTTAGACCCTTCCTACAGCATGCGATGTGATATCTCAATGATTCTAATACCAAACCAGAGACTCTTCCTATAACATGAGATGGGATATCCAACTCCTTCCCATTCCAATCCTGAGCCGCTTCCGATAGCAGAGATGTGATATCTCAATGCTTATACCAAACCTGAGACCCTTCCTATAACATGAGATGTGATATCCAACTCCTTCCCGTTCCAAACCTGAGACACTAACTATAGCATATGTGATATCCAACTCCTTCCCATTCCAAACATGAGACCCTTCCTATAGCAAGAAAGTAATATCCAACTCCTACCCATTCCAATCCTGAGACCCTTCCTATAGCAAGAGATGTGATATCCAAATCCTTCCCATTCCAATCCTGAGACCCTTCCTATAACATGAGATGTGATATCCAACTCCTTCCCATTCCAACCTGAGACACTTCCTATAGCATGAGAAGGGATATCCAACTCCTTCCCAATCCAATCCTGAGACCCTTCCGATAGCAGAGATGTGATATCTCAATGCTTATACCAAACCTGAGACCCTTCCTATGGCATGAGATGTGATATCCAACTCCTTGCCATTCAAATCCTGAGACCCTTCCTATAGCATGAGAAGGGATATCCAACTCCTTCCCAATCCAATCCTGAGACCCTTCCGATAGCAGCGACGTGATATCTCAATGCTTCTACCAAACCTGAGACCCTTCCTTTAGCATGAGATGTGATATCCAAATCCTTCACATTCCAATCCTGAGACCCTTCCTATAGCATGAGATGTGATATCTCAATGCTTCTAATACCAAACCTGAGATCCTTCCTATAACATGAGATGTGATATCCAATTCCTTCCCATTCCAAACCTGAGACCCTTCCTATTGGATGAGATGTGATATCCAACTCCTTCCTATTCCAACCCTGACACCCTTCCTATAGCATGAGATGTGATGTCTCAATGCTTCTAATACCAAACCTGTATTCCTTCCTATAACATGAGATGTGATATCCAACTCCTTCCATTCCAATCCTGAGACCCGTCCTATAGCATGAGATGTGATATCTCAATGCTTATACCAAACCTGAGACCCTTCCTATAGCATGAGATGTCATATCCAACTGCTTCCCATTCCAATCCTGAGACCCTTCCTATAGCATGAGATGTGATATCTCAATGCTTCTAATACCAAACCTGAGATCCTTCCTCTAACATGAAATGTGATATCCAACTCCTTCCCTTTCCAAACCTAAGAGCCTATCTATAGCATGAGATGTGATATCCAAGTCCTTCACATTCCAACCCTTAGACCCTTCCTACAGCATGCAATATGATATCTCAATGATTCTAATAACAAACCTGAGACCCGTCCTATAACATGAGATGGGATATCCAACTCCTTCCCATTCCAATCCTGAGACACTTCCGATAGCAGAGATGTGATATCTCAATGCTTATACCAAACCTGAGACCCTTCCTATAACATGAGATGTGATATCCAAATCCTTCTCGTTCCAAACCTGAGACCCTTCCTTTAGCATGAGATGTGATATCCAGCTCCTTCCCATTCCAATCCTGAGACACTTCCGATAGCATGAGATGTGATATCTCAATGCTTCTAATATCAAAACTGAGACCCTCCCTATAGCATGATATGTGATATCTAAGTCCTTCCCATTCCAATCCTGAGACCCTCCCTATAGCATGAGATGTGATATCTAACTCCTTCCCATTCCAATCCTGAGACCCTTCCTATAGCATGAGATATGATATCTCAATACTTCTAATACCAAACGTGAGATCCTTCCGATAACATGAGATGTGATATCCAAATCCTTCCCCTTCCAAACCTGAGACCCTCCCTTTAGCATGAAATGTGATATCCAACTCCTTCCTATTCCAATCCTGAGACTCTTCTGATAGCATGAGATGTGATATCTCAATGCTTCTAATACCAAACCTGAGATCCTTCCGATAGCATGAGATGTGATATCTCAATGCTTCTAATACCAAACCTGAGATCCTTCCTATAACATGAGATGTGATATCCAAATCCTTCCCCTTCCAAACCTGAGACCCTCCCTTTAGCATGAGATGTGATATCTAACTCCTTCCCATTCCATTCCTGAGACCCTTCTGATAGCATGAGATGTGATATCTCAATGCCTCTAATACCAAACCTGAGATCCTACCTCTAACATGAAATGAGATATCCAACTCTTTCCCCTTCCAAACCTGAGAGCCTTCCTATAGCATGAGATGTGATATCCAGGTCCTTCCCATTCCAATACTGAGACCCTTCCTATAGCTTGAGATGTGATATCCAACTCCTTCCCATTCCAATTCTGAGACCCTTCCTATAGCATGAGATGTGATATCTCAATGCTTATACCAAACCTGAGAGCCTACCTATAGCATGAGATGTGATATCCAAGTCCATCCCATTCCAATCCTTAGACCCTTCCTACAGCATGCGATGTGAATATCTCAATGATTCTAATACCAAACCAGAGACTCTTCCTATAACATGAGATGGGATATCCAACTCCTTCCCATTCCAATTCTGAGACCCTTCCTATACTATGAGACTTGATATCTCAAGGCTTCTAATACCAAACCTGAGACCCGTAATATAACATGAGATGTGATTTCCAAATCCTTCCCCTTCCAAACCTTAGACCCTTCCTTTATCATGAGATGTGATATCCAACTCCTTCCCATTCCAATCCTGAGACCCTTCCGATATCATGAGATGTGATATCTCAAAGCTTCTAATATCAAACTTGAGACCCTCCCTATAGCATGAGATGTGATATCCAAGTCCTTCCCATTCCAATCCTGAGACCCTTCCTATAGCATGAGATGTGATATCTCAATGCTTCTAATACCAAACCTGAGACCGTTCCTATAACATGAGATGGGAATATCCAACTCCTTCCCATTCCAATCTTGAGACCCTTCCGATAGCAGAGATGTGATATCTCAATGCTTATACCACACCTGAGATCCTTCCTATAACATGAGATGTGATATCCAACTCCTTCCCATTCCAATCCTGAGACACTTCCTATAGCATGAGATGTGATATCTCACTGCTTATACCAAACCTGAGACCCTTCCCATAGCAGGAGATGTGATATCCAACTCCTTCCCATTCCAATCCTCAGACCCTTCCTATAGCATGAGATGTGATATCTCAATGCTTCTAATGTCAAACTTGAGACCCTACCTATAGCATGAGATGTGATATCCAAGTCCTTCCCATTCCAATCCTGAGACACTTCCTATAGCATGAGATGTGATATCTCAATGCTTCTAATACCAAACCTGAGACTCTTCCTATAACATGAGATGGGATATCCAACTCCTTCCAATTCCAATCCTGAGAACCTTTTGATAGCAGAGATGTGATATCTCAATGTTTATACCAAACCTGAGACCCTTCCTACGGCATGAGATGTCATATTCAACTCCTTCCCATTCCAATCCTGAGACCCTTCCTATAGCATGAGATTTGATATCCAACTCCTTCCCATTCCAATCCTGAGACCCTTCCTATAGCATGAGATGTGATGTCTCAATGCTTCTAATACCAAACCTGAGATCCTTCCTATAACATGAGATGTGATATCCAACTCCTTCCATTCCAATCCTGAGACCCTTCCTATAGCATGAGATGTGATATCTCAATGCTTATACCAAACCTGAGACCCTTCCTATAGCATGAGATGTGATATCCAACTCCTTCCCATTCCAATCCTGAGACCCTTCCTATAGCCTGAGATGTGATATCCAATTCCTTCCCATTCCAATCCTGAGACCCTTCCTATAGCATGAGATGTGATATCTCAATGCTTATACCAAACCTGAGAGCCTACCTATAATATGAGATGTGATATCCAAGTCCATCCCATTCCAATCCTTAGACCCTTCCTACAGCATGCGATGTGATATCTCAATGATTCTAATACCAAACCAGAGACTCTTCCTATAACATGAGATGTGATATCCAATTCCTTCCCATTCCAAACCTGAGACCCTTCCTATTGGATGAGATGTGATATCCAACTCCTTCCCATTCCAACCCTGAGACCCTTCCTATAGCATGAGATGTGATGTCTCAATGCTTCTAATACCAAACCTGAGATCCTTCCTATAACATGAGATGTGATATCCAACTCCTTCCATTCCAATCCTGAGACCCGTCCTATAGCATGAGATGTGATATCTCAATGCTTATACCAAACCTGAGACCCTTCCTATAGCATATGTCATATCCAACTGCTTCCCATTCCAATCCTGAGACCCTTCCTATAGCATAAGATGTGATATCTCAATGCTTCTAATACCAAACCTGAGATCCTTCCTCTAACATGAAATGTGATATCCAACTCCTTCCCTTTCCAAACCTAAGAGCCTATCTATAGCATGAGATGTGATATCCAAGTCCTTCACATTCCAACCCTTAGACCCTTCCTACAGCATGCAATATGATATCTCAATGATTCTAATAACAAACCTGAGACCCGTCCTATAACATGAGATGGGATATCCAACTCCTTCCCATTCCAATCCTGAGACACTTCCGATAGCAGAGATGTGATATCTCAATGCTTATACCAAACCTGAGACCCTTCCTATAACATGAGATGTGATATCCAAATCCTTCTCGTTCCAAACCTGAGACACTTCCTTTAGCATGAGATGTGATATCCAGCTCCTTCCCATTCCAATCCTGAGACACTTCCGATAGCATGAGATGTGATATCTCAATGCTTCTAATATCAAAACTGAGACCCTCCCTATAGCATGATATGTGATATCTAAGTCCTTCCCATTCCAATCCTGAGACCCTCCCTATAGCATGAGATGTGATATCCAACTCCTTCCCATTCCAATCCTGAGACCCTTCCTATAGCATGAGATATGATATCTCAATACTTCTAATACCAAACGTGAGATCCTTCCGATAACATGAGATGTGATATCCAAATCCTTCCCCTTCCAAACCTGAGACCCTCCCTTTAGCATGAAATGTGATATCCAACTCCTTCCTATTCCAATCCTGAGACTCTTCTGATAGCATGAGATGTGATATCTCAATGCTTCTAATACCAAACCTGAGATCCTTCCGATAGCATGAGATGTGATATCTCAATGCTTCTAATACCAAACCTGAGATCCTTCCTATAACATGAGATGTGATATCCAAATCCTTCCCCTTCCAAACCTGAGACCCCCCCTTTAGCATGAGATGTGATATCTAACACCTTCCCATTCCATTCCTGAGACCCTTCTGATAGCATGAGATGTGATATCTCAATGCCTCTAATACCAAACCTGAGATCATACCTCTAACATTAAATGAGATATCCAACTCTTTCCCCTTCCAAACCTGAGAGCCTTCCTATAGCATGAGATGTGATATCCAAGTCCTTCCCATTCCAATACTGAGACCCTTCCTATAGCTTGAGATGTGATATCCAACTCCTTCCCATTCCAATTCTGAGACCCTTCCTATAGCATGAGATGTGATATCTCAATGCTTATACCAAACCTGAGAGCCTACCTATAGCATGAGATGTGATATCCAAGTCCATCCCATTCCAATCCTTAGACCCTTCCTACAGCATGCGATGTGAATATCTCAATGATTCTAATACCAAACCAGAGACTCTTCCTATAACATGAGATGGGATATCCAACTCCTTCCCATTCCAATTATGAGACCCTTCCTATACTATGAGACTTGATATCTCAATGCTTCTAATACCAAACCTGAGACCCGTAATATAACATGAGATGTGATATCCAAATCCTTCCCCTTCCAAACCTTAGAACCTTCCTTTATCATGAGATGTGATATCCAACTCCTTCCCATTCCAATCCTGAGACCCTTCCGATATCATGAGATGTGATATCTCAAAGCTTTTAATATCAAACTTGAGACCCTCCCTATAGCATGAGATGTGATATCCAAGTCCTTCCCATTCCAATCCTGAGACCCTTCCTATAGCATGAGATGTGATATCTCAATGCTTCTAATACCAAACCTGAGACCCTTCCTATAAGATGAGATGGGAATATCCAACTCCTTCCCATTACAATCTTGAGACCCTTCCGATAGCAGAGATGTGATATCTCAATGCTTATACCACACCTGAGATCCTTCCTATAACATGAGATGTGATATCCAACTCCTTCCCATTCCAATCCTGAGACACTTCCTATAGCATGAGATGTGATATCTCACTGCTTATACCAAACCTGAGACCCTTCCCATAGCAGGAGATGTGATATCCAACTCCTTCCCATTCCAATCCTCAGACCCTTCCTATAGCATGAGATGTGATATCTCAATGCTTCTAATGTCAAACTTGAGACCCTACCTATAGCATGAGATGTGATATCCAAGTCCTTCCCATTCCAATCCTGAGACACTTCCTATAGCATGAGATGTGATATCTCAATGCTTCTAATACCAAACCTGAGACTCTTCCTATAACATGAGATGGGATATCCAACTCCTTCCAATTCCAATCCTGAGACCCTTTTGATAGCAGAGATGTGATATCTCAATGTTTATACCAAACCTGAGACCCTTCCTACGGCATGAGATGTCATATTCAACTCCTTCCCATTCCAATCCTGAGACCCTTCCTATAGCATGAGATGTGATGTCTCAATGCTTCTAATACCAAACCTGAGATCCTTCCTATAACATGAGATGTGATATCCAACTCCTTCCATTCCAATCCTGAGACCCTTCCTATAGCATGAGATGTGATATCTCAATGCTTATACCAAACCTGAGACCCTTCCTATAGCATGAGATGTGATATCCAACTCCTTCCCATTCCAATCCCGAGACCCTTCCTATAGCATGAGATGTGATATCTCAATGCCTCTAATACCAAACCTGAGATCCTTCCTCTAACATGAAATGTGATATCCAACTCCTTCACTTTCCAAATCTGAGAGCCTATCTATAGCATGAGATGTGATATCCAAGTCCTTCCCATTCCAATCCCTAGACCCTTCCTACAGCATGCAATATGATATCTCAATGATTCTAATAAAAAACCTGAGACCCGTCCTATAACATGAGATGGGATATCCAACTCCTTCCCATTCCAATCCTGAGACACGTCCGATAGCAGAGATGTGATATCTCAATGTTTATACCAAACCTGAGACCCTTCCTATAGCATGAGATGTGATATCTCAATGCTTCTAATACCAAACCTGAGACTCTTCCTATAACAAGAGATGGGATATCCAACTCCTTCCAATTCCAATCCTGAGACCCTTTTGATAGCAGAGATGTGATATCTCAATGTTTATACCAAACCTGAGACCCTTCCTACGGCATGAGATGTCATATTCAACTCCTTCCCATTCCAATCCTGAGACCCTTCCTATAGCATGAGATGTGATGTCTCAATGCTTCTAATACCAAACCTGAGATCCTTCCTATAACATGAGATGTGATATCCAACTCCTTCCATTCCAATCCTGAGACCCTTCCTATAGCATGAGATGTGATATCTCAATGCTTATACCAAACCTGAGACCCTTCCTATAGCATGAGATGTGATATCCAACTCCTTCGCATTCCAATCCTGAGACCCTTCCTATAGCATGAGATGTGATATCTCAATGCCTCTAATACCAAACCTGAGATCCTTCCTCTAACATGAAATGTGATATCCAACTCCTTCACTTTCCAAATCTGAGAGCCTATCTGTAGCATGAGATGTGATATCCAAGTCCTTCCCATTCCAATCCCTAGACCCTTCCTACAGCATGCAATATGATATCTCAATGATTCTAATAAAAAACCTGAGACCCGTCCTATAACATGAGATGGGATATCCAACTCCTTCCCATTCCAATCCTGAGACACGTCCGATAGCAGAGATGTGATATCTCAATGTTTATACCAAACCTGAGACCCTTCCTATAACATGAGATGTGATATCCAACTCCTTCCCGTTCCAAACCTGAGACCCTTCCTTTAGCATGAGATGTGATATCCAGCTCCTTCCCATTCCAATCCTGAGACACTTCTGATAGCATAAGATGTGATATCTCAATGCTTCTAATATCAAAACTGAGACCCTCCCTATAGCATATGTGATATCTAAGTCCTTCCCATTCCAATCCTGAGACGCTTCCTATAGCATGAGATGTGATATCTCAATGCTTCTACCAAACCTGAGACCCTTCCTTTAGCATGAGATGTGATATCCAACTCCTTCCCATTCCAATCCTGAGACCCTTCCTATAGCATGAGATGTGATATCTCAATACTTCTAATACCAAACCTGAGATCCTTCCGATAACATGAGATGTGATATCTCAATACTTCTACCAAACCTGAGATCCATCCTATAACATGAGATGTGATATCCAAATCCTTCCCCTTCCAAACCTGAGACCCTCCCTTTAGCATGAGATGTGATATCCAACTCCTTCCCATTCCAATCCTGAGACCCTTCTGATAGCATAAGATATGATATCTCAATGCTTCTATACCAAACCTGAGATCCTTCTGATAGCATGAGATGTGATATCTCAATGCTTCTAATACCAAACCTGAGATCCTACCTCTAACATGAAATGTGATATCCAACTCTTTCCCCTTGCAAACCTGAGAGCCTTCCTATACCATGAGATGTGATATCCAAGTCCTTCCCATTCCAATCCTGAGACCCTTCCTATAACATGAGATGTGATATCCAACTCCTTCCCATTCCAACGTGAGACCCTTCCTATAGCATGAGATGGGATATCCAACTCCTTCCAAATCCAATCCCGATACCCTTCCGATAGCATGAGATGTGATATCCCAATGCTTCTACCAAACCTGAGACCCATATTATGGCATGAGATGTGATATCAAACTCCTTCCCATTCTAATCCTGAGACCCTTCCTATACCATGAGACTTGATATCTCAATGCTTCTAATACCAAACCTGAGACCCGTCCTATAACATGAGATGTGATATCCAAATCCTTCCCCTTCCAAACCTTAGACCCTTCCTTTATCATGAGATGTGATATCCAACTCCTTCCCATTCCAATCTTGAGACCCTTCCGATATCATGAAATGTGATATCTCAATGCTTCTATCAAACTTGAGACCCTCCCTATAGCATGAGATGTGATATCCAAGTCCTTCCCATTCCAATCCTGAGACCCTTCCTATACCATGAGATGTGATGTCTCAATGCTTCTAATACCAAACCTGAGATCCTTCCTTTAACATGAGATGTGATATCCAACTCCTTCCATTCCAATCCTTAGACCCTTCCTACAGCATGCAATATGATATCTCAATGATTTTAATAAAAAACCTGAGACCCGTCCTATAACATGAGATGGGATATCCAACTCCTTCCCATTCCAATCCTGAGACACTTCCGATAGCAGAGATGTGATATCTCAATGTTTATACCAAACCCGAGACCCTTCCTATAACATGAGATGTGATATCCAACTCCTTCCCGTTCCAAACCTGAGACCCTTCCTTTAGCATGAGATGTGATATCCAGCTCCTTCCCATTCCAATCCTGAGACACTTCCGATAGCATGAGATGTGATATCTCAAGGCTTCTAATATCAAAACTGAGACCCTCTCTATAGCATGATATGTGATATCTAAGTCCTTCCCATTCCAATCCTGAGACCCTATAGCATGAGATGTGATATCTCAATGCTTATCCTTGATTCCTGTAGTAAATTGATTTCCTTTGCAGGCCGACTCCTGTCACGAATGCCTTGTCTGCATGCATTCTCCCCTGGCCATTCGCTCACCGTGGCTATTTGCCTACCCCCTTCCTCTCTCAGTGGATGGACTTCTCCATCCTTGCCTCCTACCACTCAACTCCGCCTACTTGGAGAATTCAACATGAACCTGTATGCTTCCTGACCTGGACTTTTACGAGATCTGCAACTCTTCATGTCGCTGGCCCTACACACTGCAGGGAATACTCGGGATTTTCTGATCTCAGACCTCCCCCTCTGTAACCCTCTCAACAATCCTCTCCCGTGGTGATCAAGTTCTCATCTCCAAAGAAGGCTAACTGCCAGCTATTCCTCCTCAGAGGAGTTCTCCCTTTCTGTCCCTGCTCCCTGCACAGTTTCGCGTTGCAAACACTCGCTTTCCTGCTCTCTGGTTTAGACGCTTTTCCTTCTCAGAGGCCTTCTTCCTTTCTGCCCTTTTCGCGTTGCAAGTACTCGCTTCCCAGCTCTCTGGTTTAGACGCGTGTTCCCTGCCTTCTCTCCTCTTCCCGCTGCCTTCAAATCAAAAAATGAGCTCCAAAAGATACACAGTGCTCAGAATGCTCTATAACACCCATTATTCAACATATAGCCGTAACCCGCTAGACGTATTGAAACGTGCTGTAAACTAGCAAAAACAGCTAGAAAATGTACTTTCCTCGCGTTTTTGTAAATGCTAATTCTGATGGGTTCCCATGTATGTACTGTCCGTGCGTTTGTTGTCGAATCCTGAAGTTTTTAACCACTGTTCTCCCATACAAGGGGGGGTCAACGTCTACTGCTGTTCACAGGCTGAATGTATACGGCTGAAATCTTCAAGGCATTATCAGCTTTCCTGACTGTTTTGGAACGTGTATTTGCCATCTGTTAATGCAGTCGCCCTGTGTTCATCGTCCCTTCTACTTCACAGGCTGCACGCCCCTGGTGATCACATTCTTCTCTCCAGAGCAGGCTGACTACCAGCTGCTCCTCCTCATAGGCGTTCATCCTTTCTGTCCCTGCTCCCTGCACCGTTCCGCGTTGCATGTACTCGCTTCCCAGCTCTCTGGTTTAGATGCGTGTTCCCTGCCTTCTCTCCTCTTCGTACAGCCTTCCAATGAGCTCCACAAGATAGTGTTCAGAATGCTTTATAACCCCATTATTCAACATATAGCTGTAACCCGCTAGACGTATTGAAACGTGCTAAAAACGAGCAGAAACAGCTCGAAAATGTACTTTTCTCGCGTTTTGGTAAATGCGAATTCTGGTGGATTCCCATTTTGTACTCTGTTCGTGCGTTTGTTCAGTCGAATCCTGGTCTTTTGAACCACTCTTCTCCCATACAAAGGAGGGTCAAAATGTGTTGTTCACAGGCTGAATTTATACTGCTGAAATGCTCGCTTCCCTGCTCTCTGGTTTAGATGCGTGTTCCCTGCATTCTCTCCTCTTCCTACAGCCTTCCTATGAGCTCCACTAGATAGTGTTCAGAATGCTTTATAACCCCATTATTCAACATATAGCTGTAACCCGCTAGACGTATTGAAACGTGCTAAAAACTACAAAAATAGCTAGAAAATGTACTTCCCTCGCGTTTTTGTAAAGGCGAATTCTGGTGGGTTCCCATGTTGTATGTACTGTGTCCGTGCCTTTGTGTCGAATCCTGAAGTTTTTAACCACTGTTCTCCCATACTAGGGAGGGGGGGTCAACATCTGCTGTTCACAGGCTGAATGTATACGGCTGAAATCTTCAAGGCATTATCAGCTTTCCTGACTGTTTTGGAACGTGTATTTGCCATCTGTTAATGCAGTCGCCCTTTGTTCATCGTTCCTTCTAGTTTACAGGCTGCACTCCCCTAGTGATCACATTCTTCTCTCCTTTGCAGGCTAACTACCAGCTGCTCCTCCTCATAAGTGTTCATCCTTTCTGTCCCTGCTCCCTGCACCGTTTCGCGTTGCATGTACTCGCGTCCCAGCTCTCTGGTTTAGATGCGTGTTCCCTGCCTTCTCTCCTCTTGCTACAGCCTTCCAATTTGCTCCACAAGATAGTGTTCAGAATGCTTTATAACACCCATTATTCAACATATAGCTGTAACCCGCTAGACGTATTGAAACGTGCTAAAAACTAGCAAAAACAGCTAGAAAATGTACTTCCCTCGCGTTTTGGTAAATGCAGGGTACACGAGTCTAAACCAGAGAGCAGGGAAGCGAGCATTTCAGCAGTATAAATTCAGCCTGTGAACAACACATTTTGACCCTCCTTTGTATGGGAGAAGAGTGGTTCAAAAGACCAGGATTCGACTGAACAAACGCACGAACAGAGTACAAAATGGGAATCCACCAGAATTCGCATTTACCAAAACGCGAGAAAAGTACATTTTCGAGCTGTTTCTGCTCGTTTTTAGCACGTTTCAATACGTCTAGCGGGTTACAGCTATATGTTGAATAATGGGGTTATAAAGCATTCTGAACACTATCTTGTGGAGCTCATTGGAAGGCTGTACGAAGAGGAGAGAAGGCAGGGAACACGCATCTAAACCAGAGAGCTGGGAAGCGAGTACATGCAACGCGGAACGGTGCAGGGAGCAGGGACAGAAAGGATGAACGCCTATGAGGAGGAGCAGCTGGTAGGCAGCCTGTGAAGTAGAAGGGACGATGAACACAGGGCGACTGCATTAACAGATGGCAAATACACGTTCCAAAACAGTCAGGAAAGCTGATAATGCCTTGAAGATTTCAGCCGTATACATTCAGCCTGTGAACAGCAGTAGACGTTGACCCCCCCTTGTATGGGAGAACAGTGGTTAAAAACTTCAGGATTCGACAACAAACGCACGGACAGTACATACATGGGAACCCATCAGAATTAGCATTTACAAAAACGCGAGGAAAGTACATTTTCTAGCTGTTTTTGCTAGTTTACAGCACGTTTCGATACGTCTAGCGGGTTACGGCTATATGTTGAATAATGGGTGTTATAGAGCATTCTGAGCACTGTGTATCTTTTGGAGCTCATTTTTTGATTTGAAGGCAGCGGGAAGAGGAGAGAAGGCAGGGAACACGCGTCTAAACCAGAGAGCTGGGAAGCGAGTACTTGCAACGCGAAAAGGGCAGAAAGGAAGAAGGCCTCTGAGAAGGAAAAGCGTCTAAACCAGAGAGCAGGAAAGCGAGTGTTTGCAACGCGAAACTGTGCAGGGAGCAGGGACAGAAAGGGAGAACTCCTCTGAGGAGGAATAGCTGGCAGTTAGCCTTCTTTGGAGATGAGAACTTGATCACCACGGGAGAGGATTGTTGAGAGGGTTACAGAGGGGGAGGTCTGAGATCAGAAAATCCCGAGTATTCCCTGCAGTGTGTAGGGCCAGCGACATGAAGAGTTGCAGATCTCGTAAAAGTCCAGGTCAGGAAGCATACAGGTTCATGTTGAATTCTCCAAGTAGGCGGAGTTGAGTGGTAGGAGGCAAGGATGGAGAAGTCCATCCACTGAGAGAGGAAGGGGGTAGGCAAATAGCCACGGTGAGCGAATGGCCAGGGGAGAATGCATGCAGACAAGGCATTCGTGACAGGAGTCGGCCTGCAAAGGAAATCAATTTACTACAGGAATCAAGGATAAGCATTGAGATATCACATCTCATGCTATAGGGTCTCAGGATTGGAATGGGAAGGACTTAGATATCACATATCATGCTATAGAGAGGGTCTCAGTTTTGATATTAGAAGCCTTGAGATATCACATCTCATGCTATCGGAAGTGTCTCAGGATTGGAATGGGAAGGAGTTGGATATCACATCTCATGTTATAAGAAGGGTCTCGGGTTTGGTATAAACATTGAGATAGCACATCTCTGCTATCGGAAGTGTCTCAGGATTGGAATGGGAAGGAGTTGGATATCCCATCTCATGTTATAGGACGGGTCTCAGGTTTTTTATTAAAATCATTGAGATATCATATTGCATGCTGTAGGAAGGGTCTAAGGATTGGAATGGAAGGAGTTGGATATCACATCTCATGTTAAAGGAAGGATCTCAGGTTTGGTATTAGAAGCATTGAGACATC
This sequence comes from Ambystoma mexicanum, assembly GCF_040938575.1. Classification (NCBI taxonomy): domain Eukaryota; kingdom Metazoa; phylum Chordata; class Amphibia; order Caudata; family Ambystomatidae; genus Ambystoma; species Ambystoma mexicanum. Next base: position 1,552,477,353 of record NC_090935.1, on the reverse strand, counting down.
ACATCTCATGCTATAGGAAGGGTCTCAGGATTGGAATGGGATGGAGTTGGATATCACATCTCATGCTATAGGAAGGGTCTCAGGATTGGAATGGGAAGGAGTTGGATATCACATCTCATGTTATAGGAAGGGTCTCAGGTTTGGTATAAACATTGAGATATCACATCTCTACCATCGGAAGTGTCTCAGGATTGGAATGGGAAGGAGTTGGATATCCCATCTCATGTTATAGGACGGGTCTCAGGTTTTTTATTAAAATCATTGAGATATATTGCATGCTGTAGGAAGGGTCTAAGGATTGGAATGGGAAGGAGTTGGATATTCCCATCTCATGTTATAGGAAGGGTCTCAGGTTTGGTATTAGAAGCATTGAGATATCACATCTCATGCTATAGGAAGGGTCTCAGGATTGGAATGGGAAGGACTTGGATATCACATCTCATGCTATAGGGAGGGTCTCAAGTTTGATAGAAGCATTGAGATATCACATTTCATGATATCGGAAGGGTCTCAAGATTGGAATGGGAAGGAGTTGGATATCACATCTCATGATAAAGGAAGGGTCTAAGGTTTGGAAGGGGAAGGATTTGGACATCACATCTCATGTTATAGGACGGGTCTCAGGTTTGGTATTAGAAGCATTGAGATATCAAGTCTCATGGTATAGGAAGGGTCTCAGGATTAGAATGGGAAGGAGTTTGATATCACATCTCATGCCATAATATGGGTCTCAGGTTTGGTAGAAGCATTGGGATATCACATCTCATGCTATCGGAAGGGTATCGGGATTGGATTTGGAAGGAGTTGGATATCCCATCTCATGCTATAGGAAGGGTCTCAGGTTGGAATGGGAAGGAGTTGGATATCACATCTCATGTTATAGGAAGGGTCTCAGGATTGGAATGGGAAGGACTTGGATATCACATCTCATGCTATAGGAAGGCTCTCAGGTTTGCAAGGGGAAAGAGTTGGATATCACATTTCATGTTAGATGTAGGATCTCAGGTTTGGTATTAGAAGCATTGAGATATCACATATGCTATCAGAAGGATCTCAGGTTTGGTATAGAAGCATTGAGATATTATATCTTATGCTATCAGAAGGGTCTCAGGATTGGAATGGGATGGAGTTGGATATCACATCTCATGCTATAGGAAGGGTCTCAGGATTGGAATGGGAAGGAGTTGGATATCACATCTCATGTTATAGGAAAGGTCTCAGGTTTGGTATAAACATTGAGATATCACATCTCTACCATCGGAAGTGTCTCAGGATTGGAATGGGAAGGAGTTGGATATCCCATCTCATGTTATAGGACGGGTCTCAGGTTTTTTATTAAAATCATTGAGATATCATATTGCATGCTGTAGGAAGGGTCTAAGGATTGGAATGGGAAGGAGTTGGATATTCCCATCTCTTGTTATAGGAAGGGTCTCAGGTTTGGTATTAGAAGCATTGAGATATCACATCTCATGCTATAGGAAGGGTCTCAGGATTGGAATGGGAAGGACTTGGATATCACATCTCATGCTATAGGGAGGGTCTCAAGTTTGATAGAAGCATTGAGAATTCACATTTCATGATATCGGAAAGGGTCTCAAGATTGGAATGGGAAGGAGTTGGATATCACATCTCATGATAAAGGAAGGGTCTAAGGTTTGGAAGGGGAAGGATTTGGATATCACATCTCATGTTATAGGACGGGTCTCAGGTTTGGTATTAGAAGCATTGAGATATCAAGTCTCATGGTATAGGAAGGGTCTCAGGATTAGAATGGGAAGGAGTTTGATATCACATCTCATGCCATAATATGGGTCTCAGGTTTGGTAGAAGCATTGGGATATCACATCTCATGCTATCGGAAGGGTATCGGGATTGGATTTGGAAGGAGTTGGATATCCCATCTCATGCTATAGGAAGGGTCTCAGGTTGGAATGGGAAGGAGTTGGATATCACATCTCATGTTATAGGAATGGTCTCAGGATTGGAATGGGAAGGACTTGGATATCACATCTCATGCTATAGGAAGGCTCTCAGGTTTGCAAGGGGAAAGAGTTGGATATCACATTTCATGTTAGATGTAGGATCTCAGGTTTGGTATTAGAAGCATTGAGATATCACATATGCTATCAGAAGGATCTCAGGTTTGGTATAGAAGCATTGAGATATCATATCTTATGCTATCAGAAGGGTCTCAGGATTGGAATGGGATGGAGTTGGATATCACATCTCATGCTATAGGAAGGGTCTCAGGATTGGAATGGGAAGGAGTTGGATATCACATCTCATGTTATAGGAAAGGTCTCAGGTTTGGTATAAACATTGAGATATCACATCTCTACCATCGGAAGTGTCTCAGGATTGGAATGGGAAGGAGTTGGATATCCCATCTCATGTTATAGGACGGGTCTCAGGTTTTTTATTAAAATCATTGAGATATCATATTGCATGCTGTAGGAAGGGTCTAAGGATTGGAATGGGAAGGAGTTGGATATTCCCATCTCATGTTATAGGAAGGGTCTCAGGTTTGGTATTAGAAGCATTGAGATATCACATCTCATGCTATAGGAAGGGTCTCAGGATTGGAATGGGAAGGACTTGGATATCACATCTCATGCTATAGGGAGGGTCTCAAGTTTGATAGAAGCATTGAGATATAACATTTCATGATATCGGAAGGGTCTCAAGATTGGAATGGGAAGGAGTTGGATATCACATCTCATGATAAAGGAAGGGTCTAAGGTTTGGAAGGGGAAGGATTTGGATATCACATCTCATGTTATAGGACGGGTCTCAGGTTTGGTATTAGAAGCATTGAGATATCAAGTCTCATGGTATAGGAAGGGTCTCAGGATTAGAATGGGAAGGAGTTTGATATCACATCTCATGCCATAATATGGGTCTCAGGTTTGGTAGAAGCATTGGGATATCACATCTCATGCTATCGGAAGGGTATCGGGATTGGATTTGGAAGGAGTTGGATATCCCATCTCATGCTATAGGAAGGGTCTCAGGTTGGAATGGGAAGGAGTTGGATATCACATCTCATGTTATAGGAAGGGTCTCAGGATTGGAATGGGAAGGACTTGGATATCACATCTCATGCTATAGGAAGGCTCTCAGGTTTGCAAGGGGAAAGAGTTGGATATCACATTTCATGTTAGAGGTAGGATCTCAGGTTTGGTATTAGAAGCATTGAGATATCACATCTCATGCTATCAGAAGGATCTCAGGTTTGGTATAGAAGCATTGAGATATCATATCTTATGCTATCAGAAGGGTCTCAGGATTGGAATGGGAAGGAGTTGGATATCACATCTCATGCTAAAGGGAGGGTCTCAGGTTTGGAAGGGGAAGGATTTGGATATCACATCTCATGTTATAGGATGGATCTCAGGTTTGGTATTAGAAGTATTGAGATATCACATCTCATGTTATCGGAAGGATCTCAGGTTTGGTATTAGAAGTATTGAGATATCACATCTCATGCTATAGGAAGGGTCTCAGGATTGGAATGGGAAGGAGTTGGATATCACATCTCATGCTAAAGGAAGGGTCTCAGGTTTGGTAGAAGCATTGAGATATCACATCTCATGCTATAGGAAGGGTCTCAGGATTGGAATGGGAAGGACTTAGATATCACATATGCTATAGGGAGGGTCTCAGTTTTGATATTAGAAGCATTGAGATATCACATCTTATGCTATCAGAAGTGTCTCAGGATTGGAATGGGAAGGAGCTGGATATCACATCTCATGCTAAAGGAAGGGTCTCAGGTTTGGAACGGGAAGGAGTTGGATATCACATCTCATGTTATAGGAAGGGTCTCAGGTTTGGTATAAACATTGAGATATCACATCTCTGCTATCGGACGTGTCTCAGGATTGGAATGGGAAGGAGTTGGATATCCCATCTCATGTTATAGGACGGGTCTCAGGTTTTTTATTAGAATCATTGAGATATCATATTGCATGCTGTAGGAAGGGTCTAAGGATTGGAATGGGAAGGACTTGGATATCACATCTCATGCTATAGATAGGCTCTCAGGTTTGGAAAGTGAAGGAGTTGGATATCACATTTCATGTTAGAGGAAGGATCTCAGGTTTGGTATAAGCATTGAGATATCACATCTCATGCTATAGGAAGGGTCTCAGGATTGGAATGGAAGGAGTTGGATATCACATCTCATGTTATAGGAAGGATCTCAGGTTTGGTATTAGAAGCATTGAGACATCACATCTCATGCTATAGGAAGGGTCTCAGGATTGGAATGGGAAGGAGTTGAATATGACATCTCATGCCGTAGGAAGGGTCTCAGGTTTGGTATAAACATTGAGATATCACATCTCTGCTATCAAAAGGGTCTCAGGATTGGAATTGGAAGGAGTTGGATATCCCATCTCATGCTATAGGGAGGGTATCAAGTTTGATATTAGAAGCTTTGAGATATCACATCTCATGATATCGGAAGGGTCTCAGGATTGGAATGGGAAGGAGTTGGATATCACATCTCATGATAAAGGAAGGGTCTAAGGTTTGGAAGGGGAAGGATTTGGATATCACATCTCATGTTATATTACGGGTCTCAGGTTTGGTATTAGAAGCATTGAGAAATCAAGTCTCATAGTATAGGAAGGGTCTCAGAATTGGAATGGGAAGGAGTTGGATATCCCATGCCATGTTATAGGAAGAGTCTCTGGTTTGGTATTAGAATCATTGAGATATTCACATCGCATGCTGTAGGAAGGGTCTAAGGATTGGAATGGGATGGACTTGGATATCACATCTCATGCTATAGGTAGGCTCTCAGGTTTGGTATAAGCATTGAGATATCACATCTCATGCTATAGGAAGGGTCTCAGAATTGGAATGGGAAGGAGTTGGATATCACATCTCAAGCTATAGGAAGGGTCTCAGTATTGGAATGGGAAGGACTTGGATATCACATCTCATGCTATAGGAAGGCTCTCAGGTTTGGAAGGGGAAAGAGTTGGATATCTCATTTCATGTTAGAGGTAGGATCTCAGGTTTGGTATTAGAAGCATTGAGATATCACATCTCATGCTATCAGAAGGGTCTCAGGAATGGAATGGGAAGGAGTTAGATATCACATCTCATGCTAAAGGGAGGGTCTCAGGTTTGGAAGGGGAAGGATTTGGATATCACATCTCATGTTATAGGAAGGATCTCAGGTTTGGTATTAGAAGCATTGAGATATCACATCTCATGCTATCGGAAGGATCTCAGGTTTGGTATTAGAAGCATTGAGATATCGCATCTCATGCATCAGAAGAGTCTCAGGATTGGAATAGGAAGGAGTTGGATATCACATTTCATGCTAAAGGGAGGGTCTCAGGTTTGGAAGGGGAAGGATTTGCATATCACATCTCATGTTATCGGAAGGATCTCACGTTTGGTATTAGAAGTATTGAGATATCATATCTCATGCTATAGGAAGGGTCTCAGGATTGGAATGGGAAGGAGTTGGATATCACATCTCATGCTATAGGGAGGGTCTCAGGATTGGAATGGGAAGGACTTAGATATCACATATCATGCTATAGGGAGGGTCTCAGTTTTGATATTAGAAGCATTGAGATATCACATCTCATGCTATCGGAAGTGTCTCAGGATTGGAATGGGAAGGAGCTGGATATCACATCTCATGCTAAAGGAAGGGTCTCAGGTTTGGAACGAGAAGGATTTGGATATCACATCTCATGTTATAGGAAGGGTCTCAGGTTTGGTATAAGCATTGAGATATCACATCTCTGCTATCGGAAGTGTCTCAGGATTGGAATGGGAAGGAGTTGGATATCCCATCTCATGTTATAGGACGGGTCTCAGGTTTGTTATTAGAATCATTGAGATATCATATTGCATGCTGTAGGAAGGGTCTAAAGGTTGGAATGTGATGGACTTGGATATCACATCTCATGCTATAGATAGGCTCTTAGGTTTGGAAAGGGAAGGAGTTGGATATCACATTTCATGTTAGAGGAAGGATCTCAGGTTTGGTATTAGAAGCATTGAGATATCACATCTCATGCTATAGGAAGGGTCTCAGGTTTGGTATAAGCATTGAGATATCACATCTCATGCTATAGGACGGGTCTCAGGATTGGAATGGAAGGAGTTGGATATCACATCTCATGTTATAGGAAGGATCTCAGGTTTGGTATTAGAAGCATTGAGACATCACATCTCATGCTATAGGAAGGGTGTCAGGGTTGGAATAGGAAGGAGTTGGATATCACATCTCATCCAATAGGAAGGGTCTCAGGTTTGGAATGGGAAGGAATTGGATATCACATCTCATGTTATAGGAAGGATCTCAGGTTTGGTATTAGAAGCATTGAGATATCACATCTCATGCTATAGGAAGGGTCTCAGGATTGGAATGTGAAGGATTTGGATATCACATCTCATGCTAAAGGAAGGGTCTCAGGTTTGGTAGAAGCATTGAGATATCACGTCGCTGCTATCGGAAGGGTCTCAGGATTGGATTGGGAAGGAGTTGGATATCCCTTCTCATGCTATAGGAAGGGTCTCAGGATTTGAATGGCAAGGAGTTGGATATCACATCTCATGCCATAGGAAGGGTCCCAGGTTTGGTATAAGCATTGAGATATCACATCTCTGCTATCGGAAGGGTCTCAGGATTGGATTGGAAAGGAGTTGGATATCCCTTCTCATGCTATAGGAAGTTTCTCAGGTTGGAATGGGAAGGAGTTGGATATCACATCTCATGTTATAGGAAGGGTCTCAGGATTGGAATGGGAAGGATTTGGATATCACATCTCTTGCTATAGGAAGGGTCTCAGGATTGGAATGGGTAGGAGTTGGATATTACTTTCTTGCTATAGGAAGGGTCTCATGTTTGGAATGGGAAGGAGTTGGATATCACATATGCTATAGTTAGTGTCTCAGGTTTGGAACGGGAAGGAGTTGGATATCACATCTCATGTTATAGGAAGGGTCTCAGGTTTGGTATAAGCATTGAGATATCACATCTCTGCTATCGGAAGCGGCTCAGGATTGGAATGGGAAGGAGTTGGATATCCCATCTCATGTTATAGGAAGAGTCTCTGGTTTGGTATTAGAATCATTGAGATATCACATCGCATGCTGTAGGAAGGGTCTAAGGATTGGAATGGGATGGACTTGGATATCACATCTCATGTTATAGGTAGGCTCTCAGGTTTGGTATAAGCATTGAGATATCACATCTCATGCTATAGGAAGGGTCTCAGGATTGGAATGGGAAGGAATTGGATATCACATCTCAGGCTATAGGAAGGGTCTCAGGATTGGAATGGGAAGGAGTTGGATATCACATCTCATGCTATAGGAAGGGTCTCAGGTTTGGTATAAGCATTGAGATATCACATCTCATGCTATAGGAAGGGTCTCAGGATTGGAATGGATGGAGTTGGATATCACATCTCATGTTATAGGAAGGATCTCAGGTTTGGTATTAGAAGCATTGAGACATCACATCTCATGCTATAGGAAGGGTCTCAGGATTGGAATGGGAAGGAGTTGGATATCAAATCTCATGCTATAGGAAGGGTCTCAGGATTGGAATGGGAAGGAGTTGAATATGACATCTCATGCCGTAGGAAGGGTCTCAGGTTTGGTATAAACATTGAGATATCACATCTCTGCTATCAAAAGGGTCTCAGGATTGGAATTGGAAGGAGTTGGATATCCCATCTCATGTTATAGGAAGAGTCTCAGGTTTGGTATTAGAAGCATTGAGATATCACATCTCATGCTATAGGAAGTGTCTCAGGATTGGAATGGGAAGGACTTGGATATCACATCTCATGCTATAGGTAGGGTCTCAAGTTTGACATTAGAAGCATTGAGATATCACATCTCATGCTATAGGAAGGGTCTGAGGATTGGGATGGGAAGGAGTTGGATATCACATCTGCTATGGGAAGGGTCTCAGGTTTGGTATAAGCAGTGAGATATCACATCTCATGCTATAGGAAGTGTCTCAGGATTGGAATGGGAAGGAGTTGGATATCACATCTCATGTTATAGGAAGGATCTCAGGTGTGGTATAAGCATTGAGATATCACATCTCTGCTATCGGAAGGGTCTCAAGATTGGAATGGGAAGGAGTTGGATATTCCCATCTCATGTTATAGGAAGGGTCTCAGGTTTGGTATTAGAAGCATTGAGATATCACATCTCATGCTATAGGAAGGGTCTCAGGATTGGAATGGGAAGGACTTGGATATCACATCTCATGCTATAGGGAGGGTCTCAAGTTTGATATTAGAAGCTTTGAGATATCACATCTCATGATATCGGAAGGGTCTCAGGATTGGAATGGGAAGGAGTTGGATATCACATCTCATGATAAAGGATGGGTCTAAGGTTTGGAAGGGGAAGGATTTGGATATCACATCTCATGTTATATTACGGGTCTCAGGTTTGGTATTAGAAGCATTGAGATATCAAGTCTCATAGTATAGGAAGGGTCTCAGAATTGGAATGGGAAGGAGTTGGATATCCCATATGTTATAGGAAGAGTCTCTGGTTTGGTATTAGAATCATTGAGATATTCACATCGCATGCTGTAGGAAGGGTCTAAGGATTGGAATGGGATGGACTTGGATATCACATCTCATGCTATAGGTAGGCTCTCAGGTTTGGTATAAGCATTGAGATATCACATCTCATGCTATAGGAAGGGTCTCAGAATTGGAATGGGAAGGAGTTGGATATCACATCTCAAGCTATAGGAAGGGTCTCAGTATTGGAATGGGAAGGACTTGGATATCACATCTCATGCTATAGGAAGGCTCTCAGGTTTGGAAGGGGAAAGAGTTGGATATCTCATTTCATGTTAGAGGTAGGATCTCAGGTTTGGTATTAGAGGCATTGAGATATCACATCTCATGCTATCAGAAGGGTCTCAGGAATGGAATGGGAAGGAGTTAGATATCACATCTCATGCTAAAGGGAGGGTCTCAGGTTTGGAAGGGGAAGGATTTGGATATCACATCTCATGTTATAGGAAGGATCTCAGGTTTGGTATTAGAAGCATTGAGATATCACATCTCGCTATCGGAAGGATCTCAGGTTTGGTATTAGAAGCATTGAGATATCACATCTCATGCTATCAGAAGAGTCTCAGGATTGGAATAGGAAGGAGTTGGATATCACATTTCATGCTAAAGGGAGGGTCTCAGGTTTGGAAGGGGAAGGATTTGGATATCACATCTCATGTTATCGGAAGGATCTCACGTTTGGTATTAGAAGTATTGAGATATCATATCTCATGCTATAGGAAGGGTCTCAGGATTGGAATGGGAAGGAGTTGGATATCACATCTCATGATATAGGGAGGGTCTCAGGATTGGAATGGGAAGGACTTAGATATCACATATCATGCTATAGGGAGGGTCTCAGTTTTGATATTAGAAGCATTGAGATATCACATCTCATGCTATCGGAAGTGTCTCAGGATTGGAATGGGAAGGAGCTGGATATCACATCTCATGCTAAAGGAAGGGTCTCAGGTTTGGAACGAGAAGGATTTGGATATCACATCTCATGTTATAGGAAGGGTCTCAGGTTTGGTATAAGCATTGAGATATCACATCTCTGCTATCGGAAGTGTTTCAGGATTGGAATGGGAAGGAGTTGGATATCCCATCTCATGTTATAGGACGGGTCTCAGGTTTGTTATTAGAATCATTGAGATATCATATTGCATGCTGTAGGAAGGGTCTAAGGGTTGGAATGTGAAGGACTTGGATATCACATCTCATGCTATAGATAGGCTCTTAGGTTTGGTATTAGAAGCATTGAGATATCACATCTCATGCTATAGGAAGGGTCTCAGGATTGGAATGGGAAGCAGTTGGATATCACATCTCATGCTATAGGAAGGGTCTCAGGTTTGGTATAAGCATTGAGATATCACATCTCATGCTATAGGACGGGTCTCAGGATTGGAATGGAAGGAGTTGGATATCACATCTCATGTTATAGGAAGGATCTCAGGTTTGGTATTAGAAGCATTGAGACATCACATCTCATGCTATAGGAAGGGTCTCAGGGTTGGAATGGGAAGGAGTTGGATATCACATCTCATCCAATAGGAAGGGTCTCAGGTTTGGAATGGGAAGGAATTGGATATCACATCTCATGTTATAGGAAGGATCTCAGGTTTGGTAGAAGCATTGAGATATCACGTCGCTGCTATCGGAAGGGTCTCAGGATTGGATTGGGAAGGAGTTGGATATCCCTTCTCATGCTATAGGAAGGGTCTCAGGATTTGAATGGCAAGGAGTTGGATATCACATCTCATGCCATAGGAAGGGTCTCAGGTTTGGATTGGGAAGGAGTTGGATATCCCTTCTCATGCTATAGGAAGTGTCTCAGGTTGGAATGGGAAGAAGTTGGATATCACATCTCATGTTATAGGAAGGGTCTCAGGATTGGAATGGGAAGGATTTGGATATCACATCTCTTGCTATAGGAAGGGTCTCAGGATTGGAATGGGTAGGAGTTGGATATTACTTTCTTGCTATAGGAAGGGTCTCATGTTTGGAATGGGAAGGAGTTGGATATCACATATGCTATAGTTAGTGTCTCAGGTTTGGAACGGGAAGGAGTTGGATATCACATCTCATGTTATAGGAAGGGTCTCAGGTTTGGTATAAGCATTGAGATATCACATCTCTGCTATCGGAAGCGGCTCAGGATTGGAATGGGAAGGAGTTGGATATCCCATCTCATGTTATAGGAAGAGTCTCTGGTTTGGTATTAGAATAATTGAGATATCACATCGCATGCTGTAGGAAGGGTCTAAGGATTGGAATGGGATGGACTTGGATATCACATCTCATGTTATAGGTAGGCTCTCAGGTTTGGTATAAGCATTGAGATATCACATCTCATGCTATAGGAAGGGTCTCAGGATTGGAATGGGAAGGAATTGGATATCACATCTCAGGCTATAGGAAGGGTCTCAGGATTGGAATGGGAAGGAGTTGGATATCACATCTCATGCTATAGGAAGGGTCTCAGGTTTGGTATAAGCATTGATATATCACATCTCATGCTATAGGAAGGATCTCAGGATTGGAATGGAAGGAGTTGGATATCACATCTCATGTTATAGGAAGGATCTCAGGTTTGGTATTAGAAGCATTGAGACATCACAACTCATGCTATAGGAAGGGTCTCAGGATTGGAATGGGAAGGAGTTGGATATCAAATCTCATGCTATAGGAAGGGTCTCAGGATTGGAATGGGAAGGAGTTGAATATGACATCTCATGCCGTAGGAAGGGTCTCAGGTTTGGTATAAACATTGAGATATCACATCTCTGCTATCAAAAGGGTCTCAGGATTGGAATTGGAAGGAGTTGGATATCCCATCTCATGTTATAGGAAGAGTCTCAGGTTTGGTATTAGAAGCATTGAGATATCACATCTCATGCTATAGGAAGTGTCTCAGGATTGGAATGGGAAGGACTTGGATATCACATCTCATGCTATATGTAGGGTCTCAAGTTTGACATTAGAAGCATTGAGATATCACATCTCATGCTATAGGAAGGGTCTGAGGATTGGAATGGGAAGGAGTTGGATATCACATCTCCTGCTATGGGAAGGGTCTCAGGTTTGGTATAAGCAGTGAGATATCACATCTCATGCTATAGGAAGTGTCTCAGGATTGGAATGGGAAGGAGTTGGATATCACATCTCATGTTATAGGAAGGATCTCAGGTGTGGTATAAGCATTGAGATATCACATCTCTGCTATCGGAAGGGTCTCAAGATTGGAATGGGAAGGAGTTGGATATTCCCATCTCATGTTATAGGAAGGGTCTCAGGTTTGGTATTAGAAGCATTGAGATATCACATCTCATGCTATAGGAAGGGTCTCAGGATTGGAATGGGAAGGACTTGGATATCACATCTCATGCTATAGGGAGGGTCTCAAGTTTGATATTAGAAGCTTTGAGATATCACATCTCATGATATCGGAAGGGTCTCAGGATTGGAATGGGAAGGAGTTGGATATCACATCTCATGATAAAGGAAGGGTCTAAGGTTTGGAAGGGGAAGGATTTGGATATCACATCTCATGTTATATTATGGGTCTCAGGTTTGGTATTAGAAGCATTGAGATATCAAGTCTCATAGTATAGGAAGGGTCTCAGAATTGGAATGGGAAGGAGTTGGATATCCCATCTCATGTTATAGGAAGAGTCTCTGGTTTGGTATTAGAATCATTGAGATATTCACATCGCATGCTGTAGGAAGGGTCTAAGGATTGGAATGGGATGGACTTGGATATCACATCTCATGCTATAGGTAGGCTCTCAGGTTTGGTATAAGCATTGAGATATCACATCTCATGCTATAGGAAGGGTCTCAGAATTGGAATGGGAAGGAGTTGGATATCACATCTCAAGCTATAGGAAGGGTCTCAGTATTGGAATGGGAAGGACTTGGATATCACATCTCATGCTATAGGAAGGCTCTCAGGTTTGGAAGGGGAAAGAGTTGGATATCTCATTTCATGTTAGAGGTAGGATCTCAGGTTTGGTATTAGAGGCATTGAGATATCACATCTCATGCTATCAGAAGGATCTCAGGTTTGGTATTAGAAGCATTGAGATATCACATCTCATGCTATCAGAAGAGTCTCAGGATTGGAATAGGAAGGAGTTGGATATCACATTTCATGCTAAAGGGAGGGTCTCAGGTTTGGAAGGGGAAGGATTTGGATATCATATCTCATGTTATCGGAAGGATCTCACGTTTGGTATTAGAAGTATTGAGATATCATATCTCATGCTATAGGAAGGGTCTCAGGATTGGAATGGGAAGGAGTTGGATATCACATCTCATGCTATAGGGAGGGTCTCAGGATTGGAATGGGAAGGACTTAGATATCACATATCATGCTATAGGGAGGGTCTCAGTTTTGATATTAGAAGCATTGAGATATCACATCTCATGCTATCGGAAGTGTCTCAGGATTGGAATGGGAAGGAGCTGGATATCACATCTCATGCTAAAGGAAGGGTCTCAGGTTTGGAACGAGAAGGATTTGGATATCACATCTCATGTTATAGGAAGGGTCTCAGGTTTGGTATAAGCATTGAGATATCACATCTCTGCTATCGGAAGTGTCTCAGGATTGGAATGGGAAGGAGTTGGATATCCCATCTCATGTTATAGGACGGGTCTCAGGTTTGTTATTAGAATCATTGAGATATCATATTGCATGCTGTAGGAAGGGTCTAAGGGTTGGAATGTGAAGGACTTGGATATCACATCTCATGCTATAGATAGGCTCTTAGGTTTGGAAAGGGAAGGTGTTGGATATCACATTTCATGTTAGAGGAAGGATCTCAGGTTTGGTATTAGAAGCATTGAGATATCACATCTCATGCTATAGGAAGGGTCTCAGGATTGGAATGGGAAGCAGTTGGATATGACATCTCATGCTATAGGAAGGGTCTCAGGTTTGGTATAAGCATTGAGATATCACATCTCATGCTATAGGACGGGTCTCAGGATTGGAATGGAAGGAGTTGGATACCACATCTCATGTTATAGGAAGGATCTCAGGTTTGGTATTAGAAGCATTGAGACATCACATCTCATGCTATAGGAAGGGTCTCAGGGTTGGAATGGGAAGGAGTTGGTTATCACATCTCATCCAATAGGAAGGGTCTCAGGTTTGGAATGGGAAGGAATTGGATATCACATCTCATGTTATAGGAAGGATCTCAGGTTTGGTATTAGAAGCATTGAGATATCACATCTCATGCTATAGGAAGGGTCTCAGGATTGGAATGTGAAGGATTTGGATATCACATCTCATGCTAAAGGAAGGGTCTCAGGTTTGGTAGAAGCATTGAGATATCACGTCGCTGCTATCGGAAGGGTCTCAGGATTGGATTGGGAAGGAGTTGGATATCCCTTCTCATGCTATAGGAAGGGTCTCAGGATTTGAATGGCAAGGAGTTGGATATCACATCTCATGCCATAGGAAGGGTCTCAGGTTTGGTATAAGCATTGAGATATCACATCTCTGCTATCGGAAGGGTCTCAGGATTGGATTGGGAAGGAGTTGGATATCCCTTCTCATGCTATAGGAAGTGTCTCAGGTTGGAATGGGAAGGAGTTGGATATCACATCTCATGTTATAGGAAGGGTCTCAGGATTGGAATGGGAAGGATTTGGATATCACATCTCTTGCTATAGGAAGGGTCTCAGGATTGGAATGGGTAGGAGTTGGATATTATTTTCTTGCTATAGGAAGGGTCTCATGTTTGGAATGGGAAGGAGTTGGATATCACATATGCTATAGTTAGTGTCTCAGGTTTGGAACAGGAAGGAGTTGGATATCACATCTCATGTTATAGGAAGGGTCTCAGGTTTGGTATAAGCATTGAGATATCACATCTCTGCTATCAGAAGCGGCTCAGGATTGGAATGGGAAGGAGTTGGATATCCCATCTCATGTTATAGGAAGAGTCTCTGGTTTGGTATTAGAATCATTGAGATATCACATCGCATGCTGTAGGAAGGGTCTAAGGATTGGAATGGGATGCGCTTGGATATCACATCTCATGTTATAGGTAGGCTCTCAGGTTTGGTATAAGCATTGAGATATCACATCTCATGCTATAGGAAGGGTCTCAGGATTGGAATGGGAAGGAATTGGATATCACATCTCAGGCTATAGGAAGGGTCTCAGGATTGGAATGGGAAGGAGTTGGATATCACATCTCATGCTATAGGAAGGGTCTCAGGTTTGGTATAAGCATTGAGATATCACATCTCATGCTATAGGAAGGGTCTCAGGATTGGAATGGAAGGAGTTGGATATCACATCTCATGTTATAGGAAGGATCTCAGGTTTGGTATTAGAAGCATTGAGACATCACATCTCATGCTATAGGAAGGGTCTCAGGATTGGAATGGGAAGGAGTTGGATATCAAATCTCATGCTATAGGAAGGGTCTCAGGATTGGAATGGGAAGGAGTTGAATATGACATCTCATGCCGTAGGAAGGGTCTCAGGTTTGGTATAAACATTGAGATATCACATCTCTGCTATCAAAAGGGTCTCAGGATTGGAATTGGAAGGAGTTGGATATCCCATCTCATGTTATAGGAAGAGTCTCAGGTTTGGTATTAGAAGCATTGAGATATCACATCTCATGCTATAGGAAGTGTCTCAGGATTGGAATGGGAAGGACTTGGATATCACATCTCATCCTATAGGTAGGGTCTCAAGTTTGACATTAGAAGCATTGAGATATCACATCTCATGCTATAGGAAGGGTCTGAGGATTGGAATGGCAAGGAGTTGGATATCACATCTCCTGCTATGGGAAGGGTCTCAGGTTTGGTATAAGCAGTGAGATATCACATCTCATGCTATAGGAAGTGTCTCAGGATTGGAATGGGAAGGAGTTGGATATCACATCTCATGTTATAGGAAGGATCTCAGGTGTGGTATAAGCATTGAGATATCACATCTCTGCTATCGGAAGGGTCTCAAGATTGGAATGGGAAGGAGTTGGATATTCCCATCTCATGTTATAGGAAGGGTCTCAGGTTTGGTATTAGAAGCATTGAGATATCACATCTCATGCTATAGGAAGGGTCTCAGGATTGGAATGGGAAGGACTTGGTTATCACATCTCATGCTATAGGGAGGGTCTCAAGTTTGATATTAGAAGCTTTGAGATATCACATCTCATGATATCGGAAGGGTCTCAGGATTGGAATGGGAAGGAGTTGGATATCACATCTCATGATAAAGGACGGGTCTAAGGTTTGGAAGGGGAAGGATTTGGATATCACATCTCATGTTATATTACGGGTCTCAGGTTTGGTATTAGAAGCATTGAGATATCAAGTCTCATAGTATAGGAAGGGTCTCAGAATTGGAATGGGAAGGAGTTGGATATCCCATCTCATGTTATAGGAAGAGTCTCTGGTTTGGTATTAGAATCATTGAGATATTCACATCGCATGCTGTAGGAAGGGTCTCAGAATTGGAATGGGAAGGAGTTGGATATCACATCTCAAGCTATAGGAAGGGTCTCAGTATTGGAATGGGAAGGACTTGGATATCACATCTCATGCTATAGGAAGGCTCTCAGGTTTGGAAGGGGAAAGAGTTGGATATCTCATTTCATGTTAGAGGTAGGATCTCAGGTTTGGTATTAGAGGCATTGAGATATCACATCTCATGCTATCAGAAGGGTCTCAGGAATGCAATGGGAAGGAGTTAGATATCACATCTCATGCTAAAGGGAGGGTCTCAGGTTTGGAAGGGGAAGGATTTGGATATCACATCTCATGTTATAGGAAGGATCTCAGGTTTGGTATTAGAAGCATTGAGATATCACATCTCATGCTATCGGAAGGATCTCAGGTTTGGTATTAGAAGCATTGAGATATCACATCTCATGCTATCAGAAGAGTCTCAGGATTGGAATAGGAAGGAGTTGGATATCACATTTCATGCTAAAGGGAGGGTCTCAGGTTTGGAAGGGGAAGGATTTGGATATCACATCTCATGTTATCGGAAGGATCTCACGTTTGGTATTAGAAGTATTGAGATATCATATCTCATGCTATAGGAAGGGTCTCAGGATTGGAATGGGAAGGAGTTGGATATCACATCTCATGATATAGGGAGGGTCTCAGGATTGGAATGGGAAGGACTTAGATATCACATATCATGCTATAGGGAGGGTCTCAGTTTTGATATTAGAAGCATTGAGATATCACATCTCATGCTATCGGATGTGTCTCAGGATTGGAATGGGAAGGAGCTGGATATGACATCTCATGCTAAAGGAAGGGTCTCAGGTTTGGAACGAGAAGGATTTGGATATCACATCTCATGTTATAGGAAGGGTCTCAGGTTTGGTATAAGCATTGAGATATCACATCTCTGCTATCGGAAGTGTCTCAGGATTGGAATGGGAAGGAGTTGGATATCCCATCTCATGTTATAGGACGGGTCTCAGGTTTGTTATTAGAATCATTGAGATATCATATTGCATGCTGTAGGAAGGGTCTAAGGGTTGGAATGTGAAGGACTTGGATATCACATCTCATGCTATAGATAGGCTCTTAGGTTTGGAAAGGGAAGGAGTTGGATATCATATTTCATGTTAGAGGAAGGATCTCAGGTTTGGTATTTGAAGCATTGAGATATCACATCTCATGCTATAGGAAGGGTCTCAGGATTGGAATGGGAAGCAGTTGGATATCACATCTCATGCTATAGGAAGGGTCTCAGGTTTGGTATAAGCATTGAGATATCACATCTCATGCTATAGGACGGGTCTCAGGATTGGAATGGAAGGAGTTGGATATCACATCTCATGTTATAGGAAGGATCTCAGGTTTGGTATTAGAAGCATTGAGACATCACATCTCATGCTATAGGAAGGGTCTCAGGGTTGGAATGGGAAGGAGTTGGATATCACATCTCATCCAATAGGAAGGGTCTCAGGTTTGGAATGGGAAGGAATTGGATATCACATTTCATGTTATAGGAAGGATCTCAGGTTTGGTATTAGAAGCATTGAGATATCACATCTCATGCTATAGGAAGGGTCTCAGGATTGGAATGTGAAGGATTTGGATATCACATTTCATGTTATAGGAAGGATCTCAGGTTTGGTATTAGAAGCATTGAGATATCACATCTCATGCCATAGGAAGGGTCTCAGGTTTGGTAGAAGCATTGAGATATCACATCTCTGCTATCGGAAGGGTCTCAGGATTGGATTGGGAAGGAGTTGGATATCCCTTCTCATGCTATAGGAAGTGTCTCAGGTTGGAATGGGAAGGAGTTGGATATCACATCTCATGTTATAGGAAGGGTCTCAGGATTGGAATGGGAAGGATTTGGATATCACATCTCTTGCTATAGGAAGGGTCTCAGGATTGGAATGGGTAGGAGTGGGATATTACTTTCTTGCTATAGGAAGGGTCTCATGTTTGGAATGGGAAGGAGTTGGATATCACATATGCTATAGTTAGTGTCTCAGGTTTGGAACGGGAAGGAGTTGGATATCACATCTCATGTTATAGGAAGGGTCTCAGGTTTGGTATAAGCATTGAGATATCACATCTCTGCTATCGGAAGCGGCTCAGGATTGGAATGGGAAGGAGTTGGATATCCCATATCATGTTATAGGAAGAGTCTCTGGTTTGGTATTAGAATCATTGAGATATCACATCGCATGCTGTAGGAAGGGTCTAAGGATTGGAATGGGATGGACTTGGATATCACATCTCATGTTATAGGTAGGCTCTCAGGTTTGGTATAAGCATTGAGATATCACATCTCATGCTATAGGAAGGGTCTCAGGATTGGAATGGGAAGGAATTGGATATCACATCTCAGGCTATAGGAAGGGTCTCAGGATTGGAATGGGAAGGAGTTGGATATCACATCTCATGCTATAGGAAGGGTCTCAGGTTTGGTATAAGCATTGATATATCACATCTCATGCTATAGGAAGGGTCTCAGGATTGGAATGGAAGGAGTTGGATATCACATCTCATGTTATAGGAAGGATCTCAGGTTTGGTATTAGAAGCATTGAGACATCACATCTCATGCTATAGGAAGGGTCTCAGGATTGGAATGGGAAGGAGTTGGATATCAAATCTCATGCTATAGGAAGGGTCTCAGGATTGGAATGGGTAGGAGTTGAATATGACATCTCATGCCGTAGGAAGGGTCTCAGGTTTGGTATAAACATTGAGATATCACATCTCTGCTATCAAAAGGGTCTCAGGATTGGAATTGGAAGGAGTTGGATATCCCATCTCATGTTATAGGAAGTGTCTCAGGTTTGGTATTAGAAGCATTGAGATATCACATCTCATGCTATAGGAAGTGTCTCAGGATTGGAATGGGAAGGACTTGGATATCACATCTCCTGCTATAGGTAGGGTCTCAAGTTTGACATTAGAAGCATTGAGATATCACATCTCATGCTATAGGAAGGGTCTGAGGATTGGAATGGGAAGGAGTTGGATATCACATCTGCTATGGGAAGGGTCTCAGGTATGGTATAAGCAGTGAGATATCACATCTCATGCTATAGGAAGTGTCTCAGGATTGGAATGGGAAGGAGTTGGATATCACATCTCATGTTATAGGAAGGATCTCAGGTGTGGTATAAGCAGTGAGATATCACATCTCATGCTATAGGAAGTGTCTCAGGATTGGAATGGGAAGGACTTAGATATCACATATCATGCTATAGGGAGGGTCTCAGTTTTGATATTAGAAGCATTGAGATATCACATCTCATGCTATCGGAAGTGTCTCAGGATTGGAATGGGAAGGAGCTGGATATCACATCTCATGCTAAAGGAAGGATCTCAGGTTTGGAACGAGAAGGATTTGGATATCACATCTCATGTTATAGGAAGGGTCTCAGGTTTGGTATAAGCATTGAGATATCACATCTCTGCTATCGGAAGTGTCTCAGGATTGGAATGGGAAGGAGTTGGATATCCCATCTCATGTTATAGGACGGGTCTCAGGTTTGTTATTAGAATCATTGAGATATCATATTGCATGCTGTAGGAAGGGTCTAAGGGTTGGAATGTGAAGGACTTGGATATCACATCTCATGCTATAGATAGGCTCTTAGGTTTGGAAAGGGAAGGTGTTGGATATCACATTTCATGTTAGAGGAAGGATCTCAGGTTTGGTATTAGAAGCATTGAGATATCACATCTCATGCTATAGGAAGGGTCTCAGGATTGGAATGGGAAGCAGTTGGATATGACATCTCATGCTATAGGAAGGGTCTCAGGTTTGGTATAAGCATTGAGATATCACATCTCATGCTATAGGACGGGTCTCAGGATTGGAATGGAAGGAGTTGGATACCACATCTCATGTTATAGGAAGGATCTCAGGTTTGGTATTAGAAGCATTGAGACATCACATCTCATGCTATAGGAAGGGTCTCAGGGTTGGAATGGGAAGGAGTTGGTTATCACATCTCATCCAATAGGAAGGGTCTCAGGTTTGGAATGGGAAGGAATTGGATATCACATCTCATGTTATAGGAAGGATCTCAGGTTTGGTATTAGAAGCATTGAGATATCACATCTCATGATATCGGAAGGGTCTCAGGATTGGAATGGGAAGGAGTTGGATATCACATCTCATGATAAAGGACGGGTCTAAGGTTTGGAAGGGGAAGGATTTGGATATCACATCTCATGTTATATTACGGGTCTCAGGTTTGGTATTAGAAGCATTGAGATATCAAGTCTCATAGTATAGGAAGGGTCTCAGAATTGGAATGGGAAGGAGTTGGATATCCCATCTCATGTTATAGGAAGAGTCTCTGGTTTGGTATTAGAATCATTGAGATATTCACATCGCATGCTGTAGGAAGGGTCTCAGAATTGGAATGGGAAGGAGTTGGATATCACATCTCAAGCTATAGGAAGGGTCTCAGTATTGGAATGGGAAGGACTTGGATATCACATCTCATGCTATAGGAAGGCTCTCAGGTTTGGAAGGGGAAAGAGTTGGATATCTCATTTCATGTTAGAGGTAGGATCTCAGGTTTGGTATTAGAGGCATTGAGATATCACATCTCATGCTATCAGAAGGGTCTCAGGAATGCAATGGGAAGGAGTTAGATATCACATCTCATGCTAAAGGGAGGGTCTCAGGTTTGGAAGGGGAAGGATTTGGATATCACATCTCATGTTATAGGAAGGATCTCAGGTTTGGTATTAGAAGCATTGAGATATCACATCTCATGCTATCGGAAGGATCTCAGGTTTGGTATTAGAAGCATTGAGATATCACATCTCATGCTATCAGAAGAGTCTCAGGATTGGAATAGGAAGGAGTTGGATATCACATTTCATGCTAAAGGGAGGGTCTCAGGTTTGGAAGGGGAAGGATTTGGATATCACATCTCATGTTATCGGAAGGATCTCACGTTTGGTATTAGAAGTATTGAGATATCATATCTCATGCTATAGGAAGGGTCTCAGGATTGGAATGGGAAGGAGTTGGATATCACATCTCATGATATAGGGAGGGTCTCAGGATTGGAATGGGAAGGACTTAGATATCACATATCATGCTATAGGGAGGGTCTCAGTTTTGATATTAGAAGCATTGAGATATCACATCTCATGCTATCGGATGTGTCTCAGGATTGGAATGGGAAGGAGCTGGATATGACATCTCATGCTAAAGGAAGGGTCTCAGGTTTGGAACGAGAAGGATTTGGATATCACATCTCATGTTATAGGAAGGGTCTCAGGTTTGGTATAAGCATTGAGATATCACATCTCTGCTATCGGAAGTGTCTCAGGATTGGAATGGGAAGGAGTTGGATATCCCATCTCATGTTATAGGACGGGTCTCAGGTTTGTTATTAGAATCATTGAGATATCATATTGCATGCTGTAGGAAGGGTCTAAGGGTTGGAATGTGAAGGACTTGGATATCACATCTCATGCTATAGATAGGCTCTTAGGTTTGGAAAGGGAAGGAGTTGGATATCATATTTCATGTTAGAGGAAGGATCTCAGGTTTGGTATTTGAAGCATTGAGATATCACATCTCATGCTATAGGAAGGGTCTCAGGATTGGAATGGGAAGCAGTTGGATATCACATCTCATGCTATAGGAAGGGTCTCAGGTTTGGTATAAGCATTGAGATATCACATCTCATGCTATAGGACGGGTCTCAGGATTGGAATGGAAGGAGTTGGATATCACATCTCATGTTATAGGAAGGATCTCAGGTTTGGTATTAGAAGCATTGAGACATCACATCTCATGCTATAGGAAGGGTCTCAGGGTTGGAATGGGAAGGAGTTGGATATCACATCTCATCCAATAGGAAGGGTCTCAGGTTTGGAATGGGAAGGAATTGGATATCACATTTCATGTTATAGGAAGGATCTCAGGTTTGGTATTAGAAGCATTGAGATATCACATCTCATGCTATAGGAAGGGTCTCAGGATTGGAATGTGAAGGATTTGGATATCACATCTCATGCTAAAGGAAGGGTCTCAGGTTTGGTAGAAGCATTGAGATATCACGTCGCTGCTATCGGAAGGGTCTCAGGATTGGATTGGGAAGGAGTTGGATATCCCTTCTCATGCTATAGGAAGGGTCTCAGGATTTGAATGGCAAGGAGTTGGATATCACATCTCATGCCATAGGAAGGGTCTCAGGTTTGGTATAAGCATTGAGATATCACATCTCTGCTATCGGAAGGGTCTCAGGATTGGATTGGGAAGGAGTTGGATATCCCTTCTCATGCTATAGGAAGTGTCTCAGGTTGGAATGGGAAGGAGTTGGATATTACATCTCATGTTATAGGAAGGGTCTCAGGATTGGAATGGGAAGGATTTGGATATCACATCTCTTGCTATAGGAAGGGTCTCAGGATTGGAATGGGTAGGAGTTGGATATTACTTTCTTGCTATAGGAAGGGTCTCATGTTTGGAATGGGAAGGAGTTGGATATCACATATGCTATAGTTAGTGTCTCAGGTTTGGAACGGGAAGGAGTTGGATATCCCATATCATGTTATAGGAAGAGTCTCTGGTTTGGTATTAGAATCATTGAGATATCACATCGCATGCTGTAGGAAGGGTCTAAGGATTGGAATGGGATGGACTTGGATATCACATCTCATGTTATAGGTAGGCTCTCAGGTTTGGTATAAGCATTGAGATATCACATCTCATGCTATAGGAAGGGTCTCAGGATTGGAATGGGAAGGAATTGGATATCACATCTCAGGCTATAGGAAGGGTCTCAGGATTGGAATGGGAAGGAGTTGGATATCACATCTCATGCTATAGGAAGGGTCTCAGGTTTGGTATAAGCATTGATATATCACATCTCATGCTATAGGAAGGGTCTCAGGATTGGAATGGAAGGAGTTGGATATCACATCTCATGTTATAGGAAGGATCTCAGGTTTGGTATTAGAAGCATTGAGACATCACATCTCATGCTATAGGAAGGGTCTCAGGATTGGAATGGGAAGGAGTTGGATATCAAATCTCATGCTATAGGAAGGGTCTCAGGATTGGAATGGGTAGGAGTTGAATATGACATCTCATGCCGTAGGAAGGGTCTCAGGTTTGGTATAAACATTGAGATATCACATCTCTGCTATCAAAAGGGTCTCAGGATTGGAATTGGAAGGAGTTGGATATCCCATCTCATGTTATAGGAAGTGTCTCAGGTTTGGTATTAGAAGCATTGAGATATCACATCTCATGCTATAGGAAGTGTCTCAGGATTGGAATGGGAAGGACTTGGATATCACATCTCCTGCTATAGGTAGGGTCTCAAGTTTGACATTAGAAGCATTGAGATATCACATCTCATGCTATAGGAAGGGTCTGAGGATTGGAATGGGAAGGAGTTGGATATCACATATGCTATGGGAAGGGTCTCAGGTATGGTATAAGCAGTGAGATATCACATCTCATGCTATAGGAAGTGTCTCAGGATTGGAATGGGAAGGAGTTGGATATCACATCTCATGTTATAGGAAGGATCTCAGGTGTGGTATAAGCAGTGAGATATCACATCTCATGCTATAGGAAGTGTCTCAGGATTGGAATGGGAAGGAGTTGGATATTCCCATCTCATGTTATAGGAAGGGTCTCAGGTTTGGTATTAGAAGCATTGAGATATCACATCTCATGCTATAGGAAGGGTCTCAGGATTGGAATGGGAAGGACTTGGATATCACATCTCATGCTATAGGGAGGGTCTCAAGTTTGATATTAGAAGCTTTGAGATATCACATCTCATGATATCGGAAGGGTCTCAGGATTGGAATGGGAAGGAGTTGGATATCACATCTCATGATAAAGGAAGGGTCTAAGGTTTGGAAGGGGAAGGATTTGGATATCACATCTCATGTTATATTACGGGTCTCAGGTTTGGTATTAGAAGCATTGAGATATCAAGTCTCATAGTATAGGAAGGGTCTCAGAATTGGAATGGGAAGGAGTTGGATATCCCATCTCATGTTATAGGAAGAGTCTCTGGTTTGGTATTAGAATCATTGAGATATCACATCGCATGCTGTAGGAAGGGTCTAAGGATTGGAATGGGATGGACTTGGATATCACATCTCATGCTATAGGTAGGCTCTCAGGTTTGGTATAAGCATTGAGATATCACATCTCATGCTATAGGAAGGGTCTCAGAATTGGAATGGGAAGGAGTTGGATATCACATCTCAAGCTATAGGAAGGGTCTCAGTATTGGAATGGGAAGGACTTGGATATCACATCTCATGCTATAGGAAGGCTCTCAGGTTTGGAAGGGGAAAGAGTTGGATATCTCATTTCATGTTAGAGGTAGGATCTCAGGTTTGGTATTAGAGGCATTGAGATATCACATCTCATGCTATCAGAAGGGTCTCAGGAATGGAATGGGAAGGAGTTAGATATCACATCTCATGCTAAAGGGAGGGTCTCAGGTTTGGAAGGGGAAGGATTTGCATATCACATCTCATGTTATAGGAAGGATCTCAGGTTTGGTATTAGAAGCATTGAGATATCACATCTCATGCTATCGGAAGGATCTCAGGTTTGGTATTAGTAGCATTGAGATATCACATCTCATGCTATCAGAAGAGTCTCAGGATTGGAATAGGAAGGAGTTGGATATCACATTTCATGCTAAAGGGAGGGTCTCAGGTTTGGAAGGGGAAGGATTTGGATATCACATCTCATGTTATCGGAAGGATCTCACGTTTGGTATTAGAAGTATTGAGATATCATATCTCATGCTATAGGAAGGGTCTCAGGATTGGAATGGGAAGGAGTTGGATATCACATCTCATGCTATAGGGAGGGTCTCAGGATTGGAATGGGAAGGACTTAGATATCACATATCATGCTATAGGGAGGGTCTCAGTTTTGATATTAGAAGCATTGAGATATCACATCTCATGCTATCGGAAGTGTCTCAGGATTGGAATGGGAAGGAGCTGGATATCACATCTCATGCTAAAGGAAGGGTCTCAGGTTTGGAACGGGAAGGATTTGGATATCACATCTCATGTTATAGGAAGGGTCTCAGGTTTGGTATAAGCATTGAGATATCACATCTTTGCTATCGGAAGTGTCTCAGGATTGGAATGGGAAGGAGTTGGATATCCCATCTCATGTTATAGGACGGGTCTCAGGTTTGTTATTAGAATCATTGAGATATCATATTGCATGCTGTAGGAAGGGTCTAAGGGTTGGAATGTGAAGGACTTGGATATCACATCTCATGCTATAGATAGGCTCTTAGGTTTGGAAAGGGAAGGAGTTGGATATCACATTTCATGTTAGAGGAAGGATCTCAGGTTTGGTATTAGAAGCATTGAGATATCGCATCTCATGCTATAGGAAGGGTCTCAGGATTGGAATGGGAAGCAGTTGGATATCACATCTCATGCTATAGGAAGGGTCTCAGGTTTGGTATAAGCATTGAGATATCACATCTCATGCTATAGGACGGGTCTCAGGATTGGAATGGAAGGAGTTGGATATCACATCTCATGTTATAGGAAGGATCTCAGGTTTGATATTAGAAGCATTGAGACATCACATCTCATGCTATAGGAAGGGTCTCAGCGTTGGAATGGGAAGGAGTTGGATATCACATCTCATCCAATAGGAAGGGTCTCAGGTTTGGAATGGGAAGGAATTGGATATCACATCTCATGTTATAGGAAGGATCTCAGGTTTGGTATTAGAAGCATTGAGATATCACATCTCATGCTATAGGAAGGGTCTCAGGATTGGAATGTGAAGGATTTGGATATCACATCTCATGCTAAAGGAAGGGTCTCAGGTTTGGTAGAAGCATTGAGATATCACGTCGCTGCTATCGGAAGGGTCTCAGGATTGGATTGGGAAGGAGTTGGATATCCCTTCTCATGCTATAGGAAGGGTCTCAGGATTTGAATGGCAAGGAGTTGGATATCACATCTCATGCCATAGGAAGGGTCTCAGGTTTGGTATAAGCATTGAGATATCACATCTCTGCTATCGGAAGGGTCTCAGGATTGGATTGGGAAGGAGTTGGATATCCCTTCTCATGCTATAGGAAGTGTCTCAGGTTGGAATGGGAAGGAGTTGGATATCACATCTCATGTTATAGGAAGGGTCTCAGGATTGGAATGGGAAGGATTTGGATATCACATCTCTTGCTATAGGAAGGGTCTCAGGATTGGAATGGGTAGGAGTTGGATATTACTTTCTTGCTATAGGAAGGGTCTCATGTTTGGAATGGGAAGGAGTTGGATATCACATATGCTATAGTTAGTGTCTCAGGTTTGGAACGGGAAGGAGTTGGATATCACATCTCATGTTATAGGAAGGGTCTCAGGTTTGGTATAAGCATTGAGATATCACATCTCTGCTATCGGAAGCGGCTCAGGAATGGAATGGGAAGGAGTTGGATATCCCATCTCATGTTATAGGAAGAGTCTCTGGTTTGGTATTAGAATCATTGAGATATCACATAGCATGCTGTAGGAAGGGTCTAAGGATTGGAATGGGATGGACTTGGATATCACATCTCATGTTATAGGTAGCTTCTCAGGTTTGCTATAAGCATTGAGATATCACATCTCATGCTATAGGAAGGGTCACAGGATTGGAATGGGAAGGAATTGGATATCACATCTCATGCTATAGGAAGGGTCTCAGATTTGGTATAAGCATTGAGATATCACATCTCATGCTAAAGGAAGGGTCTCAGGATTGGAATGGGAAGGAGTTGTATATGACATCTCAGGCCATAGGAAGGTTCTCAGGTTTGGTATAAGCATTGAGATATCACATCTCTGCTATCGGAAAGGTCTCAGGATTGGAATGGGAAGGAGTTGGATATCCCATCTCATGTTATAGGAAGGGTCTCAGGTTTGGTATTAGAAGCATAGAGATATCACATCTCATGCTATAGGAAGGGTCTCAGGATTGGAATGGGAAGGACTTGGATGTCACATCTCATGCTATAGGTAGGGTCTCAAGTTTGATATTAGAAGCATTGAGATAACAAATCTCATGATATCGGAAGGGTCTCAGGATTGGAATGGGAAGGAGTTGGATATCACATCTCATGATAAAGGAAGGGTCTAAGGTTTGGAAGGGGAAGGATTTGGATATCACATCTCATGTTATAGGACGGGTCTCAGGTTTAATATTAGAAGCATTGAGATATCAAGTCTCATGGTATAAGAAGGGTCTCAGAATTGGAATGGGAAGGAGTTGGATATCACACCTCAAGCTATAGGAAGGGTCTCAGGATTGGAATGGGAAGGAGTTTGATATCACATCTCATGCCATAGTATGGGTCTCAGGTTTGGTAGAAGCATTGGGATATCACATCTCATGCTATCGGAAGGGTATCAGTATTGGATTTGGAAGAAGTTGGATATCCCATCTCATGCTATAGGAAGGGTCTCAGGTTGGAATGGGAAGGAGTTGGATATCACATTTCGTGTTATAGGAAGGGTCTCAGGATTGGAATGGGAAGGACTTGGATATCATATCTCATGCTATAGGACGGGTCTCAGGTTTGTTATTAGAATCATTGAGATATCATATTGCATGCTGTAGGAAGGGTCTAAGGATTGGAATGGGAAGGACCTGGTTATCACATCTCATGCTATAGAACGGCTCTCAGGTTTGGAAAGGGAAGGAGTTGGATATCACATCTCATGTTATAGGATGGATCTCAGGTTTGGTATTAGAAGTATTGAGATATCACATCTCATGTTATCGGAAGGATCTCAGGTTTGGTATTAGAAGTATTGAGATATCACATCTCATGCTATAGGAAGGGTCTCAGGATTGGAATGGGAAGGAGTTGTATATCACATCTCATGCTAAAGGAAGGGTCTCAGGTTTGGTAGAAGCATTGAGATATCACATCTCATGCTATAGGAAGGGTCTCATGATTGGAATTGGAAGGAGTTGGATATCACATCTCATGCTATAGGGAGGGTCTCGGGATTGGAATGGGAAGGACTTAGATATCACATATCATGCTATAGGGAGGGTCTCAGTTTTGATATTAGAAGCATTGAGATATCACATCTCATGCTATCGGAAGTGTCTCAGGATTGGAATGGGAAGGAGCTGGATATCACATCTCATGCTAAAGGAAGGGTCTCAGGTTTGGAACGGGAAGGATTTGGATATCACATCTCATGTTATAGGAAGGGTCTCAGGTTTGGTATAAGCATTGAGATATCACATCTCTGCTATCGGAAGTGTCTCAGGATTGGAATGGGAAGGAGTTGGATATCCCATCTCATGTTATAGGACGGGTCTCAGGTTTGTTATTAGAATCATTGAGATATCATATTGCATGCTGTAGGAAGGGTCTAAGGGTTGGAATGTGAAGGACTTGGATATCACATCTCATGCTATAGATAGGCTCTTAGGTTTGGAAAGGGAAGGAGTTGGATATCACATTTCATGTTAGAGGAAGGATCTCAGGTTTGGTATTAGAAGCATTGAGATATCACATCTCATGCTATAGGAAGGGTCTCAGGATTGGAATGGGAAGCAGTTGGATATCACATCTCATGCTATAGGAAGGGTCTCAGGTTTGGTATAAGCATTGAGATATCACATCTCATGCTATAGGACGGGTCTCAGGATTGGAATGGAAGGAGTTGGATATCACATCTCATGTTATAGGAAGGATCTCAGGTTTGGTATTAGAAGCATTGAGACATCACATCTCATGCTATAGGAAGGGTCTCAGGGTTGGAATGGGAAGGAGTTGGATATCACATCTCATCCAATAGGAAGGGTCTCAGGTTTGGAATGGGAAGGAATTGGATATCACATCTCATGTTATAGGAAGGATCTCAGGTTTGGTATTAGAAGCATTGAGATATCACATCTCATGCTATAGGAAGGGTCTCAGGATTGGAATGTGAAGGATTTGGATATCACATCTCATGCTAAAGGAAGGGTCTCAGGTTTGGTAGAAGCATTGAGATATCACGTCGCTGTATCGGAAGGGTCTCAGGATTGGATTGGGAAGGAGTTGGATATCCC
The DNA here is from genome assembly GCF_040938575.1 of Ambystoma mexicanum. Lineage (NCBI taxonomy): Eukaryota > Metazoa > Chordata > Amphibia > Caudata > Ambystomatidae > Ambystoma > Ambystoma mexicanum. The sequence continues at coordinate 1,552,448,212 of NC_090935.1, read as the reverse complement.
TTCTCATGCTATAGGAAGGGTCTCAGGATTTGAATGGCAAGGAGTTGGATATCACATCTCATGCCATAGGAAGGGTCTCAGGTTTGGTATAAGCATTGAGATATCACATCTCTGCTATCGGAAGGGTCTCAGGATTGGATTGGGAATGAGTTGGATATCCCTTCTCATGCTATAGGAAGTGTCTCAGGTTGGAATGGGAAGGAGTTGGATATCACATCTCATGTTATAGGAAGGGTCTCAGGATTGGAATGGGAAGGATTTGGATATCACATCTCTTGCTATAGGAAGGGTCTCAGGATTGGAATGGGTAGGAGTTGGATATTACTTTCTTGCTATAGGAAGGGTCTCATGTTTGGAATGGGAAGGAGTTGGATATCACATATGCTATAGTTAGTGTCTCAGGTTTGGAACGGGAAGGAGTTGGATATCACATCTCATGTTATAGGAAGGGTCTCAGGTTTGGTATAAGCATTGAGATATCACATCTCTGCTATCGGAAGCGGCTCAGGATTGGAATGGGAAGGAGTTGGATATCCCATCTCATGTTATAGGAAGAGTCTCTGGTTTGGTATTAGAATCATTGAGATATCACATCGCATGCTGTAGGAAGGGTCTAAGGATTGGAATGGGATGGACTTGGATATCACATCTCATGTTATAGGTAGGCTCTCAGGTTTGCTATAAGCATTGAGATATCACATCTCATGCTATAGGAAGGGTCACAGGATTGGAATGGGAAGGAATTGGATATCACATCTCATGCTATAGGAAGGGTCTCAGATTTGGTATAAGCATTGAGATATCACATCTCATGCTAAAGGAAGGGTCTCAGGATTGGAATGGGAAGGAGTTGTATATGACATCTCAGGCCATAGGAAGGTTCTCAGGTTTGGTATAAGCATTGAGATATCACATCTCTGCTATCGGAAAGGTCTCAGGATTGGAATGGGAAGGAGTTGGATATCCCATCTCATGTTATAGGAAGGGTCTCAGGTTTGGTATTAGAAGCATAGAGATATCACATCTCATGCTATAGGAAGGGTCTCAGGATTGGAATGGGAAGGACTTAGATGTCACATCTCATGCTATAGGTAGGGTCTCAAGTTTGATATTAGAAGCATTGAGATAACAAATCTCATGATATCGGAAGGGTCTCAGGATTGGAATGGGAAGGAGTTGGATATCACATCTCATGATAAAGGAAGGGTCTAAGGTTTGGAAGGGGAAGGATTTGGATATCACATCTCATGTTATAGGACGGGTCTCAGGTTTAATATTAGAAGCATTGAGATATCAAGTCTCATGGTATAAGAAGGGTCTCAGAATTGGAATGGGAAGGAGTTGGATATCACACCTCAAGCTATAGGAAGGGTCTCAGGATTGGAATGGGAAGGAGTTTGATATCACATCTCATGCCATAGTATGGGTCTCAGGTTTGGTAGAAACATTGGGATATCACATCTCATGCTATCGGAAGGGTATCAGTATTGGATTTGGAAGAAGTTGGATATCCCATCTCATGCTATAGGAAGGGTCTCAGGTTGGAATGGGAAGGAGTTGGATATCACATTTCGTGTTATAGGAAGGGTCTCAGGATTGGAATGGGAAGGACTTGGATATCATATCTCATGCTATAGGACGGGTCTCAGGTTTGTTATTAGAATCATTGAGATATCATATTGCATGCTGTAGGAAGGGTCTAAGGATTGGAATGGGAAGGACCTGGTTATCACATCTCATGCTATAGAACGGCTCTCAGGTTTGGAAAGGGAAGGAGTTGGATATCACATCTCATGTTATAGGATGGATCTCAGGTTTGGTATTAGAAGTATTGAGATATCACATCTCATGTTATCGGAAGGATCTCAGGTTTGGTATTAGAAGTATTGAGATATCACATCTCATGCTATAGGAAGGGTCTCAGGATTGGAATGGGAAGGAGTTGGATATCACATCTCATGCTAAAGGAAGGGTCTCAGGTTTGGTAGAAGCATTGAGATATCACATCTCATGCTATCGGAAGTGTCTCAGGATTGGAATGGGAAGGAGCTGGATATCACATCTCATGCTAAAGGAAGGGTCTCAGGTTTGGAACGGGAAGGAGTTGGATATCACATCTCATGTTATAGGAAGGGTCTCAGGTTTGGTATAAACATTGAGATATCACATCTCTGCTATCGGAAGTGTCTCAGGATTGGAATGGGAAGGAGTTGGATATCCCTACTCATGTTATAGGACGGGTCTCAGGTTTGTTATTGGAATCATTGAGATATCATATTGCATGCTGTAGGAAGGGTCTAAGGGTTGGAATGTGAAGGACTTGGATATCACATCTCATGCTATAGATAGGCTCTTAGGTTTGGAAAGGGAAGGAGTTGGATCTCACATTTCATGTTAGAGGAAGGATCTCAGGTTTGGTATTAGAAGCATTGAGATATCACATCTCATGCTATAGGAAGGGTCTCAGGATTGGAATGGGAAGGAGTTGGATATCACATCTCATGCTATAGGAAGGGTCTCAGGTTTGGTATAAGCATTGAGATATCACATCTCATGCTATAGGAAGGGTCTCAGGATTGGAATGGAAGGAGTTGGATATCAGATCTCATGTTATAGGAAGGATCTCAGGTTTGGTATTAGAAGCATTGAGACATCACATCTCATGCTATAGGAAGGGTCTCAGGATTGGAATGGGAAGGAGTTGGATATCAAATCTCATGCTATAGGAAGGGTCTCAGGATTGGAATGGGAAGGAGTTGAATATGACATCTCATGCCGTAGGAAGGGTCTCAGGTTTGGTATAAACATTGAGATATCACATCTCTGCTATCAAAAGGGTCTCAGGATTGGAATGGGAAGGAGTTGGATATCCCATCTCATGTTATAGGAAGAGTCTCAAGTTTGGTATTAGAAGCATTGAGATATCACATCTCATGCTATAGGAAGTGTCTCAGGATTGGAATGGGAAGGACTTGGATATCACATCTCATTCTATAGGTAGGGTCTCAAGTTTGACATTAGAAGCATTGAGATATCACATCTCATGCTATAGGAAGGGTCTGAGGATTGGAATGGGAAGGAGTTGGATATCACATCTCCTGCTATGGGAAGTGTCTCAGGTTTGGTATAAGCAGTGAGATATCACATCTCATGCTATAGGAAGTGTCTCAGGATTGGAATGGGAAGGACTTGGATATCACATCTCATGTTATAGGAAGGATCTCAGGTTTGGTATAAGCATTGAGATATCACATCTCTGCTATCGGAAGGGTCTCAAGATTGGAATGGGAAGGAGTTGGATATTCCCATCTCATGTTATAGGAAGGGTCTCAGGTTTGGTATTAGAAGCATTGAGATATCACATCTCATGCTATAGGAAGGGTCTCAGGATTGGAATGGGAAGGACTTGGATATCACATCTCATGCTATAGGGAGGGTCTCAAGTTTGATATTAGAAGCTTTGAGATATCACATCTCATGATATCGGAAGGGTCTCAGGATTGGAATGGGAAGGAGTTGGATATCACATCTCATGATAAAGGAAGGGTCTAAGGTTTGGAAGGGGAAGGATTTGGATATCACATCTCATGTTATAGGACGGGTCTCAGGTTTAATATTAGAAGCATTGATATATCAAGTCTCATGGTATAAGAAGGGTCTCAGAATTGGAATGGGAAGGAGTTGGATATCACACCTCAAGCTATAGGAAGGGTCTCAGGATTGGAATGGGAAGGAGTTTGATATCACATCTCATGCCATAGTATGGGTCTCAGGTTTGGTAGAAGCATTGGGATATCACATCTCATGCTATCGGAAGGGTATCAGTATTGGATTTGGAAGAAGTTGGATATCCCATCTCATGCTATAGGAAGGGTCTCAGGTTGGAATGGGAAGGAGTTGGATATCACATTTCGTGTTATAGGAAGGGTCTCAGGATTGGAATGGGAAGGACTTGGATATCATATCTCATGCTATAGGACGGGTCTCAGGTTTGTTATTAGAATCATTGAGATATCATATTGCATGCTGTAGGAAGGGTCTAAGGATTGGAATGGGAAGGACCTGGTTATCACATCTCATGCTATAGAACGGCTCTCAGGTTTGGAAAGGGAAGGAGTTGGATATCACATCTCATGTTATAGGATGGATCTCAGGTTTGGTATTAGAAGTATTGAGATATCACATCTCATGTTATCGGAAGGATCTCAGGTTTGGTATTAGAAGTATTGAGATATCACATCTCATGCTATAGGAAGGGTCTCAGGATTGGAATGGGAAGGAGTTGGATATCACATCTCATGCTAAAGGAAGGGTCTCAGGTTTGGTAGAAGCATTGAGATATCACATCTCATGCTATCGGAAGTGTCTCAGGATTGGAATGGGAAGGAGCTGGATATCACATCTCATGCTAAAGGAAGGGTCTCAGGTTTGGAACGGGAAGGAGTTGGATATCACATCTCATGTTATAGGAAGGGTCTCAGGTTTGGTATAAACATTGAGATATCACATCTCTGCTATCGGAAGTGTCTCAGGATTGGAATGGGAAGGAGTTGGATATCCCTACTCATGTTATAGGACGGGTCTCAGGTTTGTTATTGGAATCATTGAGATATCATATTGCATGCTGTAGGAAGGGTCTAAGGGTTGGAATGTGAAGGACTTGGATATCACATCTCATGCTATAGATAGGCTCTTAGGTTTGGAAAGGGAAGGAGTTGGATCTCACATTTCATGTTAGAGGAAGGATCTCAGGTTTGGTATTAGAAGCATTGAGATATCACATCTCATGCTATAGGAAGGGTCTCAGGATTGGAATGGGAAGGAGTTGGATATCACATCTCATGCTATAGGAAGGGTCTCAGGTTTGGTATAAGCATTGAGATATCACATCTCATGCTATAGGAAGGGTCTCAGGATTGGAATGGAACGAGTTGGATATCAGATCTCATGTTATAGGAAGGATCTCAGGTTTGGTATTAGAAGCATTGAGACATCACATCTCATGCTATAGGAAGGGTCTCAGGATTGGAATGGGAAGGAGTTGGATATCAAATCTCATGCTATAGGAAGGGTCTCAGGATTGGAATGGGAAGGAGTTGAATATGACATCTCATGCCGTAGGAAGGGTCTCAGGTTTGGTATAAACATTGAGATATCACATCTCTGCTATCAAAAGGGTCTCAGGATTGGAATGGGAAGGAGTTGGATATCCCATCTCATGTTATAGGAAGAGTCTCAAGTTTGGTATTAGAAGCATTGAGATATCACATTTCATGCTATAGGAAGTGTCTCAGGATTGGAATGGGAAGGACTTGGATATCACATCTCATTCTATAGGTAGGGTCTCAAGTTTGACATTAGAAGCATTGAGATATCACATCTCATGCTATAGGAAGGGTCTGAGGATTGGAATGGGAAGGAGTTGGATATCACATCTCCTGCTATGGGAAGTGTCTCAGGTTTGGTATAAGCAGTGAGATATCACATCTCATGCTATAGGAAGTGTCTCAGGATTGGAATGGGAAGGAGTTGGATATCACATCTCATGTTATAGGAAGGATCTCAGGTTTGGTATAAGCATTGAGATATCACATCTCTGCTATCGGAAGGGTCTCAAGATTGGAATGGGAAGGAGTTGGATATTCCCATCTCATGTTATAGGAAGGGTCTCAGGTTTGGTATTAGAAGCATTGAGATATCACATCTCATGCTATAGGAAGGGTCTCAGGATTGGAATGGGAAGGACTTGGATATCACATCTCATGCTATAGGGAGGGTCTCAAGTTTGATATTAGAAGCTTTGAGATATCACATCTCATGATATCGGAAGGGTCTCAGGATTGGAATGGGAAGGAGTTGGATATCACATCTCATGATAAAGGAAGGGTCTAAGGTTTGGAAGGGGAAGGATTTGGATATCACATCTCATGTTATATTACGGGTCTCAGGTTTGGTATTAGAAGCATTGAGACATCAAGTCTCATAGTATAGGAAGGGTCTCAGAATTGGAATGGGAAGGAGTTGGATATCCCATCTCATGTTATAGGAAGAGTCTCTGGTTTGGTATTAGAATCATTGAGATATCACATCGCATGCTGTAGGAAGGGTCTAAGGATTGGAATGGGATGGACTTGGATATCACATCTCATGTTATAGGTAGGCTCTCAGGTTTGGTATAAGCATTGAGATATCACATCTCATGCTATAGGAAGGCTCTCAGAATTGGAATGGGAAGGAGTTGGATATCACATCTCAAGCTATAGGAAGGGTCTCAGTATTGGAATGGGAAGGACTTGGATATCACATCTCATGCTATAGGAAGGCTCTCAGGTTTGGAAGGGGAAAGAGTTGGATATCTCATTTCATGTTAGAGGTAGGATCTCAGGTTTGGTATTAGAGGCATTGAGATATCACATCTCATGCTATCAGAAGGGTCTCAGGAATGGAATGGGAAGGAGTTAGATATCACATCTCATGCTAAAGGGAGGGTCTCAGGTTTGGAAGGGGAAGGATTTGGATATCACATCTCATGTTATAGGAAGGATCTCAGGTTTGGTATTAGAAGCATTGAGATATCACATCTCATGCTATCGGAAGGATCTCAGGTTTGGTATTAGAAGCATTGAGATATCACATCTCATGCTATCAGAAGAGTCTCAGGATTGGAATAGGAAGGAGTTGGATATCACATTTCATGCTAAAGGGAGGGTCTCAGGTTTGGAAGGGGAAGGATTTGGATATCACATCTCATGTTATCGGAAGGATCTCACGTTTGGTATTAGAAGTATTGAGATATCATATCTCATGCTATAGGAAGGGTCTCAGGATTGGAATGGGAAGGAGTTGGATATCACATCTCATGCTATAGGGAGGGTCTCAGGATTGGAATGGGAAGGACTTAGATATCACATATCATGCTATAGGGAGGGTCTCAGTTTTGATATTAGAAGCATTGAGATATCACATCTCATGCTATCGGAAGTGTCTCAGGATTGGAATGGGAAGGAGCTGGATATCACATCTCATGCTAAAGGAAGGGCCTCAGGTTTGGAACGGGAAGGATTTGGATATCACATCTCATGTTATAGGAAGGGTCTCAGGTTTGGTATAAGCATTGAGATATCACATCTCTGCTATCGGAAGTGTCTCAGGATTGGAATGGGAAGGAGTTGGATATCCCATCTCATGTTATAGGACGGGTCTCAGGTTTGTTATTAGAATCATTGAGATATCATATTGCATGCTGTAGGAAGGGTCTAAGGGTTGGAATGTGAAGGACTTGGATATCACATCTCATGCTATAGATAGGCTCTTAGGTTTGGAAAGGGAAGGAGTTGGATATCACATTTCATGTTAGAGGAAGGATCTCAGGTTTGGTATTAGAAGCATTGAGATATCACATCTCATGCTATAGGAAGGGTCTCAGGATTGGAATGGGAAGCAGTTGGATATCACATCTCATGCTATAGGAAGGGTCTCAGGTTTGGTATAAGCCTTGAGATATCACATCTCATGCTATAGGACGGGTCTCAGGATTGGAATGGAAGGAGTTGGATATCACATCTCATGTTATAGGAAGGATCTCAGGTTTGGTATTAGAAGCATTGAGACATCACATCTCATGCTATAGGAAGGGTCTCAAGGTTGGAATGGGAAGGAGTTGGATATCACATCTCATCCAATAGGAAGGGTCTCAGGTTTGGAATGGGAAGGAATTCGATATCACATCTCATGTTATAGGAAGGATCTCAGGTTTGGTATTAGAAGCATTGAGATATCACATCTCATGCTATAGGAAGGGTCTCAGGATTGGAATGTGAAGGATTTGGATATCACATCTCATGCTAAAGGAAGGGTCTCAGGTTTGGTAGAAGCATTGAGATATCACGTCGCTGCTATCGGAAGGGTCTCAGGATTGGATTGGGAAGGAGTTGGATATCCCTTCTCATGCTATAGGAAGGGTCTCAGGATTTGAATGGCAAGGAGTTGGATATCACATCTCATGCCATAGGAAGGGACTCAGGTTTGGTATAAGCATTGAGATATCACATCTCTGCTATCGGAAGGGTCTCAGGATTGGATTGGGAAGGAGTTGGATATCCCTTCTCATGCTATAGGAAGTGTCTCAGGTTGGAATGGGAAGGAGTTGGATATCACATCTCATGTTATAGGAAGGGTCTCAGGATTGGAATGGGAAGGATTTGGATATCACATCTCTTGCTATAGGAAGGGTCTCAGGATTGGAATGGGTAGGAGTTGGATATTACTTTCTTGCTATAGGAAGGGTCTCATGTTTGGAATGGGAAGGAGTTGGATATCACATATGCTATAGTTAGTGTCTCAGGTTTGGAACGGGAAGGAGTTGGATATCACATCTCATGTTATAGGAAGGGTCTCAGGTTTGGTATAAGCATTGAGATATCACATCTCTGCTATCGGAAGCGGCTCAGGATTGGAATGGGAAGGAGTTGGATATCCCATCTCATGTTATAGGAAGAGTCTCTGGTTTGGTATTAGAATTATTGAGATATCACATCGCATGCTGTAGGAAGGGTCTAAGGATTGGAATGGGATAGACTTGGATATCACATCTCATGTTATAGGTAGGCTCTCAGGTTTGGTATAAGCATTGAGATATCACATCTCATGCTATAGGAAGGGTCTCAGGATTGGAATGGGAAGGAATTGGATATCACATCTCATGCTATAGGAAGGGTCTCAGATTTGGTATAAGCATTGAGATATCACATCTCATGCTAAAGGAAGGGTCTCAGGATTGGAATGGGAAGGAGTTGTATATGACATCTCAGGCCATAGGAAGGTTCTCAGGTTTGGTATAAGCATTGAGATATCACATCTCTGCTATCGGAAAGGTCTCAGGATTGGAATGGGAAGGAGTTGGATATCCCATCTCATGTTATAGGAAGGGTCTCAGGTTTGGTATTAGAAGCATAGAGATATCACATCTCATGCTATAGGAAGGGTCTCAGGATTGGAATGGGAAGGACTTGGATGTCACATCTCATGCTATAGGGAGGGTCTCAAGTTTGATATTAGAAGCATTGAGATAACAAATCTCATGATATCGGAAGGGTCTCAGGATTGGAATGGGAAGGAGTTGGATATCACATCTCATGATAAAGGAAGGGTCTAAGGTTTGGAAGGGGAAGGATTTGGATATCACATCTCATGTTATAGGACGGGTCTCAGGTTTAATATTAGAAGCATTGAGATATCAAGTCTCATGGTATAAGAAGGGTCTCAGAATTGGAATGGGAAGGAGTTGGATATCACACCTCAAGCTACAGGAAGGGTCTCAGGATTGGAATGGGAAGGAGTTTGATATCACATCTCATGCCATAGTATGGGTCTCAGGTTTGGTAGAAGCATTGGGATATCACATCTCATGCTATCGGAAGGGTATCAGTATTGGATTTGGAAGAAGTTGGATATCCCATCTCATGCTATAGGAAGGGTCTCAGGTTGGAATGGGAAGGAGTTGGATATCACATTTCGTGTTATAGGAAGGGTCTCAGGATTGGAATGGGAAGGACTTGGATATCATATCTCATGCTATAGGACGGGTCTCAGGTTTGTTATTAGAATCATTGAGATATCATATTGCATGCTGTAGGAAGGGTCTAAGGATTGGAATGGGAAGGACCTGGTTATCACATCTCATGCTATAGAACGGCTCTCAGGTTTGGAAAGGGAAGGAGTTGGATATCACATCTCATGTTATAGGATGGATCTCAGGTTTGGTATTAGAAGTATTGAGATATCACATCTCATGTTATCGGAAGGATCTCAGGTTTGGTATTAGAAGTATTGAGATATCACATCTCATGCTATAGGAAGGGTCTCAGGATTGGAATGGGAAGGAGTTGGATATCACATCTCATGCTAAAGGAAGGGTCTCAGGTTTGGTAGAAGCATTGAGATATCACATCTCATGCTATCGGAAGTGTCTCAGGATTGGAATGGGAAGGAGCTGGATATCACATCTCATGCTAAAGGAAGGGTCTCAGGTTTGGAACGGGAAGGAGTTGGATATCACATCTCATGTTATAGGAAGGGTCTCAGGTTTGGTATAAACATTGAGATATCACATCTCTGCTATCGGAAGTGTCTCAGGATTGGAATGGGAAGGAGTTGGATATCCCTACTCATGTTATAGGACGGGTCTCAGGTTTGTTATTGGAATCATTGAGATATCATATTGCATGCTGTAGGAAGGGTCTAAGGGTTGGAATGTGAAGGACTTGGATATCACATCTCATGCTATAGATAGGCTCTTAGGTTTGGAAAGGGAAGGAGTTGGATCTCACATTTCATGTTAGAGGAAGGATCTCAGGTTTGGTATTAGAAGCATTGAGATATCACATCTCATGCTATAGGAAGGGTCTCAGGATTGGAATGGGAAGGAGTTGGATATCACATCTCATGCTATAGGAAGGGTCTCAGGTTTGGTATAAGCATTGAGATATCACATCTCATGCTATAGGAAGGGTCTCAGGATTGGAATGGAAGGAGTTGGATATCAGATCTCATGTTATAGGAAGGATCTCAGGTTTGGTATTAGAAGCATTGAGACATCACATCTCATGCTATAGGAAGGGTCTCAGGATTGGAATGGGAAGGAGTTGGATATCAAATCTCATGCTATAGGAAGGGTCTCAGGATTGGAATGGGAAGGAGTTGAATATGACATCTCATGCCGTAGGAAGGGTCTCAGGTTTGGTATAAACATTGAGATATCACATCTCTGCTATCAAAAGGGTCTCAGGATTGGAATGGGAAGGAGTTGGATATCCCATCTCATGTTATAGGAAGAGTCTCAAGTTTGGTATTAGAAGCATTGAGATATCACATCTCATGCTATAGGAAGTGTCTCAGGATTGGAATGGGAAGGACTTGGATATCACATCTCATTCTATAGGTAGGGTCTCAAGTTTGACATTAGAAGCATTGAGATATCACATCTCATGCTATAGGAAGGGTCTGAGGATTGGAATGGGAAGGAGTTGGATATCACATCTCCTGCTATGGGAAGTGTCTCAGGTTTGGTATAAGCAGTGAGATATCACATCTCATGCTATAGGAAGTGTCTCAGGATTGGAATGGGAAGGAGTTGGATATCACATCTCATGTTATAGGAAGGATCTCAGGTTTGGTATAAGCATTGAGATATCACATCTCTGCTATCGGAAGGGTCTCAAGATTGGAATGGGAAGGAGTTGGATATTCCCATCTCATGTTATAGGAAGGGTCTCAGGTTTGGTATTAGAAGCATTGAGACATCACATCTCATGCTATAGGAAGGGTCTCAGGATTGGAATGGGAAGGAGTTGGATATCAAATCTCATGCTATAGGAAGGGTCTCAGGATTGGAATGGGTAGGAGTTGAATATGACATCTCATGCCGTAGGAAGGGTCTCAGGTTTGGTATAAACATTGAGATATCACATCTCTGCTATCAAAAGGGTCTCAGGATTGGAATTGGAAGGAGTTGGATATCCCATCTCATGTTATAGGAAGTGTCTCAGGTTTGGTATTAGAAGCATTGAGATATCACATCTCATGCTATAGGAAGTGTCTCAGGATTGGAATGGGAAGGACTTGGATATCACATCTCCTGCTATAGGTAGGGTCTCAAGTTTGACATTAGAAGCATTGAGATATCACATCTCATGCTATAGGAAGGGTCTGAGGATTGGAATGGGAAGGAGTTGGATATCACATCTGCTATGGGAAGGGTCTCAGGTATGGTATAAGCAGTGAGATATCACATCTCATGCTATAGGAAGTGTCTCAGGATTGGAATGGGAAGGAGTTGGATATCACATCTCATGTTATAGGAAGGATCTCAGGTGTGGTATAAGCATTGAGATATCACATCTCTGCTATCGGAAGGGTCTGAAGATTGGAATGGGAAGGAGTTGGATATTCCCATCTCATGTTATAGGAAGGGTCTCAGGTTTGGTATTAGAAGCATTGAGATATCACATCTCATGCTATAGGAAGGGTCTCAGGATTGGAATGGGAAGGACTTGGATATCACATCTCATGCTATAGGGAGGGTCTCAAGTTTGATATTAGAAGCTTTGAGATATCACATCTCATGATATCGGAAGGGTCTCAGGATTGGAATGGGAAGGAGTTGGATATCACATCTCATGATAAAGGAAGGGTCTAAGGTTTGGAAGGGGAAGGATTTGGATATCACATCTCATGTTATATTACGGGTCTCAGGTTTGGTATTAGAAGCATTGAGATATCAAGTCTCATAGTATAGGAAGGGTCTCAGAATTGGAATGGGAAGGAGTTGGATATCCCATCTCATGTTATAGGAAGAGTCTCTGGTTTGGTATTAGAATCATTGAGATATCACATCGCATGCTGTAGGAAGGGTCTAAGGATTGGAATGGGATGGACTTGGATATCACATCTCATGCTATAGGTAGGCTCTCAGGTTTGGTATAAGCATTGAGATATCACATCTCATGCTATAGGAAGGGTCTCAGAATTGGAATGGGAAGGAGTTGGATATCACATCTCAAGCTATAGGAAGGGTCTCAGTATTGGAATGGGAAGGACTTGGATATCACATCTCATGCTATAGGAAGGCTCTCAGGTTTGGAAGGGGAAAGAGTTGGATATCTCATTTCATGTTAGAGGTAGGATCTCAGGTTTGGTATTAGAGGCATTGAGATATCACATCTCATGCTATCAGAAGGGTCTCAGGAATGGAATGGGAAGGAGTTAGATATCACATCTCATGCTAAAGGGAGGGTCTCAGGTTTGGAAGGGGAAGGATTTGGATATCACATCTCATGTTATAGGAAGGATCTCAGGTTTGGTATTAGAAGCATTGAGATATCACATCTCATGCTATCGGAAGGATCTCAGGTTTGGTATTAGAAGCATTGAGATATCACATCTCATGCTATCAGAAGAGTCTCAGGATTGGAATAGGAAGGAGTTGGATATCACATTTCATGCTAAAGGGAGGGTCTCAGGTTTGGAAGGGGAAGGATTTGGATATCACATCTCATGTTATCGGAAGGATCTCACGTTTGGTATTAGAAGTATTGAGATATCATATCTCATGCTATAGGAAGGGTCTCAGGATTGGAATGGGAAGGAGTTGGATATCACATCTCATGCTATAGGGAGGGTCTCAGGATTGGAATGGGAAGGACTTAGATATCACATATCATGCTATAGGGAGGGTCTCAGTTTTGATATTAGAAGCATTGAGATATCACATCTCATGCTATCGGAAGTGTCTCAGGATTGGAATGGGAAGGAGCTGGATATCACATCTCATGCTAAAGGAAGGGTCTCAGGTTTGGAACGGGAAGGATTTGGATATCACATCTCATGTTATAGGAAGGGTCTCAGGTTTGGTATAAGCATTGAGATATCACATCTCTGCTATCGGAAGTGTCTCAGGATTGGAATGGGAAGGAGTTGGATATCCCATCTCATGTTATAGGACGGGTCTCAGGTTTGTTATTAGAATCATTGAGATATCATATTGCATGCTGTAGGAAGGGTCTAAGGGTTGGAATGTGAAGGACTTGGATATCACATCTCATGCTATAGATAGGCTCTTAGGTTTGGAAAGGGAAGGAGTTGGATATCACATTTCATGTTAGAGGAAGGATCTCAGGTTTGGTATTAGAAGCATTGAGATATCGCATCTCATGCTATAGGAAGGGTCTCAGGATTGGAATGAGAAGCAGTTGGATATCACATCTCATGCTATAGGGAGGGTCTCAAGTTTGATATTAGAAGCTTTGAGATATCACATCTCATGATATCGGAAGGGTCTCAGGATTGGAATGGGAAGGAGTTGGATATCACATCTCATGATAAAGGAAGGGTCTAAGGTTTGGAAGGGGAAGGATTTGGATATCACATCTCATGTTATATTACGGGTCTCAGGTTTGGTATTAGAAGCATTGAGATATCAAGTCTCATAGTATAGGAAGGGTCTCAGAATTGGAATGGGAAGGAGTTGGATATCCCATCTCATGTTATAGGAAGAGTCTCTGGTTTGGTATTAGAATCATTGAGATATCACATCGCATGCTGTAGGAAGGGTCTAAGGATTGGAATGGGATGGACTTGGATATCACATCTCATGCTATAGGTAGGCTCTCAGGTTTGGTATAAGCATTGAGATATCACATCTCATGCTATAGGAAGGGTCTCAGAATTGGAATGGGAAGGAGTTGGATATCACATCTCAAGCTATAGGAAGGGTCTCAGTATTGGAATGGGAAGGACTTGGATATCACATCTCATGCTATAGGAAGGCTCTCAGGTTTGGAAGGGGAAAGAGTTGGATATCTCATTTCATGTTAGAGGTAGGATCTCAGGTTTGGTATTAGAGGCATTGAGATATCACATCTCATGCTATCAGAAGGGTCTCAGGAATGGAATGGGAAGGAGTTAGATATCACATCTCATGCTAAAGGGAGGGTCTCAGGTTTGGAAGGGGAAGGATTTGGATATCACATCTCATGTTATAGGAAGGATCTCAGGTTTGGTATTAGAAGCATTGAGATATCACATCTCATGCTATCGGAAGGATCTCAGGTTTGGTATTAGAAGCATTGAGATATCACATCTCATGCTATCAGAAGAGTCTCAGGATTGGAATAGGAAGGAGTTGGATATCACATTTCATGCTAAAGGGAGGGTCTCAGGTTTGGAAGGGGAAGGATTTGGATATCACATCTCATGTTATCGGAAGGATCTCACGTTTGGTATTAGAAGTATTGAGATATCATATCTCATGCTATAGGAAGGGTCTCAGGATTGGAATGGGAAGGAGTTGGATATCACATCTCATGCTATAGGGAGGGTCTCAGGATTGGAATGGGAAGGACTTAGATATCACATATCATGCTATAGGGAGGGTCTCAGTTTTGATATTAGAAGCATTGAGATATCACATCTCATGCTATCGGAAGTGTCTCAGGATTGGAATGGGAAGGAGCTGGATATCACATCTCATGCTAAAGGAAGGGTCTCAGGTTTGGAACGGGAAGGATTTGGATATCACATCTCATGTTATAGGAAGGGTCTCAGGTTTGGTATAAGCATTGAGATATCACATCTCTGCTATCGGAAGTGTCTCAGGATTGGAATGGGAAGGAGTTGGATATCCCATCTCATGTTATAGGACGGGTCTCAGGTTTGTTATTAGAATCATTGAGATATCATATTGCATGCTGTAGGAAGGGTCTAAGGGTTGGAATGTGAAGGACTTGGATATCACATCTCATGCGATAGATAGGCTCTTAGGTTTGGAAAGGGAAGGAGTTGGATATCACATTTCATGTTAGAGGAAGGATCTCAGGTTTGGTATTAGAAGCATTGAGATATCGCATCTCATGCTATAGGAAGGGTCTCAGGATTGGAATGAGAAGCAGTTGGATATCACATCTCATGCTATAGGAAGGGTCTCAGGTTTGGTATAAGCATTGAGATATCACATCTCATGCTATAGGACGGGTCTCAGGATTGGAATGGAAGGAGTTGGATATCACATCTCATGTTATAGGAAGGATCTCAGGTTTGGTATTAGAAGCATTGAGACATCACATCTCATGCTATAGGAAGGGTCTCAGGGTTGGAATGGGAAGGAGTTGGATATCACATCTCATCCAATAGGAAGGGTCTCAGGTTTGGAATGGGAAGGAATTGGATATCACATCTCATGTTATAGGAAGGATCTCAGGTTTGGTATTAGAAGCATTGAGATATCACATCTCATGCTATAGGAAGGGTCTCAGGATTGGAATGTGAAGGATTTGGATATCACATCTCATGCTAAAGGAAGGGTCTCAGGTTTGGTAGAAGCATTGAGATATCACGTCGCTGCTATCGGAAGGGTCTCAGGATTGGATTGGGAAGGAGTTGGATATCCCTTCTCATGCTATAGGAAGGGTCTCAGGATTTGAATGGCAAGGAGTTGGATATCACATCTCATGCCATAGGAAGGGTCTCAGGTTTGGTATAAGCATTGAGATATCACATCTCTGCTATCGGAAGGGTCTCAGGATTGGATTGGGAAGGAGTTGGATATCCCTTCTCATGCTATAGGAAGTGTCTCAGGTTGGAATGGGAAGGAGTTGGATATCACATCTCATGTTATAGGAAGGGTCTCAGGATTGGAATGGGAAGGATTTGGATATCACATCTCTTGCTATAGGAAGGGTCTCAGGATTGGAATGGGTAGGAGTTGGATATTACTTTCTTGCTATAGGAAGGGTCTCATGTTTGGAATGGGAAGGAGTTGGATATCACATATGCTATAGTTAGTGTCTCAGGTTTGGAACGGGAAGGAGTTGGATATCACATCTCATGTTATAGGAAGGGTCTCAGGTTTGGTATAAGCATTGAGATATCACATCTCTGCTATCGGAAGCGGCTCAGGATTGGAATGGGAAGGAGTTGGATATCCCATCTCATGTTATAGGAAGAGTCTCTGGTTTGGTATTAGAATCATTGAGATATCACATAGCATGCTGTAGGAAGGGTCTAAGGATTGGAATGGGATGGACTTGGATATCACATCTCATGTTATAGGTAGCTTCTCAGGTTTGCTATAAGCATTGAGATATCACATCTCATGCTATAGGAAGGGTCACAGGATTGGAATGGGAAGGAATTGGATATCACATCTCATGCTATAGGAAGGGTCTCAGATTTGGTATAAGCATTGAGATATCACATCTCATGCTAAAGGAAGGGTCTCAGGATTGGAATGGGAAGGAGTTGTATATGACATCTCAGGCCATAGGAAGGTTCTCAGGTTTGGTATAAGCATTGAGATATCACATCTCTGCTATCGGAAAGGTCTCAGGATTGGAATGGGAAGGAGTTGGATATCCCATCTCATGTTATAGGAAGGGTCTCAGGTTTGGTATTAGAAGCATAGAGATATCACATCTCATGCTATAGGAAGGGTCTCAGGATTGGAATGGGAAGGACTTGGATGTCACATCTCATGCTATAGGTAGGGTCTCAAGTTTGATATTAGAAGCATTGAGATAACAAATCTCAAGATATCGGAAGGGTCTCAGGATTGGAATGGGAAGGAGTTGGATATCACATCTCATGATAAAGGAAGGGTCTAAGGTTTGGAAGGGGAAGGATTTGGATATCACATCTCATGTTATAGGACGGGTCTCAGGTTTAATATTAGAAGCATTGAGATATCAAGTCTCATGGTATAAGAAGGGTCTCAGAATTGGAATGGGAAGGAGTTGGATATCACACCTCAAGCTATAGGAAGGGTCTCAGGATTGGAATGGGAAGGAGTTTGATATCACATCTCATGCCATAGTATGGGTCTCAGGTTTGGTAGAAGCATTGGGATATCACATCTCATGCTATCGGAAGGGTATCAGTATTGGATTTGGAAGAAGTTGGATATCCCATCTCATGCTATAGGAAGGGTCTCAGGTTGGAATGGGAAGGAGTTGGATATCACATTTCGTGTTATAGGAAGGGTCTCAGGATTGGAATGGGAAGGACTTGGATATCATATCTCATGCTATAGGACGGGTCTCAGGTTTGTTATTAGAATCATTGAGATATCATATTGCATGCTGTAGGAAGGGTCTAAGGATTGGAATGGGAAGGACCTGGTTATCACATCTCATGCTATAGAACGGCTCTCAGGTTTGGAAAGGGAAGGAGTTGGATATCACATCTCATGTTATAGGATGGATCTCAGGTTTGGTATTAGAAGTATTGAGATATCACATCTCATGTTATCGGAAGGATCTCAGGTTTGGTATTAGAAGTATTGAGATATCACATCTCATGCTATAGGAAGGGTCTCAGGATTGGAATGGGAAGGAGTTGTATATCACATCTCATGCTAAAGGAAGGGTCTCAGGTTTGGTAGAAGCATTGAGATATCACATCTCATGCTATAGGAAGGGTCTCATGATTGGAATGGGAAGGAGTTGGATATCACATCTCATGCTATAGGGAGGGTCTCGGGATTGGAATGGGAAGGACTTAGATATCACATATCATGCTATAGGGAGGGTCTCAGTTTTGATATTAGAAGCATTGAGATATCACATCTCATGCTATCGGAAGTGTCTCAGGATTGGAATGGGAAGGAGCTGGATATCACATCTCATGCTAAAGGAAGGGTCTCAGGTTTGGAACGGGAAGGATTTGGATATCACATCTCATGTTATAGGAAGGGTCTCAGGTTTGGTATAAGCATTGAGATATCACATCTCTGCTATCGGAAGTGTCTCAGGATTGGAATGGGAAGGAGTTGGATATCCCATCTCATGTTATAGGACGGGTCTCAGGTTTGTTATTAGAATCATTGAGATATCATATTGCATGCTGTAGGAAGGGTCTAAGGGTTGGAATGTGAAGGACTTGGATATCACATCTCATGCTATAGATAGGCTCTTAGGTTTGGAAAGGGAAGGAGTTGGATATCACATTTCATGTTAGAGGAAGGATCTCAGGTTTGGTATTAGAAGCATTGAGATATCACATCTCATGCTATAGGAAGGGTCTCAGGATTGGAATGGGAAGCAGTTGGATATCACATCTCATGCTATAGGAAGGGTCTCAGGTTTGGTATAAGCATTGAGATATCACATCTCATGCTATAGGACGGGTCTCAGGATTGGAATGGAAGGAGTTGGATATCACATCTCATGTTATAGGAAGGATCTCAGGTTTGGTATTAGAAGCATTGAGACATCACATCTCATGCTATAGGAAGGGTCTCAGGGTTGGAATGGGAAGGAGTTGGATATCACATCTCATCCAATAGGAAGGGTCTCAGGTTTGGAATGGGAAGGAATTGGATATCACATCTCATGTTATAGGAAGGATCTCAGGTTTGGTATTAGAAGCATTGAGATATCACATCTCATGCTATAGGAAGGGTCTCAGGATTGGAATGTGAAGGATTTGGATATCACATCTCATGCTAAAGGAAGGGTCTCAGGTTTGGTAGAAGCATTGAGATATCACGTCGCTGTATCGGAAGGGTCTCAGGATTGGATTGGGAAGGAGTTGGATATCCCTTCTCATGCTATAGGAAGGGTCTCAGGATTTGAATGGCAAGGAGTTGGATATCACATCTCATGCCATAGGAAGGGTCTCAGGTTTGGTATAAGCATTGAGATATCACATCTCTGCTATCGGAAGGGTCTCAGGATTGGATTGGGAATGAGTTGGATATCCCTTCTCATGCTATGGGAAGTGTCTCAGGTTGGAATGGGAAGGAGTTGGATATCACATCTCATGTTATAGGAAGGGTCTCAGGATTGGAATGGGAAGGATTTGGATATCACATCTCTTGCTATAGGAAGGGTCTCAGGATTGGAATGGGTAGGAGTTGGATATTACTTTCTTGCTATAGGAAGGGTCTCATGTTTGGAATGGGAAGGAGTTGGATATCACATATGCTATAGTTAGTGTCTCAGGTTTGGAACGGGAAGGAGTTGGATATCACATCTCATGTTATAGGAAGGGTCTCAGGTTTGGTATAAGCATTGAGATATCACATCTCTGCTATCGGAAGCGGCTCAGGATTGGAATGGGAAGGAGTTGGATATCCCATCTCATGTTATAGGAAGAGTCTCTGGTTTGGTATTAGAATCATTGAGATATCACATCGCATGCTGTAGGAAGGGTCTAAGGATTGGAATGGGATGGACTTGGATATCACATCTCATGTTATAGGTAGGCTCTCAGGTTTGCTATAAGCATTGAGATATCACATCTCATGCTATAGGAAGGGTCACAGGATTGGAATGGGAAGGAATTGGATATCACATCTCATGCTATAGGAAGGGTCTCAGATTTGGTATAAGCATTGAGATATCACATCTCATGCTAAAGGAAGGGTCTCAGGATTGGAATGGGAAGGAGTTGTATATGACATCTCAGGCCATAGGAAGGTTCTCAGGTTTGGTATAAGCATTGAGATATCACATCTCTGCTATCGGAAAGGTCTCAGGATTGGAATGGGAAGGAGTTGGATATCCCATCTCATGTTATAGGAAGGGTCTCAGGTTTGGTATTAGAAGCATAGAGATATCACATCTCATGCTATAGGAAGGGTCTCAGGATTGGAATGGGAAGGACTTGGATGTCACATCTCATGCTATAGGTAGGGTCTCAAGTTTGATATTAGAAGCATTGAGATAACAAATCTCATGATATCGGAAGGGTCTCAGGATTGGAATGGGAAGGAGTTGGATATCACATCTCATGATAAAGGAAGGGTCTAAGGTTTGGAAGGGGAAGGATTTGGATATCACATCTCATGTTATAGGACGGGTCTCAGGTTTAATATTAGAAGCATTGAGATATCAAGTCTCATGGTATAAGAAGGGTCTCAGAATTGGAATGGGAAGGAGTTGGATATCACACCTCAAGCTATAGGAAGGGTCTCAGGATTGGAATGGGAAGGAGTTTGATATCACATCTCATGCCATAGTATGGGTCTCAGGTTTGGTAGAAACATTGGGATATCACATCTCATGCTATCGGAAGGGTATCAGTATTGGATTTGGAAGAAGTTGGATATCCCATCTCATGCTATAGGAAGGGTCTCAGGTTGGAATGGGAAGGAGTTGGATATCACATTTCGTGTTATAGGAAGGGTCTCAGGATTGGAATGGGAAGGACTTGGATATCATATCTCATGCTATAGGACGGGTCTCAGGTTTGTTATTAGAATCATTGAGATATCATATTGCATGCTGTAGGAAGGGTCTAAGGATTGGAATGGGAAGGACCTGGTTATCACATCTCATGCTATAGAACGGCTCTCAGGTTTGGAAAGGGAAGGAGTTGGATATCACATCTCATGTTATAGGATGGATCTCAGGTTTGGTATTAGAAGTATTGAGATATCACATCTCATGTTATCAGAAGGATCTCAGGTTTGGTATTAGAAGTATTGAGATATCACATCTCATGCTATAGGAAGGGTCTCAGGATTGGAATGGGAAGTAGTTGGATATCACATCTCATGCTAAAGGAAGGGTCTCAGGTTTGGTAGAAGCATTGAGATATCACATCTCATGCTATCGGAAGTGTCTCAGGATTGGAATGGGAAGGAGCTGGATATCACATCTCATGCTAAAGGAAGGGTCTCAGGTTTGGAACGGGAAGGAGTTGGATATCACATCTCATGTTATAGGAAGGGTCTCAGGTTTGGTATAAACATTGAGATATCACATCTCTGCTATCGGAAGTGTCTCAGGATTGGAATGGGAAGGAGTTGGATATCCCTACTCATGTTATAGGACGGGTCTCAGGTTTGTTATTGGAATCATTGAGATATCATATTGCATGCTGTAGGAAGGGTCTAAGGGTTGGAATGTGAAGGACTTGGATATCACATCTCATGCTATAGATAGGCTCTTAGGTTTGGAAAGGGAAGGAGTTGGATCTCACATTTCATGTTAGAGGAAGGATCTCAGGTTTGGTATTAGAAGCATTGAGATATCACATCTCATGCTATAGGAAGGGTCTCAGGATTGGAATGGGAAGGAGTTGGATATCACATCTCATGCTATAGGAAGGGTCTCAGGTTTGGTATAAGCATTGAGATATCACATCTCATGCTATAGGAAGGGTCTCAGGATTGGAATGGAAGGAGTTGGATATCAGATCTCATGTTATAGGAAGGATCTCAGGTTTGGTATTAGAAGCATTGAGACATCACATCTCATGCTATAGGAAGGGTCTCAGGATTGGAATGGGAAGGAGTTGGATATCAAATCTCATGCTATAGGAAGGGTCTCAGGATTGGAATGGGAAGGAGTTGAATATGACATCTCATGCCGTAGGAAGGGTCTCAGGTTTGGTATAAACATTGAGATATCACATCTCTGCTATCAAAAGGGTCTCAGGATTGGAATGGGAAGGAGTTGGATATCCCATCTCATGTTATAGGAAGAGTCTCAAGTTTGGTATTAGAAGCATTGAGATATCACATCTCATGCTATAGGAAGTGTCTCAGGATTGGAATGGGAAGGACTTGGATATCACATCTCATTCTATAGGTAGGGTCTCAAGTTTGACATTAGAAGCATTGAGATATCACATCTCATGCTATAGGAAGGGTCTGAGGATTGGAATGGGAAGGAGTTGGATATCACATCTCCTGCTATGGGAAGTGTCTCAGGTTTGGTATAAGCAGTGAGATATCACATCTCATGCTATAGGAAGTGTCTCAGGATTGGAATGGGAAGGACTTGGATATCACATCTCATGTTATAGGAAGGATCTCAGGTTTGGTATAAGCATTGAGATATCACATCTCTGCTATCGGAAGGGTCTCAAGATTGGAATGGGAAGGAGTTGGATATTCCCATCTCATGTTATAGGAAGGGTCTCAGGTTTGGTATTAGAAGCATTGAGATATCACATCTCATGCTATAGGAAGGGTCTCAGGATTGGAATGGGAAGGACTTGGATATCACATCTCATGCTATAGGGAGGGTCTCAAGTTTGATATTAGAAGCTTTGAGATATCACATCTCATGATATCGGAAGGGTCTCAGGATTGGAATGGGAAGGAGTTGGATATCACATCTCATGATAAAGGAAGGGTCTAAGGTTTGGAAGGGGAAGGATTTGGATATCACATCTCATGTTATAGGACGGGTCTCAGGTTTAATATTAGAAGCATTGAGATATCAAGTCTCATGGTATAAGAAGGGTCTCAGAATTGGAATGGGAAGGAGTTGGATATCACACCTCAAGCTATAGGAAGGGTCTCAGGATTGGAATGGGAAGGAGTTTGATATCACATCTCATGCCATAGTATGGGTCTCAGGTTTGGTAGAAGCATTGGGATATCACATCTCATGCTATCGGAAGGGTATCAGTATTGGATTTGGAAGAAGTTGGATATCCCATCTCATGCTATAGGAAGGGTCTCAGGTTGGAATGGGAAGGAGTTGGATATCACATTTCGTGTTATAGGAAGGGTCTCAGGATTGGAATGGGAAGGACTTGGATATCATATCTCATACTATAGGACGGGTCTCAGGTTTGTTATTAGAATCATTGAGATATCATATTGCATGCTGTAGGAAGGGTCTAAGGATTGGAATGGGAAGGACCTGGTTATCACATCTCATGCTATAGAACGGCTCTCAGGTTTGGAAAGGGAAGGAGTTGGATATCACATCTCATGTTATAGGATGGATCTCAGGTTTGGTATTAGAAGTATTGAGATATCACATCTCATGTTATCGGAAGGATCTCAGGTTTGGTATTAGAAGTATTGAGATATCACATCTCATGCTATAGGAAGGGTCTCAGGATTGGAATGGGAAGGAGTTGGATATCACATCTCATGCTAAAGGAAGGGTCTCAGGTTTGGTAGAAGCATTGAGATATCACATCTCATGCTATCGGAAGTGTCTCAGGATTGGAATGGGAAGGAGCTGGATATCACATCTCATGCTAAAGGAAGGGTCTCAGGTTTGGAACGGGAAGGAGTTGGATATCACATCTCATGTTATAGGAAGGGTCTCAGGTTTGGTATAAACATTGAGATATCACATCTCTGCTATCGGAAGTGTCTCAGGATTGGAATGGGAAGGAGTTGGATATCCCTACTCATGTTATAGGACGGGTCTCAGGTTTGTTATTGGAATCATTGAGATATCATATTGCATGCTGTAGGAAGGGTCTAAGGGTTGGAATGTGAAGGACTTGGATATCACATCTCATGCTATAGATAGGCTCTTAGGTTTGGAAAGGGAAGGAGTTGGATCTCACATTTCATGTTAGAGGAAGGATCTCAGGTTTGGTATTAGAAGCATTGAGATATCACATCTCATGCTATAGGAAGGGTCTCAGGATTGGAATGGGAAGGAGTTGGATATCACATCTCATGCTATAGGAAGGGTCTCAGGTTTGGTATAAGCATTGAGATATCACATCTCATGCTATAGGAAGGGTCTCAGGATTGGAATGGAAGGAGTTGGATATCAGATCTCATGTTATAGGAAGGATCTCAGGTTTGGTATTAGAAGCATTGAGACATCACATCTCATGCTATAGGAAGGGTCTCAGGATTGGAATGGGAAGGAGTTGGATATCAAATCTCATGCTATAGGAAGGGTCTCAGGATTGGAATGGGAAGGAGTTGAATATGACATCTCATGCCGTAGGAAGGGTCTCAGGTTTGGTATAAACATTGAGATATCACATCTCTGCTATCAAAAGGGTCTCAGGATTGGAATGGGAAGGAGTTGGATATCCCATCTCATGTTATAGGAAGAGTGTCAAGTTTGGTATTAGAAGCATTGAGATATCACATCTCATGCTATAGGAAGTGTCTCAGGATTGGAATGGGAAGGACTTGGATATCACATCTCATTCTATAGGTAGGGTCTCAAGTTTGACATTAGAAGCATTGAGATATCACATCTCATGCTATAGGAAGGGTCTGAGGATTGGAATGGGAAGGAGTTGGATATCACATCTCCTGCTATGGGAAGTGTCTCAGGTTTGGTATAAGCAGTGAGATATCACATCTCATGCTATAGGAAGTGTCTCAGGATTGGAATGGGAAGGAGTTGGATATCACATCTCATGTTATAGGAAGGATCTCAGGTTTGGTATAAGCATTGAGATATCACATCTCTGCTATCGGAAGGGTCTCAAGATTGGAATGGGAAGGAGTTGGATATTCCCATCTCATGTTATAGGAAGGGTCTCAGGTTTGGTATTAGAAGCATTGAGATATCACATCTCATGCTATAGGAAGGGTCTCAGGATTGGAATGGGAAGGACTTGGATATCACATCTCATGCTATAGGGAGGGTCTCAAGTTTGATATTAGAAGCTTTGAGATATCACATCTCATGATATCGGAAGGGTCTCGGGATTGGAATGGGAAGGAGTTGGATATCACATCTCATGATAAAGGAAGGGTCTAAGGTTTGGAAGGGGAAGGATTTGGATATCACATCTCATGTTATATTACGGGTCTCAGGTTTGGTATTAGAAGCATTGAGATATCAAGTCTCATAGTATAGGAAGGGTCTCAGAATTGGAATGGGAAGGAGTTGGATATCCCATCTCATGTTATAGGAAGAGTCTCTGGTTTGGTATTAGAATCATTGAGATATCACATCGCATGCTGTAGGAAGGGTCTAAGGATTGGAATGGGATGGACTTGGATATCACATCTCATGTTATAGGTAGGCTCTCAGGTCTGGTATAAGCATTGAGATATCAGATCTCATGCTATAGGAAGGGTCTCAGAATTGGAATGGGAAGGAGTTGGATATCACATCTCAAGCTATAGGAAGGGTCTCAGTATTGGAATGGGAAGGACTTGGATATCACATCTCATGCTATAGGAAGGCTCTCAGGTTTGGAAGGGGAAAGAGTTGGATATCTCATTTCATGTTAGAGGTAGGATCTCAGGTTTGGTATTAGAGGCATTGAGATATCACATCTCATGCTATCAGAAGGGTCTCAGGAATGGAATGGGAAGGAGTTAGATATCACATCTCATGCTAAAGGGAGGGTCTCAGGTTTGGAAGGGGAAGGATTTGGATATCACATCTCATGTTATAGGAAGGATCTCAGGTTTGGTATTAGAAGCATTGAGATATCACATCTCATGCTATCGGAAGGATCTCAGGTTTGGTATTAGAAGCATTGAGATATCACATCTCATGCTATCAGAAGAGTCTCAGGATTGGAATAGGAAGGAGTTGGATATCACATTTCATGCTAAAGGGAGGGTCTCAGGTTTGGAAGGGGAAGGATTTGGATATCACATCTCATGTTATCGGAAGGATCTCACGTTTGGTATTAGAAGTATTGAGATATCATATCTCATGCTATAGGAAGGGTCTCAGGATTGGAATGGGAAGGAGTTGGATATCACATCTCATGCTATAGGGAGGGTCTCAGGATTGGAATGGGAAGGACTTAGATATCACATATCATGCTATAGGGAGGGTCTCAGTTTTGATATTAGAAGCATTGAGATATCACATCTCATGCTATCGGAAGTGTCTCAGGATTGGAATGGGAAGGAGCTGGATATCACATCTCATGCTAAAGGAAGGGTCTCAGGTTTGGAACGGGAAGGATTTGGATATCACATCTCATGTTATAGGAAGGGTCTCAGGTTTGGTATAAGCATTGAGATATCACATCTCTGCTATCGGAAGTGTCTCAGGATTGGAATGGGAAGGAGTTGGATATCCCATCTCATGTTATAGGACAGGTCTCAGGTTTGTTATTAGAATCATTGAGATATCATATTGCATGCTGTAGGAAGGGTCTAAGGGTTGGAATGTGAAGGACTTGGATATCACATCTCATGCTATAGATAGGCTCTTAGGTTTGGAAAGGGAAGGAGTTGGATATCACATTTCATGTTAGAGGAAGGATCTCAGGTTTGGTATTAGAAGCATTGAGATATCACATCTCATTCTATAGGAAGGGTCTCAGGATTGGAATGGGAAGCAGTTGGATATCACATCTCATGCTATAGGAAGGGTCTCAGGTTTGGTATAAGCCTTGAGATATCACATCTCATGCTATAGGACGGGTCTCAGGATTGGAATGGAAGGAGTTGGATATCACATCTCATGTTATAGGAAGGATCTCAGGTTTGGTATTAGAAGCATTGAGACATCACATCTCATGCTATAGGAAGGGTCTCAAGGTTGGAATGGGAAGGAGTTGGATATCACATCTCATCCAATAGGAAGGGTCTCAGGTTTGGAATGGGAAGGAATTCGATATCACATCTCATGTTATAGGAAGGATCTCAGGTTTGGTATTAGAAGCATTGAGATATCACATCTCATGCTATAGGAAGGGTCTCAGGATTGGAATGTGAAGGATTTGGATATCACATCTCATGCTAAAGGAAGGGTCTCAGGTTTGGCAGAAGCATTGAGATATCACGTCGCTGCTATCGGAAGGGTCTCAGGATTGGATTGGGAAGGAGTTGGATATCCCTTCTCATGCTATAGGAAGGGTCTCAGGATTTGAATGGCAAGGAGTTGGATATCACATCTCATGCCATAGGAAGGGACTCAGGTTTGGTATAAGCATTGAGATATCACATCTCTGCTATCGGAAGGGTCTCAGGATTGGATTGGGAAGGAGTTGGATATCCCTTCTCATGCTATAGGAAGTGTCTCAGGTTGGAATGGGAAGGAGTTGGATATCACATCTCATGTTATAGGAAGGGTCTCAGGATTGGAATGGGAAGGATTTGGATATCACATCTCTTGCTATAGGAAGGGTCTCAGGATTGGAATGGGTAGGAGTTGGATATTACTTTCTTGCTATAGGAAGGGTCTCATGTTTGGAATGGGAAGGAGTTGGATATCACATATGCTATAGTTAGTGTCTCAGGTTTGGAACGGGAAGGAGTTGGATATCACATCTCATGTTATAGGAAGGGTCTCAGGTTTGGTATAAGCATTGAGATATCACATCTCTGCTATCGGAAGCGGCTCAGGATTGGAATGGGAAGGAGTTGGATATCCCATCTCATGTTATAGGAAGAGTCTCTGGTTTGGTATTAGAATTATTGAGATATCACATCGCATGCTGTAGGAAGGGTCTAAGGATTGGAATGGGATAGACTTGGATATCACATCTCATGTTATAGGTAGGCTCTCAGGTTTGGTATAAGCATTGAGATATCATATCTCATGCTATAGGAAGGGTCTCAGGATTGGAATGGGAAGGAATTGGATATCACATCTCATGCTATAGGAAGGGTCTCAGATTTGGTATAAGCATTGAGATATCACATCTCATGCTAAAGGAAGGGTCTCAGGATTGGAATGGGAAGGAGTTGTATATGACATCTCAGGCCATAGGAAGGTTCTCAGGTTTGGTATAAGCATTGAGATATCACATCTCTGCTATCGGAAAGGTCTCAGGATTGGAATGGGAAGGAGTTGGATATCCCATCTCATGTTATAGGAAGGGTCTCAGGTTTGGTATTAGAAGCATAGAGATATCACATCTCATGCTATAGGAAGGGTCTCAGGATTGGAATGGGAAGGACTTGGATGTCACATCTCATGCTATAGGGAGGGTCTCAAGTTTGATATTAGAAGCATTGAGATAACAAATCTCATGATATCGGAAGGGTCTCAGGATTGGAATGGGAAGGAGTTGGATATCACATCTCATGATAAAGGAAGGGTCTAAGGTTTGGAAGGGGAAGGATTTGGATATCACATCTCATGTTATAGGACGGGTCTCAGGTTTAATATTAGAAGCATTGAGATATCAAGTCTCATGGTATAAGAAGGGTCTCAGAATTGGAATGGGAAGGAGTTGGATATCACACCTCAAGCTACAGGAAGGGTCTCAGGATTGGAATGGGAAGGAGTTTGATATCACATCTCATGCCATAGTATGGGTCTCAGGTTTGGTAGAAGCATTGGGATATCACATCTCATGCTATCGGAAGGGTATCAGTATTGGATTTGGAAGAAGTTGGATATCCCATCTCATGCTATAGGAAGGGTCTCAGGTTGGAATGGGAAGGAGTTGGATATCACATTTCGTGTTATAGGAAGGGTCTCAGGATTGGAATGGGAAGGACTTGGATATCATATCTCATGCTATAGGACGGGTCTCAGGTTTGTTATTAGAATCATTGAGATATCATATTGCATGCTGTAGGAAGGGTCTAAGGATTGGAATGGGAAGGACCTGGTTATCACATCTCATGCTATAGAACGGCTCTCAGGTTTGGAAAGGGAAGGAGTTGGATATCACATCTCATGTTATAGGATGGATCTCAGGTTTGGTATTAGAAGTATTGAGATATCACATCTCATGTTATCGGAAGGATCTCAGGTTTGGTATTAGAAGTATTGAGATATCACATCTCATGCTATAGGAAGGGTCTCAGGATTGGAATGGGAAGGAGTTGGATATCACATCTCATGCTAAAGGAAGGGTCTCAGGTTTGGTAGAAGCATTGAGATATCACATCTCATGCTATCGGAAGTGTCTCAGGATTGGAATGGGAAGGAGCTGGATATCACATCTCATGCTAAAGGAAGGGTCTCAGGTTTGGAACGGGAAGGAGTTGGATATCACATCTCATGTTATAGGAAGGGTCTCAGGTTTGGTATAAACATTGAGATATCACATCTCTGCTATCGGAAGTGTCTCAGGATTGGAATGGGAAGGAGTTGGATATCCCTACTCATGTTATAGGACGGGTCTCAGGTTTGTTATTGGAATCATTGAGATATCATATTGCATGCTGTAGGAAGGGTCTAAGGGTTGGAATGTGAAGGACTTGGATATCACATCTCATGCTATAGATAGGCTCTTAGGTTTGGAAAGGGAAGTAGTTGGATCTCACATTTCATGTTAGAGGAAGGATCACAGGTTTGGTATTAGAAGCATTGAGATATCACATCTCATGCTATAGGAAGGGTCTCAGGATTGGAATGGGAAGGAGTTGGATATCACATCTCATGCTATAGGAAGGGTCTCAGGTTTGGTATAAGCATTGAGATATCACATCTCATGCTATAGGAAGGGTCTCAGGATTGGAATGGAAGGAGTTGGATATCAGATCTCATGTTATAGGAAGGATCTCAGGTTTGGTATTAGAAGCATTGAGACATCACATCTCATGCTATAGGAAGGGTCTCAGGATTGGAATGGGAAGGAGTTGGATATCAAATCTCATGCTATAGGAAGGGTCTCAGGATTGGAATGGGAAGGAGTTGAATATGACATCTCATGCCGTAGGAAGGGTCTCAGGTTTGGTATAAACATTGAGATATCACATCTCTGCTATCAAAAGGGTCTCAGGATTGGAATGGGAAGGAGTTGGATATCCCATCTCATGTTATAGGAAGAGTCTCAAGTTTGGTATTAGAAGCATTGAGATATCACATCTCATGCTATAGGAAGTGTCTCAGGATTGGAATGGGAAGGACTTGGATATCACATCTCATTCTATAGGTAGGGTCTCAAGTTTGACATTAGAAGCATTGAGATATCACATCTCATGCTATAGGAAGGGTCTGAGGATTGGAATGGGAAGGAGTTGGATATCACATCTCCTGCTATGGGAAGTGTCTCAGGTTTGGTATAAGCAGTGAGATATCACATCTCATGCTATAGGAAGTGTCTCAGGATTGGAATGGGAAGGAGTTGGATATCACATCTCATGTTATAGGAAGGATCTCAGGTTTGGTATAAGCATTGAGATATCACATCTCTGCTATCGGAAGGGTCTCAAGATTGGAATGGGAAGGAGTTGGATATTCCCATCTCATGTTATAGGAAGGGTCTCAGGTTTGGTATTAGAAGCATTGAGATATCACATCTCATGCTATAGGAAGGGTCTCAGGATTGGAATGGGAAGGACTTGGATATCACATCTCATGCTATAGGGAGGGTCTCAAGTTTGATATTAGAAGCTTTGAGATATCACATCTCATGATATCGGAAGGGTCTCAGGATTGGAATGGGAAGGAGTTGGATATCACATCTCATGATAAAGGAAGGGTCTAAGGTTTGGAAGGGGAAGGATTTGGATATCACATCTCATGTTATATTACGGGTCTCAGGTTTGGTATTAGAAGCATTGAGATATCAAGTCTCATAGTATAGGAAGGGTCTCAGAATTGGAATGGGAAGGAGTTGGATATCCCATCTCATGTTATAGGAAGAGTCTCTGGTTTGGTATTAGAATCATTGAGATATCACATCGCATGCTGTAGGAAGGGTCTAAGGATTGGAATGGGATGGACTTGGATATCACATCTCATGTTATAGGTAGGCTCTCAGGTTTGGTATAAGCATTGAGATATCACATCTCATGCTATAGGAAGGGTCTCAGAATTGGAATGGGAAGGAGTTGGATATCACATCTCAAGCTATAGGAAGGGTCTCAGTATTGGAATGGGAAGGACTTGGATATCACATCTCATGCTATAGGAAGGCTCTCAGGTTTGGAAGGGGAAAGAGTTGGATATCTCATTTCATGTTAGAGGTAGGATCTCAGGTTTGGTATTAGAGGCATTGAGATATCACATCTCATGCTATCAGAAGGGTCTCAGGAATGGAATGGGAAGGAGTTAGATATCACATCTCATGCTAAAGGGAGGGTCTCAGGTTTGGAAGGGGAAGGATTTGGATATCACATCTCATGTTATAGGAAGGATCTCAGGTTTGGTATTAGAAGCATTGAGATATCACATCTCATGCTATCGGAAGGATCTCAGGTTTGGTATTAGAAGCATTGAGATATCACATCTCATGCTATCAGAAGAGTCTCAGGATTGGAATAGGAAGGAGTTGGATATCACATTTCATGCTAAAGGGAGGGTCTCAGGTTTGGAAGGGGAAGGATTTGGATATCACATCTCATGTTATCGGAAGGATCTCACGTTTGGTATTAGAAGTATTGAGATATCATATCTCATGCTATAGGAAGGGTCTCAGGATTGGAATGGGAAGGAGTTGGATATCACATCTCATGCTATAGGGAGGGTCTCAGGATTGGAATGGGAAGGACTTAGATATCACATATCATGCTATAGGGAGGGTCTCAGTTTTGATATTAGAAGCATTGAGATATCACATCTCATGCTATCGGAAGTGTCTCAGGATTGGAATGGGAAGGAGCTGGATATCACATCTCATGCTAAAGGAAGGGTCTCAGGTTTGGAACGGGAAGGATTTGGATATCACATCTCATGTTATAGGAAGGGTCTCAGGTTTGGTATAAGCATTGAGATATCACATCTCTGCTATCGGAAGTGTCTCAGGATTGGAATGGGAAGGAGTTGGATATCCCATCTCATGTTATAGGACGGGTCTCAGGTTTGTTATTAGAATCATTGAGATATCATATTGCATGCTGTAGGAAGGGTCTAAGGGTTGGAATGTGAAGGACTTGGATATCACATCTCATGCTATAGATAGGCTCTTAGGTGTGGAAAGGGAAGGAGTTGGATATCACATTTCATGTTAGAGTAAGGATCTCAGGTTTGGTATTAGAAGCATTGAGATATCACATCTCATGCTATAGGAAGGGTCTCAGGATTGGAATGGGAAGCAGTTGGATATCACATCTCATGCTATAGGAAGGGTCTCAGGTTTGGTATAAGCCTTGAGATATCACATCTCATGCTATAGGACGGGTCTCAGGATTGGAATGGAAGGAGTTGGATATCACATCTCATGTTATAGGAAGGATCTCAGGTTTGGTATTAGAAGCATTGAGACATCACATCTCATGCTATAGGAAGGGTCTCAAGGTTGGAATGGGAAGGAGTTGGGTATCACATCTCATCCAATAGGAAGGGTCTCAGGTTTGGAATGGGAAGGAATTCGATATCACATCTCATGTTATAGGAAGGATCTCAGGTTTGGTATTAGAAGCATTGAGATATCACATCTCATGCTATAGGAAGGGTCTCAGGATTGGAATGTGAAGGATTTGGATATCACATCTCATGCTAAAGGAAGGGTCTCAGGTTTGGTAGAAGCATTGAGATATCACGTCGCTGCTATCGGAAGGGTCTCAGGATTGGATTGGGAAGGAGTTGGATATCCCTTCTCATGCTATAGGAAGGGTCTCAGGATTTGAATGGCAAGGAGTTGGATATCACATCTCATGCCATAGGAAGGGACTCAGGTTTGGTATAAGCATTGAGATATCACATCTCTGCTATCGGAAGGGTCTCAGGATTGGATTGGGAAGGAGTTGGATATCCCTTCTCATGCTATAGGAAGTGTCTCAGGTTGGAATGGGAAGGAGTTGGATATCACATCTCATGTTATAGGAAGGGTCTCAGGATTGGAATGGGAAGGATTTGGATATCACATCTCTTGCTATAGGAAGGGTCTCAGGATTGGAATGGGTAGGAGTTGGATATTACTTTCTTGCTATAGGAAGGGTCTCATGTTTGGAATGGGAAGGAGTTGGATATCACATATGCTATAGTTAGTGTCTCAGGTTTGGAACGGGAAGGAGTTGGATATCACATCTCATGTTATAGGAAGGGTCTCAGGTTTGGTATAAGCATTGAGATATCACATCTCTGCTATCGGAAGCGGCTCAGGATTGGAATGGGACGGAGTTGGATATCCCATCTCATGTTATAGGAAGAGTCTCTGGTTTGGTATTAGAATTATTGAGATATCACATCGCATGCTGTAGGAAGGGTCTAAGGATTGGAATGGGATAGACTTGGATATCACATCTCATGTTATAGGTAGGCTCTCAGGTTTGGTATAAGCATTGAGATATCACATCTCATGCTATAGGAAGGGTCTCAGGATTGGAATGGGAAGGAATTGGATATCACATCTCATGCTATAGGAAGGGTCTCAGATTTGGTATAAGCATTGAGATATCACATCTCATGCTAAAGGAAGGGTCTCAGGATTGGAATGGGAAGGAGTTGTATATGACATCTCAGGCCATAGGAAGGTTCTCAGGTTTGGTATAAGCATTGAGATATCACATCTCTGCTATCGGAAAGGTCTCAGGATTGGAATGGGAAGGAGTTGGATATCCCATCTCATGTTATAGGAAGGGTCTCAGGTTTGGTATTAGAAGCATAGAGATATCACATCTCATGCTATAGGAAGGGTCTCAGGATTGGAATGGGAAGGACTTGGATGTCACATCTCATGCTATAGGGAGGGTCTCAAGTTTGATATTAGAAGCATTGAGATAACAAATCTCATGATATCGGAAGGGTCTCAGGATTGGAATGGGAAGGAGTTGGATATCACATCTCATGATAAAGGAAGGGTCTAAGGTTTGGAAGGGGAAGGATTTGGATATCACATCTCATGTTATAGGACGGGTCTCAGGTTTAATATTAGAAGCATTGAGATATCAAGTCTCATGGTATAAGAAGGGTCTCAGAATTGGAATGGGAAGGAGTTGGATATCACACCTCAAGCTACAGGAAGGGTCTCAGGATTGGAATGGGAAGGAGTTTGATATCACATCTCATGCCATAGTATGGGTCTCAGGTTTGGTAGAAGCATTGGGATATCACATCTCATGCTATCGGAAGGGTATCAGTATTGGATTTGGAAGAAGTTGGATATCCCATCTCATGTTATAGGAATGGTCTCAGGTTGGAATGGGAAGGAGTTGGATATCACATTTCATGTTATAGAAGGGTCTCAGGATTGGAATGCGAAGGACTTGGATATCATATCTCATGCTATAGGACGGGTCTCAGGTTTGTTATTAGAATCATTGAGATATCATATTGCATGCTATAGGAAGGGTCTCAGGATTGGAATGGGAAGCAGTTGGATATCACATCTCATGCTATAGGAAGGGTCTCAGGTTTGGTATAAGCCTTGAGATATCACATCTCATGCTATAGGACGGGTCTCAGGATTGGAATAGAAGGAGTTGGATATCACATCTCATGTTATAGGAAGGATCTCAGGTTTGGTATTAGAAGCATTGAGACATCACATCTCATGCTATAGGAAGGGTCTCAAGGTTGGAATGGGAAGGAGTTGGATATCACATGTCATCCAATAGGAAGGGTCTCAGGTTTGGAATGGGAAGGAATTGGATATCACATCTCATGTTATAGGAAGGATCTCAGGTTTGGTATTAGAAGCATTGAGATATCACATCTCATGCTATAGGAAGGGTCTCAGGATTGGAATGTGAAGGATTTGGATATCACATCTCATGCTAAAGGAAGGGTCTCAGGTTTGGTAGAAGCATTGAGATATCACGTCGCTGCTATCGGAAGGGTCTCAGGATTGGATTGGGAAGGAGTTGGATATCCCTTCTCATGCTATGGGAAGGGTCTCAGGATTTGAATGGCAAGGAGTTGGATATCACATCTCATGCCATAGGAAGGGTCTCAGGTTTGGTATAAGCATTGAGATATCACATCTCTGCTATCGGAAGGGTCTCAGGATTGGATTGGGAAGGAGTTGGATATCCCTTCTCATGCTATAGGAAGTGTCTCAGGTTGGAATGGGAAGGAGTTGGATATCACATCTCATGTTATAGGAAGGGTCTCAGGATTGGAATGGGAAGGATTTGGATATCACATCTCTTGCTATAGGAAGGGTCTCAGGATTGGAATGGGTAGGAGTTGGATATTACTTTCTTGCTATAGGAAGGGTCTCATGTTTGGAATGGGAAGGAGTTGGATATCACATATGCTATAGTTAGTGTCTCAGGTTTGGAACGGGAAGGAGTTGGATATCACATCTCATGTTATAGGAAGGGTCTCAGGTTTGGTATAAGCATTGAGATATCACATCTCTGCTATCGGAAGCGGCTCAGGATTGGAATGGGAAGGAGTTGGATATCCCATCTCATGTTATAGGAAGAGTCTCTGGTTTGGTATTAGAATTATTGAGATATCACATCGCATGCTGTAGGAAGGGTCTAAGGATTGGAATGGGATAGACTTGGATATCACATCTCATGTTATAGGTAGGCTCTCAGGTTTGGTATAAGCATTGAGATATCACATCTCATGCTATAGGAAGGGTCTCAGGATTGGAATGGGAAGGAATTGGATATCACATCTCATGCTATAGGAAGGGTCACAGATTTGGTATAAGCATTGAGATATCACATCTCATGCTAAAGGAAGGGTCTCAGGATTGGAATGGGAAGGAGTTGTATATGACATCTCAGGCCATAGGAAGGTTCTCAGGTTTGGTATAAGCATTGAGATATCACATCTCTGCTATCGGAAAGGTCTCAGGATTGGAATGGGAAGGAGTTGGATATCCCATCTCATGTTATTGGAAGGGTCTCAGGTTTGGTATTAGAAGCATAGAGATATCACATCTCATGCTATAGGAAGGGTCTCAGGATTGGAATGGGAAGGACTTGGATGTCACATCTCATGCTATAGGGAGGGTCTCAAGTTTGATATTAGAAGCATTGAGATAACAAATCTCATGATATCGGAAGGGTCTCAGGATTGGAATGGGAAGGAGTTGGATATCACATCTCATGATAAAGGAAAGGTCTAAGGTTTGGAAGGGGAAGGATTTGGATATCACATCTCATGTTATAGGACGGGTCTCAGGTTTAATATTAGAAGCATTGAGATATCAAGTCTCATGGTATAAGAAGGGTCTCAGAATTGGAATGGGAAGGAGTTGGATATCACACCTCAAGCTATAGGAAGGGTCTCAGGATTGGAATGGGAAGGAGTTTGATATCACATCTCATGCCATAGTATGGGTCTCAGGTTTGGTAGAAGCATTGGGATATCACATCTCATGCTATCGGAAGGGTATCAGTATTGGATTTGGAAGAAGTTGGATATCCCATCTCATGTTATAGGACGGGTCTCAGGTTTTTTATTAAAATCATTGAGATATCATATTGCATGCTGTAGGAAGGGTCTAAGGATTGGAATGGAAGGAGTTGGATATCACATCTCATGTTAAAGGAAGGATCTCAGGTTTGGTATTAGAAGCATTGAGACATCACATCTCATGCTATAGGAAGGGTCTCAGGATTGGAATGGGATGGAGTTGGATATCACATCTCATGCTATAGGAAGGGTCTCAGGATTGGAATGGGAAGGAGTTGGATATCACATCTCATGTTATAGGAAGGGTCTCAGGTTTGGTATAAACATTGAGATATCACATCTCTACCATCGGAAGTGTCTCAGGATTGGAATGGGAAGGAGTTGGATATCCCATCTCATGTTATAGGACGGGTCTCAGGTTTTTTATTAAAATCATTGAGATATCATATTGCATGCTGTAGGAAGGGTCTAAGGATTGGAATGGGAAGGAGTTGGATATTCCCATCTCATGTTATAGGAAGGGTCTCAGGTTTGGTATTAGAAGCATTGAGATATCACATCTCATGCTATAGGAAGGGTCTCAGGATTGGAATGGGAAGGACTTGGATATCACATCTCATGCTATAGGGAGGGTCTCAAGTTTGATAGAAGCATTGAGATATCACATTTCATGATATCGGAAGGGTCTCAAGATTGGAATGGGAAGGAGTTGGATATCACATCTCATGATAAAGGAAGGGTCTAAGGTTTGGAAGGGGAAGGATTTGGACATCACATCTCATGTTATAGGACGGGTCTCAGGTTTGGTATTAGAAGCATTGAGATATCAAGTCTCATGGTATAGGAAGGGTCTCAGGATTAGAATGGGAAGGAGTTTGATATCACATCTCATGCCATAATATGGGTCTCAGGTTTGGTAGAAGCATTGGGATATCACATCTCATGCTATCGGAAGGGTATCGGGATTGGATTTGGAAGGAGTTGGATATCCCATCTCATGCTATAGGAAGGGTCTCAGGTTGGAATGGGAAGGAGTTGGATATCACATCTCATGTTATAGGAAGGGTCTCAGGATTGGAATGGGAAGGACTTGGATATCACATCTCATGCTATAGGAAGGCTCTCAGGTTTGCAAGGGGAAAGAGTTGGATATCACATTTCATGTTAGATGTAGGATCTCAGGTTTGGTATTAGAAGCATTGAGATATCACATATGCTATCAGAAGGATCTCAGGTTTGGTATAGAAGCATTGAGATATTATATCTTATGCTATCAGAAGGGTCTCAGGATTGGAATGGGATGGAGTTGGATATCACATCTCATGCTATAGGAAGGGTCTCAGGATTGGAATGGGAAGGAGTTGGATATCACATCTCATGTTATAGGAAAGGTCTCAGGTTTGGTATAAACATTGAGATATCACATCTCTACCATCGGAAGTGTCTCAGGATTGGAATGGGAAGGAGTTGGATATCCCATCTCATGTTATAGGACGGGTCTCAGGTTTTTTATTAAAATCATTGAGATATCATATTGCATGCTGTAGGAAGGGTCTAAGGATTGGAATGGGAAGGAGTTGGATATTCCCATCTCTTGTTATAGGAAGGGTCTCAGGTTTGGTATTAGAAGCATTGAGATATCACATCTCATGCTATAGGAAGGGTCTCAGGATTGGAATGGGAAGGACTTGGATATCACATCTCATGCTATAGGGAGGGTCTCAAGTTTGATAGAAGCATTGAGAATTCACATTTCATGATATCGGAAAGGGTCTCAAGATTGGAATGGGAAGGAGTTGGATATCACATCTCATGATAAAGGAAGGGTCTAAGGTTTGGAAGGGGAAGGATTTGGATATCACATCTCATGTTATAGGACGGGTCTCAGGTTTGGTATTAGAAGCATTGAGATATCAAGTCTCATGGTATAGGAAGGGTCTCAGGATTAGAATGGGAAGGAGTTTGATATCACATCTCATGCCATAATATGGGTCTCAGGTTTGGTAGAAGCATTGGGATATCACATCTCATGCTATCGGAAGGGTATCGGGATTGGATTTGGAAGGAGTTGGATATCCCATCTCATGCTATAGGAAGGGTCTCAGGTTGGAATGGGAAGGAGTTGGATATCACATCTCATGTTATAGGAATGGTCTCAGGATTGGAATGGGAAGGACTTGGATATCACATCTCATGCTATAGGAAGGCTCTCAGGTTTGCAAGGGGAAAGAGTTGGATATCACATTTCATGTTAGATGTAGGATCTCAGGTTTGGTATTAGAAGCATTGAGATATCACATATGCTATCAGAAGGATCTCAGGTTTGGTATAGAAGCATTGAGATATCATATCTTATGCTATCAGAAGGGTCTCAGGATTGGAATGGGATGGAGTTGGATATCACATCTCATGCTATAGGAAGGGTCTCAGGATTGGAATGGGAAGGAGTTGGATATCACATCTCATGTTATAGGAAAGGTCTCAGGTTTGGTATAAACATTGAGATATCACATCTCTACCATCGGAAGTGTCTCAGGATTGGAATGGGAAGGAGTTGGATATCCCATCTCATGTTATAGGACGGGTCTCAGGTTTTTTATTAAAATCATTGAGATATCATATTGCATGCTGTAGGAAGGGTCTAAGGATTGGAATGGGAAGGAGTTGGATATTCCCATCTCATGTTATAGGAAGGGTCTCAGGTTTGGTATTAGAAGCATTGAGATATCACATCTCATGCTATAGGAAGGGTCTCAGGATTGGAATGGTAAGGACTTGGATATCACATCTCATGCTATAGGGAGGGTCTCAAGTTTGATAGAAGCATTGAGATATAACATTTCATGATATCGGAAGGGTCTCAAGATTGGAATGGGAAGGAGTTGGATATCACATCTCATGATAAAGGAAGGGTCTAAGGTTTGGAAGGGGAAGGATTTGGATATCACATCTCATGTTATAGGACGGGTCTCAGGTTTGGTATTAGAAGCATTGAGATATCAAGTCTCATGGTATAGGAAGGGTCTCAGGATTAGAATGGGAAGGAGTTTGATATCACATCTCATGCCATAATATGGGTCTCAGGTTTGGTAGAAGCATTGGGATATCACATCTCATGCTATCGGAAGGGTATCGGGATTGGATTTGGAAGGAGTTGGATATCCCATCTCATGCTATAGGAAGGGTCTCAGGTTGGAATGGGAAGGAGTTGGATATCACATCTCATGTTATAGGAAGGGTCTCAGGATTGGAATGGGAAGGACTTGGATATCACATCTCATGCTATAGGAAGGCTCTCAGGTTTGCAAGGGGAAAGAGTTGGATATCACATTTCATGTTAGAGGTAGGATCTCAGGTTTGGTATTAGAAGCATTGAGATATCACATCTCATGCTATCAGAAGGATCTCAGGTTTGGTATAGAAGCATTGAGATATCATATCTTATGCTATCAGAAGGGTCTCAGGATTGGAATGGGAAGGAGTTGGATATCACATCTCATGCTAAAGGGAGGGTCTCAGGTTTGGAAGGGGAAGGATTTGGATATCACATCTCATGTTATAGGATGGATCTCAGGTTTGGTATTAGAAGTATTGAGATATCACATCTCATGTTATCGGAAGGATCTCAGGTTTGGTATTAGAAGTATTGAGATATCACATCTCATGCTATAGGAAGGGTCTCAGGATTGGAATGGGAAGGAGTTGGATATCACATCTCATGCTAAAGGAAGGGTCTCAGGTTTGGTAGAAGCATTGAGATATCACATCTCATGCTATAGGAAGGGTCTCAGGATTGGAATGGGAAGGACTTAGATATCACATATGCTATAGGGAGGGTCTCAGTTTTGATATTAGAAGCATTGAGATATCACATCTTATGCTATCAGAAGTGTCTCAGGATTGGAATGGGAAGGAGCTGGATATCACATCTCATGCTAAAGGAAGGGTCTCAGGTTTGGAACGGGAAGGAGTTGGATATCACATCTCATGTTATAGGAAGGGTCTCAGGTTTGGTATAAACATTGAGATATCACATCTCTGCTATCGGACGTGTCTCAGGATTGGAATGGGAAGGAGTTGGATATCCCATCTCATGTTATAGGACGGGTCTCAGGTTTTTTATTAGAATCATTGAGATATCATATTGCATGCTGTAGGAAGGGTCTAAGGATTGGAATGGGAAGGACTTGGATATCACATGTCATGCTATAGATAGGCTCTCAGGTTTGGAAAGTGAAGGAGTTGGATATCACATTTCATGTTAGAGGAAGGATCTCAGGTTTGGTATAAGCATTGAGATATCACATCTCATGCTATAGGAAGGGTCTCAGGATTGGAATGGAAGGAGTTGGATATCACATCTCATGTTATAGGAAGGATCTCAGGTTTGGTATTAGAAGCATTGAGACATCACATCTCATGCTATAGGAAGGGTCTCAGGATTGGAATGGGAAGGAGTTGAATATGACATCTCATGCCGTAGGAAGGGTCTCAGGTTTGGTATAAACATTGAGATATCACATCTCTGCTATCAAAAGGGTCTCAGGATTGGAATTGGAAGGAGTTGGATATCCCATCTCATGCTATAGGGAGGGTATCAAGTTTGATATTAGAAGCTTTGAGATATCACATCTCATGATATCGGAAGGGTCTCAGGATTGGAATGGGAAGGAGTTGGATATCACATCTCATGATAAAGGAAGGGTCTAAGGTTTGGAAGGGGAAGGATTTGGATATCACATCTCATGTTATATTACGGGTCTCAGGTTTGGTATTAGAAGCATTGAGAAATCAAGTCTCATAATATAGGAAGGGTCTCAGAATTGGAATGGGAAGGAGTTGGATATCCCATGCCATGTTATAGGAAGAGTCTCTGGTTTGGTATTAGAATCATTGAGATATTCACATCGCATGCTGTAGGAAGGGTCTAAGGATTGGAATGGGATGGACTTGGATATCACATCTCATGCTATAGGTAGGCTCTCAGGTTTGGTATAAGCATTGAGATATCACATCTCATGCTATAGGAAGGGTCTCAGAATTGGAATGGGAAGGAGTTGGATATCACATCTCAAGCTATAGGAAGGGTCTCAGTATTGGAATGGGAAGGACTTGGATATCACATCTCATGCTATAGGAAGGCTCTCAGGTTTGGAAGGGGAAAGAGTTGGATATCTCATTTCATGTTAGAGGTAGGATCTCAGGTTTGGTATTAGAAGCATTGAGATATCACATCTCATGCTATCAGAAGGGTCTCAGGAATGGAATGGGAAGGAGTTAGATATCACATCTCATGCTAAAGGGAGGGTCTCAGGTTTGGAAGGGGAAGGATTTGGATATCACATCTCATGTTATAGGAAGGATCTCAGGTTTGGTATTAGAAGCATTGAGATATCACATCTCATGCTATCGGAAGGATCTCAGGTTTGGTATTAGAAGCATTGAGATATCGCATCTCATGCATCAGAAGAGTCTCAGGATTGGAATAGGAAGGAGTTGGATATCACATTTCATGCTAAAGGGAGGGTCTCAGGTTTGGAAGGGGAAGGATTTGGATATCACATCTCATGTTATCGGAAGGATCTCACGTTTGGTATTAGAAGTATTGAGATATCATATCTCATGCTATAGGAAGGGTCTCAGGATTGGAATGGGAAGGAGTTGGATATCACATCTCATGCTATAGGGAGGGTCTCAGGATTGGAATGGGAAGGACTTAGATATCACATATCATGCTATAGGGAGGGTCTCAGTTTTGATATTAGAAGCATTGAGATATCACATCTCATGCTATCGGAAGTGTCTCAGGATTGGAATGGGAAGGAGCTGGATATCACATCTCATGCTAAAGGAAGGGTCTCAGGTTTGGAACGAGAAGGATTTGGATATCACATCTCATGTTATAGGAAGGGTCTCAGGTTTGGTATAAGCATTGAGATATCACATCTCTGCTATCGGAAGTGTCTCAGGATTGGAATGGGAAGGAGTTGGATATCCCATCTCATGTTATAGGACGGGTCTCAGGTTTGTTATCAGAATCATTGAGATATCATATTGCATGCTGTAGGAAGGGTCTAAAGGTTGGAATGTGATGGACTTGGATATCACATCTCATGCTATAGATAGGCTCTTAGGTTTGGAAAGGGAAGGAGTTGGATATCACATTTCATGTTAGAGGAAGGATCTCAGGTTTGGTATTAGAAGCATTGAGATATCACATCTCATGCTATAGGAAGGGTCTCAGGTTTGGTATAAGCATTGAGATATCACATCTCATGCTATAGGACGGGTCTCAGGATTGGAATGGAAGGAGTTGGATATCACATCTCATGTTATAGGAAGGATCTCAGGTTTGGTATTAGAAGCATTGAGACATCACATCTCATGCTATAGGAAGGGTGTCAGGGTTGGAATAGGAAGGAGTTGGATATCACATCTCATCCAATAGGAAGGGTCTCAGGTTTGGAATGGGAAGGAATTGGATATCACATCTCATGTTATAGGAAGGATCTCAGGTTTGGTATTAGAAGCATTGAGATATCACATCTCATGCTATAGGAAGGGTCTCAGGATTGGAATGTGAAGGATTTGGATATCACATCTCATGCTAAAGGAAGGGTCTCAGGTTTGGTAGAAGCATTGAGATATCACGTCGCTGCTATCGGAAGGGTCTCAGGATTGGATTGGGAAGGAGTTGGATATCCCTTCTCATGCTATAGGAAGGGTCTCAGGATTTGAATGGCAAGGAGTTGGATATCACATCTCATGCCATAGGAAGGGTCCCAGGTTTGGTATAAGCATTGAGATATCACATCTCTGCTATCGGAAGGGTCTCAGGATTGGATTGGAAAGGAGTTGGATATCCCTTCTCATGCTATAGGAAGTTTCTCAGGTTGGAATGGGAAGGAGTTGGATATCACATCTCATGTTATAGGAAGGGTCTCAGGATTGGAATGGGAAGGATTTGGATATCACATCTCTTGCTATAGGAAGGGTCTCAGGATTGGAATGGGTAGGAGTTGGATATTACTTTCTTGCTATAGGAAGGGTCTCATGTTTGGAATGGGAAGGAGTTGGATATCACATATGCTATAGTTAGTGTCTCAGGTTTGGAACGGGAAGGAGTTGGATATCACATCTCATGTTATAGGAAGGGTCTCAGGTTTGGTATAAGCATTGAGATATCACATCTCTGCTATCGGAAGCGGCTCAGGATTGGAATGGGAAGGAGTTGGATATCCCATCTCATGTTATAGGAAGAGTCTCTGGTTTGGTATTAGAATCATTGAGATATCACATCGCATGCTGTAGGAAGGGTCTAAGGATTGGAATGGGATGGACTTGGATATCACATCTCATGTTATAGGTAGGCTCTCAGGTTTGGTATAAGCATTGAGATATCACATCTCATGCTATAGGAAGGGTCTCAGGATTGGAACGGGAAGGAATTGGATATCACATCTCAGGCTATAGGAAGGGTCTCAGGATTGGAATGGGAAGGAGTTGGATATCACATCTCATGCTATAGGAAGGGTCTCAGGTTTGGTATAAGCATTGAGATATCACATCTCATGCTATAGGAAGGGTCTCAGGATTGGAATGGAAGGAGTTGGATATCA
Source organism: Ambystoma mexicanum (assembly GCF_040938575.1). NCBI lineage: Eukaryota > Metazoa > Chordata > Amphibia > Caudata > Ambystomatidae > Ambystoma > Ambystoma mexicanum. The sequence goes on along the minus strand of NC_090935.1, from coordinate 1,552,404,237 downwards.
CATCTCATGTTATAGGAAGGATCTCAGGTTTGGTATTAGAAGCATTGAGACATCACATCTCATGCTATAGGAAGGGTCTCAGGATTGGAATGGGAAGGAGTTGGATATCAAATCTCATGCTATAGGAAGGGTCTCAGGATTGGAATGGGAAGGAGTTGAATATGACATCTCATGCCGTAGGAAGGGTCTCAGGTTTGGTATAAACATTGAGATATCACATCTCTGCTATCAAAAGGGTCTCAGGATTGGAATTGGAAGGAGTTGGATATCCCATCTCATGTTATAGGAAGAGTCTCAGGTTTGGTATTAGAAGCATTGAGATATCACATCTCATGCTATAGGAAGTGTCTCAGGATTGGAATGGGAAGGACTTGGATATCACATCTCATGCTATAGGTAGGGTCTCAAGTTTGACATTAGAAGCATTGAGATATCACATCTCATGCTATAGGAAGGGTCTGAGGATTGGAATGGGAAGGAGTTGGATATCACATCTCCTGCTATGGGAAGGGTCTCAGGTTTGGTATAAGCAGTGAGATATCACATCTCATGCTATAGGAAGTGTCTCAGGATTGGAATGGGAAGGAGTTGGATATCACATCTCATGTTATAGGAAGGATCTCAGGTGTGGTATAAGCATTGAGATATCACATCTCTGCTATCGGAAGGGTCTCAAGATTGGAATGGGAAGGAGTTGGATATTCCCATCTCATGTTATAGGAAGGGTCTCAGGTTTGGTATTAGAAGCATTGAGATATCACATCTCATGCTATAGGAAGGGTCTCAGGATTGGAATGGGAAGGACTTGGATATCACATCTCATGCTATAGGGAGGGTCTCAAGTTTGATATTAGAAGCTTTGAGATATCACATCTCATGATATCGGAAGGGTCTCATGTTTGGAATGGGAAGGAGTTGGATATCACATATGCTATAGTTAGTGTCTCAGGTTTGGAACGGGAAGGAGTTGGATATCACATCTCATGTTATAGGAAGGGTCTCAGGTTTGGTATAAGCATTGAGATATCACATCTCTGCTATCGGAAGCGGCTCAGGATTGGAATGGGAAGGAGTTGGATATCCCATCTCATGTTATAGGAAGAGTCTCTGGTTTGGTATTAGAATCATTGAGATATCACATCGCATGCTGTAGGAAGGGTCTAAGGATTGGAATGGGATGGACTTGGATATCACATCTCATGTTATAGGTAGGCTCTCAGGTTTGGTATAAGCATTGAGATATCACATCTCATGCTATAGGAAGGGTCTCAGGATTGGAATGGGAAGGAATTGGATATCACATCTCAGGCTATAGGAAGGGTCTCAGGATTGGAATGGGAAGGAGTTGGATATCACATCTCATGCTATAGGAAGGGTCTCAGGTTTGGTATAAGCATTGAGATATCACATCTCATGCTATAGGAAGGGTCTCAGGATTGGAATGGAAGGAGTTGGATATCACATCTCATGTTATAGGAAGGATCTCAGGTTTGGTATTAGAAGCATTGAGACATCACATCTCATGCTATAGGAAGGGTCTCAGGATTGGAATGGGAAGGAGTTGGATATCAAATCTCATGCTATAGGAAGGGTCTCAGGATTGGAATGGGAAGGAGTTGAATATGACATCTCATGCCGTAGGAAGGGTCTCAGGTTTGGTATAAACATTGAGATATCACATCTCTGCTATCAAAAGGGTCTCAGGATTGGAATTGGAAGGAGTTGGATATCCCATCTCATGTTATAGGAAGAGTCTCAGGTTTGGTATTAGAAGCATTGAGATATCACATCTCATGCTATAGGAAGTGTCTCAGGATTGGAATGGGAAGGACTTGGATATCACATCTCATGCTATAGGTAGGGTCTCAAGTTTGACATTAGAAGCATTGAGATATCACATCTCATGCTATAGGAAGGGTCTGAGGATTGGAATGGGAAGGAGTTGGATATCACATCTCCTGCTATGGGAAGGGTCTCAGGTTTGGTATAAGCAGTGAGATATCACATCTCATGCTATAGGAAGTGTCTCAGGATTGGAATGGGAAGGAGTTGGATATCACATCTCATGTTATAGGAAGGATCTCAGGTGTGGTATAAGCATTGAGATATCACATCTCTGCTATCGGAAGGGTCTCAAGATTGGAATGGGAAGGAGTTGGATATTCCCATCTCATGTTATAGGAAGGGTCTCAGGTTTGGTATTAGAAGCATTGAGATATCACATCTCATGCTATAGGAAGGGTCTCAGGATTGGAATGGGAAGGACTTGGATATCACATCTCATGCTATAGGGAGGGTCTCAAGTTTGATATTAGAAGCTTTGAGATATCACATCTCATGATATCGGAAGGGTCTCAGGATTGGAATGGGAAGGAGTTGGATATCACATCTCATGATAAAGGATGGGTCTAAGGTTTGGAAGGATTTGGATATCACATCTCATGTTATATTACGGGTCTCAGGTTTGGTATTAGAAGCATTGAGATATCAAGTCTCATAGTATAGGAAGGGTCTCAGAATTGGAATGGGAAGGAGTTGGATATCCCATATGTTATAGGAAGAGTCTCTGGTTTGGTATTAGAATCATTGAGATATTCACATCGCATGCTGTAGGAAGGGTCTAAGGATTGGAATGGGATGGACTTGGATATCACATCTCATGCTATAGGTAGGCTCTCAGGTTTGGTATAAGCATTGAGATATCACATCTCATGCTATAGGAAGGGTCTCAGAATTGGAATGGGAAGGAGTTGGATATCACATCTCAAGCTATAGGAAGGGTCTCAGTATTGGAATGGGAAGGACTTGGATATCACATCTCATGCTATAGGAAGGCTCTCAGGTTTGGAAGGGGAAAGAGTTGGATATCTCATTTCATGTTAGAGGTAGGATCTCAGGTTTGGTATTAGAGGCATTGAGATATCACATCTCATGCTATCAGAAGGGTCTCAGGAATGGAATGGGAAGGAGTTAGATATCACATCTCATGCTAAAGGGAGGGTCTCAGGTTTGGAAGGGGAAGGATTTGGATATCACATCTCATGTTATAGGAAGGATCTCAGGTTTGGTATTAGAAGCATTGAGATATCACATCTCGCTATCGGAAGGATCTCAGGTTTGGTATTAGAAGCATTGAGATATCACATCTCATGCTATCAGAAGAGTCTCAGGATTGGAATAGGAAGGAGTTGGATATCACATTTCATGCTAAAGGGAGGGTCTCAGGTTTGGAAGGGGAAGGATTTGGATATCACATCTCATGTTATCGGAAGGATCTCACGTTTGGTATTAGAAGTATTGAGATATCATATCTCATGCTATAGGAAGGGTCTCAGGATTGGAATGGGAAGGAGTTGGATATCACATCTCATGATATAGGGAGGGTCTCAGGATTGGAATGGGAAGGACTTAGATATCACATATCATGCTATAGGGAGGGTCTCAGTTTTGATATTAGAAGCATTGAGATATCACATCTCATGCTATCGGAAGTGTCTCAGGATTGGAATGGGAAGGAGCTGGATATCACATCTCATGCTAAAGGAAGGGTCTCAGGTTTGGAACGAGAAGGATTTGGATATCACATCTCATGTTATAGGAAGGGTCTCAGGTTTGGTATAAGCATTGAGATATCACATCTCTGCTATCGGAAGTGTTTCAGGATTGGAATGGGAAGGAGTTGGATATCCCATCTCATGTTATAGGACGGGTCTCAGGTTTGTTATTAGAATCATTGAGATATCATATTGCATGCTGTAGGAAGGGTCTAAGGGTTGGAATGTGAAGGACTTGGATATCACATCTCATGCTATAGATAGGCTCTTAGGTTTGGTATTAGAAGCATTGAGATATCACATCTCATGCTATAGGAAGGGTCTCAGGATTGGAATGGGAAGCAGTTGGATATCACATCTCATGCTATAGGAAGGGTCTCAGGTTTGGTATAAGCATTGAGATATCACATCTCATGCTATAGGACGGGTCTCAGGATTGGAATGGAAGGAGTTGGATATCACATCTCATGTTATAGGAAGGATCTCAGGTTTGGTATTAGAAGCATTGAGACATCACATCTCATGCTATAGGAAGGGTCTCAGGGTTGGAATGGGAAGGAGTTGGATATCACATCTCATCCAATAGGAAGGGTCTCAGGTTTGGAATGGGAAGGAATTGGATATCACATCTCATGTTATAGGAAGGATCTCAGGTTTGGTAGAAGCATTGAGATATCACGTCGCTGCTATCGGAAGGGTCTCAGGATTGGATTGGGAAGGAGTTGGATATCCCTTCTCATGCTATAGGAAGGGTCTCAGGATTTGAATGGCAAGGAGTTGGATATCACATCTCATGCCATAGGAAGGGTCTCAGGTTTGGATTGGGAAGGAGTTGGATATCCCTTCTCATGCTATAGGAAGTGTCTCAGGTTGGAATGGGAAGAAGTTGGATATAACATCTCATGTTATAGGAAGGGTCTCTGGATTGGAATGGGAAGGATTTGGATATCACATCTCTTGCTATAGGAAGGGTCTCAGGATTGGAATGGGTAGGAGTTGGATATTACTTTCTTGCTATAGGAAGGGTCTCATGTTTGGAATGGGAAGGAGTTGGATATCACATATGCTATAGTTAGTGTCTCAGGATTGGAATGGGAAGGAGTTGGATATCCCATCTCATGTTATAGGAAGAGTCTCTGGTTTGGTATTAGAATAATTGAGATATCACATCGCATGCTGTAGGAAGGGTCTAAGGATTGGAATGGGATGGACTTGGATATCACATCTCATGTTATAGGTAGGCTCTCAGGTTTGGTATAAGCATTGAGATATCACATCTCATGCTATAGGAAGGGTCTCAGGATTGGAATGGGAAGGAATTGGATATCACATCTCAGGCTATAGGAAGGGTCTCAGGATTGGAATGGGAAGGAGTTGGATATCACATCTCATGCTATAGGAAGGGTCTCAGGTTTGGTATAAGCATTGATATATCACATCTCATGCTATAGGAAGGATCTCAGGATTGGAATGGAAGGAGTTGGATATCACATCTCATGTTATAGGAAGGATCTCAGGTTTGGTATTAGAAGCATTGAGACATCACAACTCATGCTATAGGAAGGGTCTCAGGATTGGAATGGGAAGGAGTTGGATATCAAATCTCATGCTATAGGAAGGGTCTCAGGATTGGAATGGGAAGGAGTTGAATATGACATCTCATGCCGTAGGAAGGGTCTCAGGTTTGGTATAAACATTGAGATATCACATCTCTGCTATCAAAAGGGTCTCAGGATTGGAATTGGAAGGAGTTGGATATCCCATCTCATGTTATAGGAAGAGTCTCAGGTTTGGTATTAGAAGCATTGAGATATCACATCTCATGCTATAGGAAGTGTCTCAGGATTGGAATGGGAAGGACTTGGATATCACATCTCATGCTATATGTAGGGTCTCAAGTTTGACATTAGAAGCATTGAGATATCACATCTCATGCTATAGGAAGGGTCTGAGGATTGGAATGGGAAGGAGTTGGATATCACATCTCCTGCTATGGGAAGGGTCTCAGGTTTGGTATAAGCAGTGAGATATCACATCTCATGCTATAGGAAGTGTCTCAGGATTGGAATGGGAAGGAGTTGGATATCACATCTCATGTTATAGGAAGGATCTCAGGTGTGGTATAAGCATTGAGATATCACATCTCTGCTATCGGAAGGGTCTCAAGATTGGAATGGGAAGGAGTTGGATATTCCCATCTCATGTTATAGGAAGGGTCTCAGGTTTGGTATTAGAAGCATTGAGATATCACATCTCATGCTATAGGAAGGGTCTCAGGATTGGAATGGGAAGGACTTGGATATCACATCTCATGCTATAGGGAGGGTCTCAAGTTTGATATTAGAAGCTTTGAGATATCACATCTCATGATATCGGAAGGGTCTCAGGATTGGAATGGGAAGGAGTTGGATATCACATCTCATGATAAAGGAAGGGTCTAAGGTTTGGAAGGGGAAGGATTTGGATATCACATCTCATGTTATATTATGGGTCTCAGGTTTGGTATTAGAAGCATTGAGATATCAAGTCTCATAGTATAGGAAGGGTCTCAGAATTGGAATGGGAAGGAGTTGGATATCCCATCTCATGTTATAGGAAGAGTCTCTGGTTTGGTATTAGAATCATTGAGATATTCACATCGCATGCTGTAGGAAGGGTCTAAGGATTGGAATGGGATGGACTTGGATATCACATCTCATGCTATAGGTAGGCTCTCAGGTTTGGTATAAGCATTGAGATATCACATCTCATGCTATAGGAAGGGTCTCAGAATTGGAATGGGAAGGAGTTGGATATCACATCTCAAGCTATAGGAAGGGTCTCAGTATTGGAATGGGAAGGACTTGGATATCACATCTCATGCTATAGGAAGGCTCTCAGGTTTGGAAGGGGAAAGAGTTGGATATCTCATTTCATGTTAGAGGTAGGATCTCAGGTTTGGTATTAGAAGCATTGAGATATCACATCTCATGCTATCAGAAGGGTCTCAGGAATGGAATGGGAAGGAGTTAGATATCACATCTCATGCTAAAGGGAGGGTCTCAGGTTTGGAAGGGGAAGGATTTGGATATCACATCTCATGTTATAGGAAGGATCTCAGGTTTGGTATTAGAAGCATTGAGATATCACATCTCATGCTATCGGAAGGATCTCAGGTTTGGTATTAGAAGCATTGAGATATCGCATCTCATGCATCAGAAGAGTCTCAGGATTGGAATAGGAAGGAGTTGGATATCACATTTCATGCTAAAGGGAGGGTCTCAGGTTTGGAAGGGGAATGATTTGGATATCACATCTCATGTTATCGGAAGGATCTCACGTTTGGTATTAGAAGTATTGAGATATCATATCTCATGCTATAGGAAGGGTCTCAGGATTGGAATGGGAAGGAGTTGGATATCACATCTCATGCTATAGGGAGGGTCTCAGGATTGGAATGGGAAGGACTTAGATATCACATATCATGCTATAGGGAGGGTCTCAGTTTTGATATTAGAAGCATTGAGATATCACATCTCATGCTATCGGAAGTGTCTCAGGATTGGAATGGGAAGGAGCTGGATATCACATCTCATGCTAAAGGAAGGGTCTCAGGTTTGGAACGAGAAGGATTTGGATATCACATCTCATGTTATAGGAAGGGTCTCAGGTTTGGTATAAGCATTGAGATATCACATCTCTGCTATCGGAAGTGTCTCAGGATTGGAATGGGAAGGAGTTGGATATCCCATCTCATGTTATAGGACGGGTCTCAGGTTTGTTATCAGAATCATTGAGATATCATATTGCATGCTGTAGGAAGGGTCTAAAGGTTGGAATGTGATGGACTTGGATATCACATCTCATGCTATAGATAGGCTCTTAGGTTTGGAAAGGGAAGGAGTTGGATATCACATTTCATGTTAGAGGAAGGATCTCAGGTTTGGTATTAGAAGCATTGAGATATCACATCTCATGCTATAGGAAGGGTCTCAGGTTTGGTATAAGCATTGAGATATCACATCTCATGCTATAGGACGGGTCTCAGGATTGGAATGGAAGGAGTTGGATATCACATCTCATGTTATAGGAAGGATCTCAGGTTTGGTATTAGAAGCATTGAGACATCACATCTCATGCTATAGGAAGGGTGTCAGGGTTGGAATAGGAAGGAGTTGGATATCACATCTCATCCAATAGGAAGGGTCTCAGGTTTGGAATGGGAAGGAATTGGATATCACATCTCATGTTATAGGAAGGATCTCAGGTTTGGTATTAGAAGCATTGAGATATCACATCTCATGCTATAGGAAGGGTCTCAGGATTGGAATGTGAAGGATTTGGATATCACATCTCATGCTAAAGGAAGGGTCTCAGGTTTGGTAGAAGCATTGAGATATCACGTCGCTGCTATCGGAAGGGTCTCAGGATTGGATTGGGAAGGAGTTGGATATCCCTTCTCATGCTATAGGAAGGGTCTCAGGATTTGAATGGCAAGGAGTTGGATATCACATCTCATGCCATAGGAAGGGTCCCAGGTTTGGTATAAGCATTGAGATATCACATCTCTGCTATCGGAAGGGTCTCAGGATTGGATTGGAAAGGAGTTGGATATCCCTTCTCATGCTATAGGAAGTTTCTCAGGTTGGAATGGGAAGGAGTTGGATATCACATCTCATGTTATAGGAAGGGTCTCAGGATTGGAATGGGAAGGATTTGGATATCACATCTCTTGCTATAGGAAGGGTCTCAGGATTGGAATGGGTAGGAGTTGGATATTACTTTCTTGCTATAGGAAGGGTCTCATGTTTGGAATGGGAAGGAGTTGGATATCACATATGCTATAGTTAGTGTCTCAGGTTTGGAACGGGAAGGAGTTGGATATCACATCTCATGTTATAGGAAGGGTCTCAGGTTTGGTATAAGCATTGAGATATCACATCTCTGCTATCGGAAGCGGCTCAGGATTGGAATGGGAAGGAGTTGGATATCCCATCTCATGTTATAGGAAGAGTCTCTGGTTTGGTATTAGAATCATTGAGATATCACATCGCATGCTGTAGGAAGGGTCTAAGGATTGGAATGGGATGGACTTGGATATCACATCTCATGTTATAGGTAGGCTCTCAGGTTTGGTATAAGCATTGAGATATCACATCTCATGCTATAGGAAGGGTCTCAGGATTGGAATGGGAAGGAATTGGATATCACATCTCAGGCTATAGGAAGGGTCTCAGGATTGGAATGGGAAGGAGTTGGATATCACATCTCATGCTATAGGAAGGGTCTCAGGTTTGGTATAAGCATTGAGATATCACATCTCATGCTATAGGAAGGGTCTCAGGATTGGAATGGAAGGAGTTGGATATCACATCTCATGTTATAGGAAGGATCTCAGGTTTGGTATTAGAAGCATTGAGACATCACATCTCATGCTATAGGAAGGGTCTCAGGATTGGAATGGGAAGGAGTTGGATATCAAATCTCATGCTATAGGAAGGGTCTCAGGATTGGAATGGGAAGGAGTTGAATATGACATCTCATGCCGTAGGAAGGGTCTCAGGTTTGGTATAAACATTGAGATATCACATCTCTGCTATCAAAAGGGTCTCAGGATTGGAATTGGAAGGAGTTGGATATCCCATCTCATGTTATAGGAAGAGTCTCAGGTTTGGTATTAGAAGCATTGAGATATCACATCTCATGCTATAGGAAGTGTCTCAGGATTGGAATGGGAAGGACTTGGATATCACATCTCATGCTATAGGTAGGGTCTCAAGTTTGACATTAGAAGCATTGAGATATCACATCTCATGCTATAGGAAGGGTCTGAGGATTGGAATGGGAAGGAGTTGGATATCACATCTCCTGCTATGGGAAGGGTCTCAGGTTTGGTATAAGCAGTGAGATATCACATCTCATGCTATAGGAAGTGTCTCAGGATTGGAATGGGAAGGAGTTGGATATCACATCTCATGTTATAGGAAGGATCTCAGGTGTGGTATAAGCATTGAGATATCACATCTCTGCTATCGGAAGGGTCTCAAGATTGGAATGGGAAGGAGTTGGATATTCCCATCTCATGTTATAGGAAGGGTCTCAGGTTTGGTATTAGAAGCATTGAGATATCACATCTCATGCTATAGGAAGGGTCTCAGGATTGGAATGGGAAGGACTTGGATATCACATCTCATGCTATAGGGAGGGTCTCAAGTTTGATATTAGAAGCTTTGAGATATCACATCTCATGATATCGGAAGGGTCTCAGGATTGGAATGGGAAGGAGTTGGATATCACATCTCATGATAAAGGATGGGTCTAAGGTTTGGAAGGATTTGGATATCACATCTCATGTTATATTACGGGTCTCAGGTTTGGTATTAGAAGCATTGAGATATCAAGTCTCATAGTATAGGAAGGGTCTCAGAATTGGAATGGGAAGGAGTTGGATATCCCATATGTTATAGGAAGAGTCTCTGGTTTGGTATTAGAATCATTGAGATATTCACATCGCATGCTGTAGGAAGGGTCTAAGGATTGGAATGGGATAGACTTGGATATCACATCTCATGCTATAGGTAGGCTCTCAGGTTTGGTATAAGCATTGAGATATCACATCTCATGCTATAGGAAGGGTCTCAGAATTGGAATGGGAAGGAGTTGGATATCACATCTCAAGCTATAGGAAGGGTCTCAGTATTGGAATGGGAAGGACTTGGATATCACATCTCATGCTATAGGAAGGCTCTCAGGTTTGGAAGGGGAAAGAGTTGGATATCTCATTTCATGTTAGAGGTAGGATCTCAGGTTTGGTATTAGAGGCATTGAGATATCACATCTCATGCTATCAGAAGGGTCTCAGGAATGGAATGGGAAGGAGTTAGATATCACATCTCATGCTAAAGGGAGGGTCTCAGGTTTGGAAGGGGAAGGATTTGGATATCACATCTCATGTTATAGGAAGGATCTCAGGTTTGGTATTAGAAGCATTGAGATATCACATCTCGCTATCGGAAGGATCTCAGGTTTGGTATTAGAAGCATTGAGATATCACATCTCATGCTATCAGAAGAGTCTCAGGATTGGAATAGGAAGGAGTTGGATATCACATTTCATGCTAAAGGGAGGGTCTCAGGTTTGGAAGGGGAAGGATTTGGATATCACATCTCATGTTATCGGAAGGATCTCACGTTTGGTATTAGAAGTATTGAGATATCATATCTCATGCTATAGGAAGGGTCTCAGGATTGGAATGGGAAGGAGTTGGATATCACATCTCATGATATAGGGAGGGTCTCAGGATTGGAATGGGAAGGACTTAGATATCACATATCATGCTATAGGGAGGGTCTCAGTTTTGATATTAGAAGCATTGAGATATCACATCTCATGCTATCGGAAGTGTCTCAGGATTGGAATGGGAAGGAGCTGGATATCACATCTCATGCTAAAGGAAGGGTCTCAGGTTTGGAACGAGAAGGATTTGGATATCACATCTCATGTTATAGGAAGGGTCTCAGGTTTGGTATAAGCATTGAGATATCACATCTCTGCTATCGGAAGTGTTTCAGGATTGGAATGGGAAGGAGTTGGATATCCCATCTCATGTTATAGGACGGGTCTCAGGTTTGTTATTAGAATCATTGAGATATCATATTGCATGCTGTAGGAAGGGTCTAAGGGTTGGAATGTGAAGGACTTGGATATCACATCTCATGCTATAGATAGGCTCTTAGGTTTGGTATTAGAAGCATTGAGATATCACATCTCATGCTATAGGAAGGGTCTCAGGATTGGAATGGGAAGCAGTTGGATATCACATCTCATGCTATAGGAAGGGTCTCAGGTTTGGTATAAGCATTGAGATATCACATCTCATGCTATAGGACGGGTCTCAGGATTGGAATGGAAGGAGTTGGATATCACATCTCATGTTATAGGAAGGATCTCAGGTTTGGTATTAGAAGCATTGAGACATCACATCTCATGCTATAGGAAGGGTCTCAGGGTTGGAATGGGAAGGAGTTGGATATCACATCTCATCCAATAGGAAGGGTCTCAGGTTTGGAATGGGAAGGAATTGGATATCACATCTCATGTTATAGGAAGGATCTCAGGTTTGGTAGAAGCATTGAGATATCACGTCGCTGCTATCGGAAGGGTCTCAGGATTGGATTGGGAAGGAGTTGGATATCCCTTCTCATGCTATAGGAAGGGTCTCAGGATTTGAATGGCAAGGAGTTGGATATCACATCTCATGCCATAGGAAGGGTCTCAGGTTTGGATTGGGAAGGAGTTGGATATCCCTTCTCATGCTATAGGAAGTGTCTCAGGTTGGAATGGGAAGAAGTTGGATATAACATCTCATGTTATAGGAAGGGTCTCAGGATTGGAATGGGAAGGATTTGGATATCACATCTCTTGCTATAGGAAGGGTCTCAGGATTGGAATGGGTAGGAGTTGGATATTACTTTCTTGCTATAGGAAGGGTCTCATGTTTGGAATGGGAAGGAGTTGGATATCACATATGCTATAGTTAGTGTCTCAGGTTTGGAACGGGAAGGAGTTGGATATCACATCTCATGTTATAGGAAGGGTCTCAGGTTTGGTATAAGCATTGAGATATCACATCTCTGCTATCGGAAGCGGCTCAGGATTGGAATGGGAAGGAGTTGGATATCCCATCTCATGTTATAGGAAGAGTCTCTGGTTTGGTATTAGAATAATTGAGATATCACATCGCATGCTGTAGGAAGGGTCTAAGGATTGGAATGGGATGGACTTGGATATCACATCTCATGTTATAGGTAGGCTCTCAGGTTTGGTATAAGCATTGAGATATCACATCTCATGCTATAGGAAGGGTCTCAGGATTGGAATGGGAAGGAATTGGATATCACATCTCAGGCTATAGGAAGGGTCTCAGGATTGGAATGGGAAGGAGTTGGATATCACATCTCATGCTATAGGAAGGGTCTCAGGTTTGGTATAAGCATTGATATATCACATCTCATGCTATAGGAAGGATCTCAGGATTGGAATGGAAGGAGTTGGATATCACATCTCATGTTATAGGAAGGATCTCAGGTTTGGTATTAGAAGCATTGAGACATCACAACTCATGCTATAGGAAGGGTCTCAGGATTGGAATGGGAAGGAGTTGGATATCAAATCTCATGCTATAGGAAGGGTCTCAGGATTGGAATGGGAAGGAGTTGAATATGACATCTCATGCCGTAGGAAGGGTCTCAGGTTTGGTATAAACATTGAGATATCACATCTCTGCTATCAAAAGGGTCTCAGGATTGGAATTGGAAGGAGTTGGATATCCCATCTCATGTTATAGGAAGAGTCTCAGGTTTGGTATTAGAAGCATTGAGATATCACATCTCATGCTATAGGAAGTGTCTCAGGATTGGAATGGGAAGGACTTGGATATCACATCTCATGCTATATGTAGGGTCTCAAGTTTGACATTAGAAGCATTGAGATATCACATCTCATGCTATAGGAAGGGTCTGAGGATTGGAATGGGAAGGAGTTGGATATCACATCTCCTGCTATGGGAAGGGTCTCAGGTTTGGTATAAGCAGTGAGATATCACATCTCATGCTATAGGAAGTGTCTCAGGATTGGAATGGGAAGGAGTTGGATATCACATCTCATGTTATAGGAAGGATCTCAGGTGTGGTATAAGCATTGAGATATCACATCTCTGCTATCGGAAGGGTCTCAAGATTGGAATGGGAAGGAGTTGGATATTCCCATCTCATGTTATAGGAAGGGTCTCAGGTTTGGTATTAGAAGCATTGAGATATCACATCTCATGCTATAGGAAGGGTCTCAGGATTGGAATGGGAAGGACTTGGATATCACATCTCATGCTATAGGGAGGGTCTCAAGTTTGATATTAGAAGCTTTGAGATATCACATCTCATGATATCGGAAGGGTCTCAGGATTGGAATGGGAAGGAGTTGGATATCACATCTCATGATAAAGGAAGGGTCTAAGGTTTGGAAGGGGAAGGATTTGGATATCACATCTCATGTTATATTATGGGTCTCAGGTTTGGTATTAGAAGCATTGAGATATCAAGTCTCATAGTATAGGAAGGGTCTCAGAATTGGAATGGGAAGGAGTTGGATATCCCATCTCATGTTATAGGAAGAGTCTCTGGTTTGGTATTAGAATCATTGAGATATTCACATCGCATGCTGTAGGAAGGGTCTAAGGATTGGAATGGGATGGACTTGGATATCACATCTCATGCTATAGGTAGGCTCTCAGGTTTGGTATAAGCATTGAGATATCACATCTCATGCTATAGGAAGGGTCTCAGAATTGGAATGGGAAGGAGTTGGATATCACATCTCAAGCTATAGGAAGGGTCTCAGTATTGGAATGGGAAGGACTTGGATATCACATCTCATGCTATAGGAAGGCTCTCATGTTTGGAAGGGGAAAGAGTTGGATATCTCATTTCATGTTAGAGGTAGGATCTCAGGTTTGGTATTAGAGGCATTGAGATATCACATCTCATGCTATCAGAAGGGTCTCAGGAATGGAATGGGAAGGAGTTAGATATCACATCTCATGCTAAAGGGAGGGTCTCAGGTTTGGAAGGGGAAGGATTTGGATATCACATCTCATGTTATAGGAAGGATCTCAGGTTTGGTATTAGAAGCATTGAGATATCACATCTCATGCTATCGGAAGGATCTCAGGTTTGGTATTAGAAGCATTGAGATATCACATCTCATGCTATCAGAAGAGTCTCAGGATTGGAATAGGAAGGAGTCGGATATCACATTTCATGCTAAAGGGAGGGTCTCAGGTTTGGAAGGGGAAGGATTTGGATATCATATCTCATGTTATCGGAAGGATCTCACGTTTGGTATTAGAAGTATTGAGATATCATATCTCATGCTATAGGAAGGGTCTCAGGATTGGAATGGGAAGGAGTTGGATATCACATCTCATGCTATAGGGAGGGTCTCAGGATTGGAATGGAAAGGACTTAGATATCACATATCATGCTATAGGGAGGGTCTCAGTTTTGATATTAGAAGCATTGAGATATCACATCTCATGCTATCGGAAGTGTCTCAGGATTGGAATGGGAAGGAGCTGGATATCACATCTCATGCTAAAGGAAGGGTCTCAGGTTTGGAACGAGAAGGATTTGGATATCACATCTCATGTTATAGGAAGGGTCTCAGGTTTGGTATAAGCATTGAGATATCACATCTCTGCTATCGGAAGTGTCTCAGGATTGGAATGGGAAGGAGTTGGATATCCCATCTCATGTTATAGGACGGGTCTCAGGTTTGTTATTAGAATCATTGAGATATCATATTGCATGCTGTAGGAAGGGTCTAAGGGTTGGAATGTGAAGGACTTGGATATCACATCTCATGCTATAGATAGGCTCTTAGGTTTGGAAAGGGAAGGTGTTGGATATCACATTTCATGTTAGAGGAAGGATCTCAGGTTTGGTATTAGAAGCATTGAGATATCACATCTCATGCTATAGGAAGGGTCTCAGGATTGGAATGGGAAGCAGTTGGATATGACATCTCATGCTATAGGAAGGGTCTCAGGTTTGGTATAAGCATTGAGATATCACATCTCATGCTATAGGACGGGTCTCAGGATTGGAATGGAAGGAGTTGGATATCACATCTCATGTTATAGGAAGGATCTCAGGTTTGGTATTAGAAGCATTGAGACATCACATCTCATGCTATAGGAAGGGTCTCAGGGTTGGAATGGGAAGGAGTTGGTTATCACATCTCATCCAATAGGAAGGGTCTCAGGTTTGGAATGGGAAGGAATTGGATATCACATCTCATGTTATAGGAAGGATCTCAGGTTTGGTATTAGAAGCATTGAGATATCACATCTCATGCTATAGGAAGGGTCTCAGGATTGGAATGTGAAGGATTTGGATATCACATCTCATGCTAAAGGAAGGGTCTCAGGTTTGGTAGAAGCATTGAGATATCACGTCGCTGCTATCGGAAGGGTCTCAGGATTGGATTGGGAAGGAGTTGGATATCCCTTCTCATGCTATAGGAAGGGTCTCAGGATTTGAATGGCAAGGAGTTGGATATCACATCTCATGCCATAGGAAGGGTCTCAGGTTTGGTATAAGCATTGAGATATCACATCTCTGCTATCGGAAGGGTCTCAGGATTGGATTGGGAAGGAGTTGGATATCCCTTCTCATGCTATAGGAAGTGTCTCAGGTTGGAATGGGAAGGAGTTGGATATCACATCTCATGTTATAGGAAGGGTCTCAGGATTGGAATGGGAAGGATTTGGATATCACATCTCTTGCTATAGGAAGGGTCTCAGGATTGGAATGGGTAGGAGTTGGATATTATTTTCTTGCTATAGGAAGGGTCTCATGTTTGGAATGGGAAGGAGTTGGATATCACATATGCTATAGTTAGTGTCTCAGGTTTGGAACAGGAAGGAGTTGGATATCACATCTCATGTTATAGGAAGGGTCTCAGGTTTGGTATAAGCATTGAGATATCACATCTCTGCTATCAGAAGCGGCTCAGGATTGGAATGGGAAGGAGTTGGATATCCCATCTCATGTTATAGGAAGAGTCTCTGGTTTGGTATTAGAATCATTGAGATATCACATCGCATGCTGTAGGAAGGGTCTAAGGATTGGAATGGGATGCGCTTGGATATCACATCTCATGTTATAGGTAGGCTCTCAGGTTTGGTATAAGCATTGAGATATCACATCTCATGCTATAGGAAGGGTCTCAGGATTGGAATGGGAAGGAATTGGATATCACATCTCAGGCTATAGGAAGGGTCTCAGGATTGGAATGGGAAGGAGTTGGATATCACATCTCATGCTATAGGAAGGGTCTCAGGTTTGGTATAAGCATTGAGATATCACATCTCATGCTATAGGAAGGGTCTCAGGATTGGAATGGAAGGAGTTGGATATCACATCTCATGTTATAGGAAGGATCTCAGGTTTGGTATTAGAAGCATTGAGACATCACATCTCATGCTATAGGAAGGGTCTCAGGATTGGAATGGGAAGGAGTTGGATATCAAATCTCATGCTATAGGAAGGGTCTCAGGATTGGAATGGGAAGGAGTTGAATATGACATCTCATGCCGTAGGAAGGGTCTCAGGTTTGGTATAAACATTGAGATATCACATCTCTGCTATCAAAAGGGTCTCAGGATTGGAATTGGAAGGAGTTGGATATCCCATCTCATGTTATAGGAAGAGTCTCAGGTTTGGTATTAGAAGCATTGAGATATCACATCTCATGCTATAGGAAGTGTCTCAGGATTGGAATGGGAAGGACTTGGATATCACATCTCATCCTATAGGTAGGGTCTCAAGTTTGACATTAGAAGCATTGAGATATCACATCTCATGCTATAGGAAGGGTCTGAGGATTTGAATGGGAAGGAGTTGGATATCACATCTCCTGCTATGGGAAGGGTCTCAGGTTTGGTATAAGCAGTGAGATATCACATCTCATGCTATAGGAAGTGTCTCAGGATTGGAATGGGAAGGAGTTGGATATCACATCTCATGTTATAGGAAGGATCTCAGGTGTGGTATAAGCATTGAGATATCACATCTCTGCTATCGGAAGGGTCTCAAGATTGGAATGGGAAGGAGTTGGATATTCCCATCTCATGTTATAGGAAGGGTCTCAGGTTTGGTATTAGAAGCATTGAGATATCACATCTCATGCTATAGGAAGGGTCTCAGGATTGGAATGGGAAGGACTTGGTTATCACATCTCATGCTATAGGGAGGGTCTCAAGTTTGATATTAGAAGCTTTGAGATATCACATCTCATGATATCGGAAGGGTCTCAGGATTGGAATGGGAAGGAGTTGGATATCACATCTCATGATAAAGGACGGGTCTAAGGTTTGGAAGGGGAAGGATTTGGATATCACATCTCATGTTATATTACGGGTCTCAGGTTTGGTATTAGAAGCATTGAGATATCAAGTCTCATAGTATAGGAAGGGTCTCAGAATTGGAATGGGAAGGAGTTGGATATCCCATCTCATGTTATAGGAAGAGTCTCTGGTTTGGTATTAGAATCATTGAGATATTCACATCGCATGCTGTAGGAAGGGTCTCAGAATTGGAATGGGAAGGAGTTGGATATCACATCTCAAGCTATAGGAAGGGTCTCAGTATTGGAATGGGAAGGACTTGGATATCACATCTCATGCTATAGGAAGGCTCTCAGGTTTGGAAGGGGAAAGAGTTGGATATCTCATTTCATGTTAGACGTAGGATCTCAGGTTTGGTATTAGAGGCATTGAGATATCACATCTCATGCTATCAGAAGGGTCTCAGGAATGCAATGGGAAGGAGTTAGATATCACATCTCATGCTAAAGGGAGGGTCTCAGGTTTGGAAGGGGAAGGATTTGGATATCACATCTCATGTTATAGGAAGGATCTCAGGTTTGGTATTAGAAGCATTGAGATATCACATCTCATGCTATCGGAAGGATCTCAGGTTTGGTATTAGAAGCATTGAGATATCACATCTCATGCTATCAGAAGAGTCTCAGGTTTGGAATAGGAAGGAGTTGGATATCACATTTCATGCTAAAGGGAGGGTCTCAGGTTTGGAAGGGGAAGGATTTGGATATCACATCTCATGTTATCGGAAGGATCTCACGTTTGGTATTAGAAGTATTGAGATATCATATCTCATGCTATAGGAAGGGTCTCAGGATTGGAATGGGAAGGAGTTGGATATCACATCTCATGATATAGGGAGGGTCTCAGGATTGGAATGGGAAGGACTTAGATATCACATATCATGCTAAAGGAAGGGTCTCAGGTTTGGAACGAGAAGGATTTGGATATCACATCTCATGTTATAGGAAGGGTCTCAGGTTTGGTATAAGCATTGAGATATCACATCTCTGCTATCGGAAGTGTCTCAGGATTGGAATGGGAAGGAGTTGGATATCCCATCTCATGTTATAGGACGGGTCTCAGGTTTGTTATTAGAATCATTGAGATATCATATTGCATGCTGTAGGAAGGGTCTAAGGGTTGGAATGTGAAGGACTTGGATATCACATCTCATGCTATAGATAGGCTCTTAGGTTTGGAAAGGGAAGGAGTTGGATATCATATTTCATGTTAGAGGAAGGATCTCAGGTTTGGTATTAGAAGCATTGAGATATCACATCTCATGCTATAGGAAGGGTCTCAGGATTGGAATGGGAAGCAGTTGGATATCACATCTCATGCTATAGGAAGGGTCTCAGGTTTGGTATAAGCATTGAGATATCACATCTCATGCTATAGGACGGGTCTCAGGATTGGAATGGAAGGAGTTGGATATCACATCTCATGTTATAGGAAGGATCTCAGGTTTGGTATTAGAAGCATTGAGACATCACATCTCATGCTATAGGAAGGGTCTCAGGGTTGGAATGGGAAGGAGTTGGATATCACATCTCATCCAATAGGAAGGGTCTCAGGTTTGGAATGGGAAGGAATTGGATATCACATTTCATGTTATAGGAAGGATCTCAGGTTTGGTATTAGAAGCATTGAGATATCACATCTCATGCTATAGGAAGGGTCTCAGGATTGGAATGTGAAGGATTTGGATATCACATCTCATGCTAAAGGAAGGGTCTCAGGTTTGGTAGAAGCATTGAGATATCACGTCGCTGCTATCGGAAGGGTCTCAGGATTGGATTGGGAAGGAGTTGGATATCCCTTCTCATGCTATAGGAAGGGTCTCAGGATTTGAATGGCAAGGAGTTGGATATCACATCTCATGCCATAGGAAGGGTCTCAGGTTTGGTATAAGCATTGAGATATCACATCTCTGCTATCGGAAGGGTCTCAGGATTGGATTGGGAAGGAGTTGGATATCCCTTCTCATGCTATAGGAAGTGTCTCAGGTTGGAATGGGAAGGAGTTGGATATCACATCTCATGTTATAGGAAGGGTCTCAGGATTGGAATGGTAAGGATTTGGATATCACATCTCTTGCTATAGGAAGGGTCTCAGGATTGGAATGGGCAGGAGTTGGATATTACTTTCTTGCTATAGGAAGGGTCTCATGTTTGGAATGGGAAGGAGTTGGATATCACATATGCTATAGTTAGTGTCTCAGGTTTGGAACGGGAAGGAGTTGGATATCACATCTCATGTTATAGGAAGGGTCTCAGGTTTGGTATAAGCATTGAGATATCACATCTCTGCTATCGGAAGCGGCTCAGGATTGGAATGGGAAGGAGTTGGATATCCCATATCATGTTATAGGAAGAGTCTCTGGTTTGGTATTAGAATCATTGAGATATCACATCGCATGCTGTAGGAAGGGTCTAAGGATTGGAATGGGATGGACTTGGATATCACATCTCATGTTATAGGTAGGCTCTCAGGTTTGGTATAAGCATTGAGATATCACATCTCATGCTATAGGAAGGGTCTCAGGATTGGAATGGGAAGGAATTGGATATCACATCTCAGGCTATAGGAAGGGTCTCAGGATTGGAATGGGAAGGAGTTGGATATCACATCTCATGCTATAGGAAGGGTCTCAGGTTTGGTATAAGCATTGATATATCACATCTCATGCTATAGGAAGGGTCTCAGGATTGGAATGGAAGGAGTTGGATATCACATCTCATGTCATAGGAAGGATCTCAGGTTTGGTATTAGAAGCATTGAGACATCACATCTCATGCTATAGGAAGGGTCTCAGGATTGGAATGGGAAGGAGTTGGATATCAAATCTCATGCTATAGGAAGGGTCTCAGGATTGGAATGGGTAGGAGTTGAATATGACATCTCATGCCGTAGGAAGGGTCTCAGGTTTGGTATAAACATTGAGATATCACATCTCTGCTATCAAAAGGGTCTCAGGATTGGAATTGGAAGGAGTTGGATATCCCATCTCATGTTATAGGAAGTGTCTCAGGTTTGGTATTAGAAGCATTGAGATATCACATCTCATGCTATAGGAAGTGTCTCAGGATTGGAATGGGAAGGACTTGGATATCACATCTCATGCTATAGGTAGGGTCTCAAGTTTGACATTAGAAGCATTGAGATATCACATCTCATGCTATAGGAAGGGTCTGAGGATTGGAATGGGAAGGAGTTGGATATCACATCTGCTATGGGAAGGGTCTCAGGTATGGTATAAGCAGTGAGATATCACATCTCATGCTATAGGAAGTGTCTCAGGATTGGAATGGGAAGGAGTTGGATATCACATCTCATGTTATAGGAAGGATCTCAGGTGTGGTATAAGCATTGAGATATCACATCTCTGCTATCGGAAGGGTCTGAAGATTGGAATGGGAAGGAGTTGGATATTCCCATCTCATGTTATAGGAAGGGTCTCAGGTTTGGTATTAGAAGCATTGAGATATCACATCTCATGCTATAGGAAGGGTCTCAGGATTGGAATGGGAAGGACTTGGATATCACATCTCATGCTATAGGGAGGGTCTCAAGTTTGATATTAGAAGCTTTGAGATATCACATCTCATGATATCGGAAGGGTCTCAGGATTGGAATGGGAAGGAGTTGGATATCACATCTCATGATAAAGGAAGGGTCTAAGGTTTGGAAGGGGAAGGATTTGGATATCACATCTCATGTTATATTACGGGTCTCAGGTTTGGTATTAGAAGCATTGAGATATCAAGTCTCATAGTATAGGAAGGGTCTCAGAATTGGAATGGGAAGGAGTTGGATATCCCATCTCATGTTATAGGAAGAGTCTCTGGTTTGGTATTAGAATCATTGAGATATCACATCGCATGCTGTAGGAAGGGTCTAAGGATTGGAATGGGATGGACTTGGATATCACATCTCATGCTATAGGTAGGCTCTCAGGTTTGGTATAAGCATTGAGATATCACATCTCATGCTATAG
This sequence comes from Ambystoma mexicanum, assembly GCF_040938575.1. Taxonomy (NCBI): domain Eukaryota; kingdom Metazoa; phylum Chordata; class Amphibia; order Caudata; family Ambystomatidae; genus Ambystoma; species Ambystoma mexicanum. The sequence goes on along the minus strand of NC_090935.1, from coordinate 1,552,382,765 downwards.
GAAGGGTCTCAGAATTGGAATGGGAAGGAGTTGGATATCACATCTCAAGCTATAGGAAGGGTCTCAGTATTGGAATGGGAAGGACTTGGATATCACATCTCATGCTATAGGAAGGCTCTCAGGTTTGGAAGGGGAAAGAGTTGGATATCTCATTTCATGTTAGAGGTAGGATCTCAGGTTTGGTATTAGAGGCATTGAGATATCACATCTCATGCTATCAGAAGGGTCTCAGGAATGGAATGGGAAGGAGTTAGATATCACATCTCATGCTAAAGGGAGGGTCTCAGGTTTGGAAGGGGAAGGATTTGGATATCACATCTCATGTTATAGGAAGGATCTCAGGTTTGGTATTAGAAGCATTGAGATATCACATCTCATGCTATCAGAAGGATCTCAGGTTTGGTATTAGAAGCATTGAGATATCACATCTCATGCTATCAGAAGAGTCTCAGGATTGGAATAGGAAGGAGTTGGATATCACATTTCATGCTAAAGGGAGGGTCTCAGGTTTGGAAGGGGAAGGATTTGGATATCACATCTCATGTTATCGGAAGGATCTCACGTTTGGTATTAGAAGTATTGAGATATCATATCTCATGCTATAGGAAGGGTCTCAGGATTGGAATGGGAAGGAGTTGGATATCACATCTCATGCTATAGGGAGGGTCTCAGGATTGGAATGGGAAGGACTTAGATATCACATATCATGCTATAGGGAGGGTCTCAGTTTTGATATTAGAAGCATTGAGATATCACATCTCATGCTATCGGAAGTGTCTCAGGATTGGAATGGGAAGGAGCTGGATATCACATCTCATGCTAAAGGAAGGGTCTCAGGTTTGGAACGGGAAGGATTTGGATATCACATCTCATGTTATAGGAAGGGTCTCAGGTTTGGTATAAGCATTGAGATATCACATCTCTGCTATCGGAAGTGTCTCAGGATTGGAATGGGAAGGAGTTGGATATCCCATCTCATGTTATAGGACGGGTCTCAGGTTTGTTATTAGAATCATTGAGATATCATATTGCATGCTGTAGGAAGGGTCTAAGGGTTGGAATGTGAAGGACTTGGATATCACATCTCATGCTATAGATAGGCTCTTAGGTTTGGAAAGGGAAGGAGTTGGATATCACATTTCATGTTAGAGGAAGGATCTCAGGTTTGGTATTAGAAGCATTGAGATATCGCATCTCATGCTATAGGAAGGGTCTCAGGATTGGAATGGGAAGCAGTTCGATATCACATCTCATGCTATAGGAAGGGTCTCAGGTTTGGTATAAGCATTGAGATATCACATCTCATGCTATAGGACGGGTCTCAGGATTGGAATGGAAGGAGTTGGATATCACATCTCATGTTATAGGAAGGATCTCAGGTTTGGTATTAGAAGCATTGAGACATCACATCTCATGCTATAGGAAGGGTCTCAGGGTTGGAATGGGAAGGAGTTGGATATCACATCTCATCCAATAGGAAAGGTCTCAGGTTTGGAATGGGAAGGAATTGGATATCACATCTCATGTTATAGGAAGGATCTCAGGTTTGGTATTAGAAGCATTGAGATATCACATCTCATGCTATAGGAAGGGTCTCAGGATTGGAATGTGAAGGATTTGGATATCACATCTCATGCTAAAGGAAGGGTCTCAGGTTTGGTAGAAGCATTGAGATATCACGTCGCTGCTATCGGAAGGGTCTCAGGATTGGATTGGGAAGGAGTTGGATATCCCTTCTCATGCTATAGGAAGGGTCTCAGGATTTGAATGGCAAGGAGTTGGATATCACATCTCATGCCATAGGAAGGGTCTCAGGTTTGGTATAAGCATTGAGATATCACATCTCTGCTATCGGAAGGGTCTCAGGATTGGATTGGGAAGGAGTTGGATATCCCTTCTCATGCTATAGGAAGTGTCTCAGGTTGGAATGGGAAGGAGTTGGATATCACATCTCATGTTATAGGAAGGGTCTCAGGATTGGAATGGGAAGGATTTGGATATCACATCTCTTGCTATAGGAAGGGTCTCAGGATTGGAATGGGTAGGAGTTGGATATTACTTTCTTGCTATAGGAAGGGTCTCATGTTTGGAATGGGAAGGAGTTGGATATCACATATGCTATAGTTAGTGTCTCAGGTTTGGAACGGGAAGGAGTTGGATATCACATCTCATGTTATAGGAAGGGTCTCAGGTTTGGTATAAGCATTGAGATATCACATCTCTGCTATCGGAAGCGGCTCAGGATTGGAATGGGAAGGAGTTGGATATCCCATCTCATGTTATAGGAAGAGTCTCTGGTTTGGTATTAGAATCATTGAGATATCACATAGCATGCTGTAGGAAGGGTCTAAGGATTGGAATGGGATGGACTTGGATATCACATCTCATGTTATAGGTAGCTTCTCAGGTTTGCTATAAGCATTGAGATATCACATCTCATGCTATAGGAAGGGTCACAGGATTGGAATGGGAAGGAATTGGATATCACATCTCATGCTATAGGAAGGGTCTCAGATTTGGTATAAGCATTGAGATATCACATCTCATGCTAAAGGAAGGGTCTCAGGATTGGAATGGGAAGGAGTTGTATATGACATCTCAGGCCATAGGAAGGTTCTCAGGTTTGGTATAAGCATTGAGATATCACATCTCTGCTATCGGAAAGGTCTCAGGATTGGAATGGGAAGGAGTTGGATATCCCATCTCATGTTATAGGAAGGGTCTCAGGTTTGGTATTAGAAGCATAGAGATATCACATCTCATGCTATAGGAAGGGTCTCAGGATTGGAATGGGAAGGACTTGGATGTCACATCTCATGCTATAGGTAGGGTCTCAAGTTTGATATTAGAAGCATTGAGATAACAAATCTCATGATATCGGAAGGGTCTCAGGATTGGAATGGGAAGGAGTTGGATATCACATCTCATGATAAAGGAAGGGTCTAAGGTTTGGAAGGGGAAGGATTTGGATATCACATCTCATGTTATAGGACGGGTCTCAGGTTTAATATTAGAAGCATTGAGATATCAAGTCTCATGGTATAAGAAGGGTCTCAGAATTGGAATGGGAAGGAGTTGGATATCACACCTCAAGCTATAGGAAGGGTCTCAGGATTGGAATGGGAAGGAGTTTGATATCACATCTCATGCCATAGTATGGGTCTCAGGTTTGGTAGAAGCATTGGGATATCACATCTCATGCTATCGGAAGGGTATCAGTATTGGATTTGGAAGAAGTTGGATATCCCATCTCATGCTATAGGAAGGGTCTCAGGTTGGAATGGGAAGGAGTTGGATATCACATTTCGTGTTATAGGAAGGGTCTCAGGATTGGAATGGGAAGGACTTGGATATCATATCTCATGCTATAGGACGGGTCTCAGGTTTGTTATTAGAATCATTGAGATATCATATTGCATGCTGTAGGAAGGGTCTAAGGATTGGAATGGGAAGGACCTGGTTATCACATCTCATGCTATAGAACGGCTCTCAGGTTTGGAAAGGGAAGGAGTTGGATATCACATCTCATGTTATAGGATGGATCTCAGGTTTGGTATTAGAAGTATTGAGATATCACATCTCATGTTATCGGAAGGATCTCAGGTTTGGTATTAGAAGTATTGAGATATCACATCTCATGCTATAGGAAGGGTCTCAGGATTGGAATGGGAAGGAGTTGTATATCACATCTCATGCTAAAGGAAGGGTCTCAGGTTTGGTAGAAGCATTGAGATATCACATCTCATGCTATAGGAAGGGTCTCATGATTGGAATGGGAAGGAGTTGGATATCACATCTCATGCTATAGGGAGGGTCTCGGGATTGGAATGGGAAGGACTTAGATATCACATATCATGCTATAGGGAGGGTCTCAGTTTTGATATTAGAAGCATTGAGATATCACATCTCATGCTATCGGAAGTGTCTCAGGATTGGAATGGGAAGGAGCTGGATATCACATCTCATGCTAAAGGAAGGGTCTCAGGTTTGGAACGGGAAGGATTTGGATATCACATCTCATGTTATAGGAAGGGTCTCAGGTTTGGTATAAGCATTGAGATATCACATCTCTGCTATCGGAAGTGTCTCAGGATTGGAATGGGAAGGAGTTGGATATCCCATCTCATGTTATAGGACGGGTCTCAGGTTTGTTATTAGAATCATTGAGATATCATATTGCATGCTGTAGGAAGGGTCTAAGGGTTGGAATGTGAAGGACTTGGATATCACATCTCATGCTATAGATAGGCTCTTAGGTTTGGAAAGGGAAGGAGTTGGATATCACATTTCATGTTAGAGGAAGGATCTCAGGTTTGGTATTAGAAGCATTGAGATATCACATCTCATGCTATAGGAAGGGTCTCAGGATTGGAATGGGAAGCAGTTGGATATCACATCTCATGCTATAGGAAGGGTCTCAGGTTTGGTATAAGCATTGAGATATCACATCTCATGCTATAGGACGGGTCTCAGGATTGGAATGGAAGGAGTTGGATATCACATCTCATGTTATAGGAAGGATCTCAGGTTTGGTATTAGAAGCATTGAGACATCACATCTCATGCTATAGGAAGGGTCTCAGGGTTGGAATGGGAAGGAGTTGGATATCACATCTCATCCAATAGGAAGGGTCTCAGGTTTGGAATGGGAAGGAATTGGATATCACATCTCATGTTATAGGAAGGATCTCAGGTTTGGTATTAGAAGCATTGAGATATCACATCTCATGCTATAGGAAGGGTCTCAGGATTGGAATGTGAAGGATTTGGATATCACATCTCATGCTAAAGGAAGGGTCTCAGGTTTGGTAGAAGCATTGAGATATCACGTCGCTGTATCGGAAGGGTCTCAGGATTGGATTGGGAAGGAGTTGGATATCCCTTCTCATGCTATAGGAAGGGTCTCAGGATTTGAATGGCAAGGAGTTGGATATCACATCTCATGCCATAGGAAGGGTCTCAGGTTTGGTATAAGCATTGAGATATCACATCTCTGCTATCGGAAGGGTCTCAGGATTGGATTGGGAATGAGTTGGATATCCCTTCTCATGCTATAGGAAGTGTCTCAGGTTGGAATGGGAAGGAGTTGGATATCACATCTCATGTTATAGGAAGGGTCTCAGGATTGGAATGGGAAGGATTTGGATATCACATCTCTTGCTATAGGAAGGGTCTCAGGATTGGAATGGGTAGGAGTTGGATATTACTTTCTTGCTATAGGAAGGGTCTCATGTTTGGAATGGGAAGGAGTTGGATATCACATATGCTATAGTTAGTGTCTCAGGTTTGGAACGGGAAGGAGTTGGATATCACATCTCATGTTATAGGAAGGGTCTCAGGTTTGGTATAAGCATTGAGATATCACATCTCTGCTATCGGAAGCGGCTCAGGATTGGAATGGGAAGGAGTTGGATATCCCATCTCATGTTATAGGAAGAGTCTCTGGTTTGGTATTAGAATCATTGAGATATCACATCGCATGCTGTAGGAAGGGTCTAAGGATTGGAATGGGATGGACTTGGATATCACATCTCATGTTATAGGTAGGCTCTCAGGTTTGCTATAAGCATTGAGATATCACATCTCATGCTATAGGAAGGGTCACAGGATTGGAATGGGAAGGAATTGGATATCACATCTCATGCTATAGGAAGGGTCTCAGATTTGGTATAAGCATTGAGATATCACATCTCATGCTAAAGGAAGGGTCTCAGGATTGGAATGGGAAGGAGTTGTATATGACATCTCAGGCCATAGGAAGGTTCTCAGGTTTGGTATAAGCATTGAGATATCACATCTCTGCTATCGGAAATGTCTCAGGATTGGAATGGGAAGGAGTTGGATATCCCATCTCATGTTATAGGAAGGGTCTCAGGTTTGGTATTAGAAGCATAGAGATATCACATCTCATGCTATAGGAAGGGTCTCAGGATTGGAATGGGAAGGACTTGGATGTCACATCTCATGCTATAGGTAGGGTCTCAAGTTTGATATTAGAAGCATTGAGATAACAAATCTCATGATATCGGAAGGGTCTCAGGATTGGAATGGGAAGGAGTTGGATATCACATCTCATGATAAAGGAAGGGTCTAAGGTTTGGAAGGGGAAGGATTTGGATATCACATCTCATGTTATAGGACGGGTCTCAGGTTTAATATTAGAAGCATTGAGATATCAAGTCTCATGGTATAAGAAGGGTCTCAGAATTGGAATGGGAAGGAGTTGGATATCACACCTCAAGCTATAGGAAGGGTCTCAGGATTGGAATGGGAAGGAGTTTGATATCACATCTCATGCCATAGTATGGGTCTCAGGTTTGGTAGAAACATTGGGATATCACATCTCATGCTATCGGAAGGGTATCAGTATTGGATTTGGAAGAAGTTGTATATCCCATCTCATGCTATAGGAAGGTTCTCAGGTTGGAATGGGAAGGAGTTGGATATCACATTTCGTGTTATAGGAAGGGTCTCAGGATTGGAATGGGAAGGACTTGGATATCATATCTCATGCTATAGGACGGGTCTCAGGTTTGTTATTAGAATCATTGAGATATCATATTGCATGCTGTAGGAAGGGTCTAAGGATTGGAATGGGAAGGACCTGGTTATCACATCTCATGCTATAGAACGGCTCTCAGGTTTGGAAAGGGAAGGAGTTGGATATCACATCTCATGTTATAGGATGGATCTCAGGTTTGGTATTAGAAGTATTGAGATATCACATCTCATGTTATCGGAAGGATCTCAGGTTTGGTATTAGAAGTATTGAGATATCACATCTCATGCTATAGGAAGGGTCTCAGGATTGGAATGGGAAGGAGTTGGATATCACATCTCATGCTAAAGGAAGGGTCTCAGGTTTGGTAGAAGCATTGAGATATCACATCTCATGCTATCGGAAGTGTCTCAGGATTGGAATGGGAAGGAGCTGGATATCACATCTCATGCTAAAGGAAGGGTCTCAGGTTTGGAACGGGAAGGAGTTGGATATCACATCTCATGTTATAGGAAGGGTCTCAGGTTTGGTATAAACATTGAGATATCACATCTCTGCTATCGGAAGTGTCTCAGGATTGGAATGGGAAGGAGTTGGATATCCCTACTCATGTTATAGGACGGGTCTCAGGTTTGTTATTGGAATCATTGAGATATCATATTGCATGCTGTAGGAAGGGTCTAAGGGTTGGAATGTGAAGGACTTGGATATCACATCTCATGCTATAGATAGGCTCTTAGGTTTGGAAAGGGAAGGAGTTGGATCTCACATTTCATGTTAGAGGAAGGATCTCAGGTTTGGTATTAGAAGCATTGAGATATCACATCTCATGCTATAGGAAGGGTCTCAGGATTGGAATGGGAAGGAGTTGGATATCACATCTCATGCTATAGGAAGGGTCTCAGGTTTGGTATAAGCATTGAGATATCACATCTCATGCTATAGGAAGGGTCTCAGGATTGGAATGGAAGGAGTTGGATATCAGATCTCATGTTATAGGAAGGATCTCAGGTTTGGTATTAGAAGCATTGAGACATCACATCTCATGCTATAGGAAGGGTCTCAGGATTGGAATGGGAAGGAGTTGGATATCAAATCTCATGCTATAGGAAGGGTCTCAGGATTGGAATGGGAAGGAGTTGAATATGACATCTCATGCCGTAGGAAGGGTCTCAGGTTTGGTATAAACATTGAGATATCACATCTCTGCTATCAAAAGGGTCTCAGGATTGGAATGGGAAGGAGTTGGATATCCCATCTCATGTTATAGGAAGAGTCTCAAGTTTGGTATTAGAAGCATTGAGATATCACATCTCATGCTATAGGAAGTGTCTCAGGATTGGAATGGGAAGGACTTGGATATCACATCTCATTCTATAGGTAGGGTCTCAAGTTTGACATTAGAAGCATTGAGATATCACATCTCATGCTATAGGAAGGGTCTGAGGATTGGAATGGGAAGGAGTTGGATATCACATCTCCTGCTATGGGAAGTGTCTCAGGTTTGGTATAAGCAGTGAGATATCACATCTCATGCTATAGGAAGTGTCTCAGGATTGGAATGGGAAGGACTTGGATATCACATCTCATGTTATAGGAAGGATCTCAGGTTTGGTATAAGCATTGAGATATCACATCTCTGCTATCGGAAGGGTCTCAAGATTGGAATGGGAAGGAGTTGGATATTCCCATCTCATGTTATAGGAAGGGTCTCAGGTTTGGTATTAGAAGCATTGAGATATCACATCTCATGCTATAGGAAGGGTCTCAGGATTGGAATGGGAAGGACTTGGATATCACATCTCATGCTATAGGGAGGGTCTCAAGTTTGATATTAGAAGCTTTGAGATATCACATCTCATGATATCGGAAGGGTCTCAGGATTGGAATGGGAAGGAGTTGGATATCACATCTCATGATAAAGGAAGGGTCTAAGGTTTGGAAGGGGAAGGATTTGGATATCACATCTCATGTTATAGGACGGGTCTCAGGTTTAATATTAGAAGCATTGAGATATCAAGTCTCATGGTATAAGAAGGGTCTCAGAATTGGAATGGGAAGGAGTTGGATATCACACCTCAAGCTATAGGAAGGGTCTCAGGATTGGAATGGGAAGGAGTTTGATATCACATCTCATGCCATAGTATGGGTCTCAGGTTTGGTAGAAGCATTGGGATATCACATCTCATGCTATCGGAAGGGTATCAGTATTGGATTTGGAAGAAGTTGGATATCCCATCTCATGCTATAGGAAGGGTCTCAGGTTGGAATGGGAAGGAGTTGGATATCACATTTCGTGTTATAGGAAGGGTCTCAGGATTGGAATGGGAAGGACTTGGATATCATATCTCATGCTATAGGACGGGTCTCAGGTTTGTTATTAGAATCATTGAGATATCATATTGCATGCTGTAGGAAGGGTCTAAGGATTGGAATGGGAAGGACCTGGTTATCACATCTCATGCTATAGAACGGCTCTCAGGTTTGGAAAGGGAAGGAGTTGGATATCACATCTCATGTTATAGGATGGATCTCAGGTTTGGTATTAGAAGTATTGAGATATCACATCTCATGTTATCGGAAGGATCTCAGGTTTGGTATTAGAAGTATTGAGATATCACATCTCATGCTATAGGAAGGGTCTCAGGATTGGAATGGGAAGGAGTTGGATATCACATCTCATGCTAAAGGAAGGGTCTCAGGTTTGGTAGAAGCATTGAGATATCACATCTCATGCTATCGGAAGTGTCTCAGGATTGGAATGGGAAGGAGCTGGATATCACATCTCATGCTAAAGGAAGGGTCTCAGGTTTGGAACGGGAAGGAGTTGGATATCACATCTCATGTTATAGGAAGGGTCTCAGGTTTGGTATAAACATTGAGATATCACATCTCTGCTATCGGAAGTGTCTCAGGATTGGAATGGGAAGGAGTTGGATATCCCTACTCATGTTATAGGACGGGTCTCAGGTTTGTTATTGGAATCATTGAGATATCATATTGCATGCTGTAGGAAGGGTCTAAGGGTTGGAATGTGAAGGACTTGGATATCACATCTCATGCTATAGATAGGCTCTTAGGTTTGGAAAGGGAAGGAGTTGGATCTCACATTTCATGTTAGAGGAAGGATCTCAGGTTTGGTATTAGAAGCATTGAGATATCACATCTCATGCTATAGGAAGGGTCTCAGGATTGGAATGGGAAGGAGTTGGATATCACATCTCATGCTATAGGAAGGGTCTCAGGTTTGGTATAAGCATTGAGATATCACATCTCATGCTATAGGAAGGGTCTCAGGATTGGAATGGAAGGAGTTGGATATCAGATCTCATGTTATAGGAAGGATCTCAGGTTTGGTATTAGAAGCATTGAGACATCACATCTCATGCTATAGGAAGGGTCTCAGGATTGGAATGGGAAGGAGTTGGATATCAAATCTCATGCTATAGGAAGGGTCTCAGGATTGGAATGGGAAGGAGTTGAATATGACATCTCATGCCGTAGGAAGGGTCTCAGGTTTGGTATAAACATTGAGATATCACATCTCTGCTATCAAAAGGGTCTCAGGATTGGAATGGGAAGGAGTTGGATATCCCATCTCATGTTATAGGAAGAGTCTCAAGTTTGGTATTAGAAGCATTGAGATATCACATCTCATGCTATAGGAAGTGTCTCAGGATTGGAATGGGAAGGACTTGGATATCACATCTCATTCTATAGGTAGGGTCTCAAGTTTGACATTAGAAGCATTGAGATATCACATCTCATGCTATAGGAAGGGTCTGAGGATTGGAATGGGAAGGAGTTGGATATCACATCTCCTGCTATGGGAAGTGTCTCAGGTTTGGTATAAGCAGTGAGATATCACATCTCATGCTATAGGAAGTGTCTCAGGATTGGAATGGGAAGGAGTTGGATATCACATCTCATGTTATAGGAAGGATCTCAGGTTTGGTATAAGCATTGAGATATCACATCTCTGCTATCGGAAGGGTCTCAAGATTGGAATGGGAAGGAGTTGGATATTCCCATCTCATGTTATAGGAAGGGTCTCAGGTTTGGTATTAGAAGCATTGAGATATCACATCTCATGCTATAGGAAGGGTCTCAGGATTGGAATGGGAAGGACTTGGATATCACATCTCATGCTATAGGGAGGGTCTCAAGTTTGATATTAGAAGCTTTGAGATATCACATCTCATGATATCGGAAGGGTCTCAGGATTGGAATGGGAAGGAGTTGGATATCACATCTCATGATAAAGGAAGGGTCTAAGGTTTGGAAGGGGAAGGATTTTGATATCACATCTCATGTTATATTACGGGTCTCAGGTTTGGTATTAGAAGCATTGAGATATCAAGTCTCATAGTATAGGAAGGGTCTCAGAATTGGAATGGGAAGGAGTTGGATATCCCATCTCATGTTATAGGAAGAGTCTCTGGTTTGGTATTAGAATCATTGAGATATCACATCGCATGCTGTAGGAAGGGTCTAAGGATTGGAATGGGATGGACTTGGATATCACATCTCATGTTATAGGTAGGCTCTCAGGTTTGGTATAAGCATTGAGATATCACATCTCATGCTATAGGAAGGGTCTCAGAATTGGAATGGGAAGGAGTTGGATATCACATCTCAAGCTATAGGAAGGGTCTCAGTATTGGAATGGGAAGGACTTGGATATCACATCTCATGCTATAGGAAGGCTCTCAGGTTTGGAAGGGGAAAGAGTTGGATATCTCATTTCATGTTAGAGGTAGGATCTCAGGTTTGGTATTAGAGGCATTGAGATATCACATCTCATGCTATCAGAAGGGTCTCAGGAATGGAATGGGAAGGAGTTAGATATCACATCTCATGCTAAAGGGAGGGTCTCAGGTTTGGAAGGGGAAGGATTTGGATATCACATCTCATGTTATAGGAAGGATCTCAGGTTTGGTATTAGAAGCATTGAGATATCACATCTCATGCTATCGGAAGGATCTCAGGTTTGGTATTAGAAGCATTGAGATATCACATCTCATGCTATCAGAAGAGTCTCAGGATTGGAATAGGAAGGAGTTGGATATCACATTTCATGCTAAAGGGAGGGTCTCAGGTTTGGAAGGGGAAGGATTTGGATATCACATCTCATGTTATCGGAAGGATCTCACGTTTGGTATTAGAAGTATTGAGATATCATATCTCATGCTATAGGAAGGGTCTCAGGATTGGAATGGGAAGGAGTTGGATATCACATCTCATGCTATAGGGAGGGTCTCAGGATTGGAATGGGAAGGACTTAGATATCACATATCATGCTATAGGGAGGGTCTCAGTTTTGATATTAGAAGCATTGAGATATCACATCTCATGCTATCGGAAGTGTCTCAGGATTGGAATGGGAAGGAGCTGGATATCACATCTCATGCTAAAGGAAGGGTCTCAGGTTTGGAACGGGAAGGATTTGGATATCACATCTCATGTTATAGGAAGGGTCTCAGGTTTGGTATAAGCATTGAGATATCACATCTCTGCTATCGGAAGTGTCTCAGGATTGGAATGGGAAGGAGTTGGATATCCCATCTCATGTTATAGGACGGGTCTCAGGTTTGTTATTAGAATCATTGAGATATCATATTGCATGCTGTAGGAAGGGTCTAAGGGTTGGAATGTGAAGGACTTGGATATCACATCTCATGCTATAGATAGGCTCTTAGGTTTGGAAAGGGAAGGAGTTGGATATCACATTTCATGTTAGAGGAAGGATCTCAGGTTTGGTATTAGAAGCATTGAGATATCACATCTCATGCTATAGGAAGGGTCTCAGGATTGGAATGGGAAGCAGTTGGATATCACATCTCATGCTATAGGAAGGGTCTCAGGTTTGGTATAAGCCTTGAGATATCACATCTCATGCTATAGGACGGGTCTCAGGATTGGAATGGAAGGAGTTGGATATCACATCTCATGTTATAGGAAGGATCTCAGGTTTGGTATTAGAAGCATTGAGACATCACATCTCATGCTATAGGAAGGGTCTCAAGGTTGGAATGGGAAGGAGTTGGATATCACATCTCATCCAATAGGAAGGGTCTCAGGTTTGGAATGGGAAGGAATTCGATATCACATCTCATGTTATAGGAAGGATCTCAGGTTTGGTATTAGAAGCATTGAGATATCACATCTCATGCTATAGGAAGGGTCTCAGGATTGGAATGTGAAGGATTTGGATATCACATCTCATGCTAAAGGAAGGGTCTCAGGTTTGGTAGAAGCATTGAGATATCACGTCGCTGCTATCGGAAGGGTCTCAGGATTGGATTGGGAAGGAGTTGGATATCCCTTCTCATGCTATAGGAAGGGTCTCAGGATTTGAATGGCAAGGAGTTGGATATCACATCTCATGCCATAGGAAGGGACTCAGGTTTGGTATAAGCATTGAGATATCACATCTCTGCTATCGGAAGGGTCTCAGGATTGGATTGGGAAGGAGTTGGATATCCCTTCTCATGCTATAGGAAGTGTCTCAGGTTGGAATGGGAAGGAGTTGGATATCACATCTCATGTTATAGGAAGGGTCTCAGGATTGGAATGGGAAGGATTTGGATATCACATCTCTTGCTATAGGAAGGGTCTCAGGATTGGAATGGGTAGGAGTTGGATATTACTTTCTTGCTATAGGAAGGGTCTCATGTTTGGAATGGGAAGGAGTTGGATATCACATATGCTATAGTTAGTGTCTCAGGTTTGGAACGGGAAGGAGTTGGATATCACATCTCATGTTATAGGAAGGGTCTCAGGTTTGGTATAAGCATTGAGATATCACATCTCTGCTATCGGAAGCGGCTCAGGATTGGAATGGGAAGGAGTTGGATATCCCATCTCATGTTATAGGAAGAGTCTCTGGTTTGGTATTAGAATTATTGAGATATCACATCGCATGCTGTAGGAAGGGTCTAAGGATTGGAATGGGATAGACTTGGATATCACATCTCATGTTATAGGTAGGCTCTCAGGTTTGGTATAAGCATTGAGATATCACATCTCATGCTATAGGAAGGGTCTCAGGATTGGAATGGGAAGGAATTGGATATCACATCTCATGCTATAGGAAGGGTCTCAGATTTGGTATAAGCATTGAGATATCACATCTCATGCTAAAGGAAGGGTCTCAGGATTGGAATGGGAAGGAGTTGTATATGACATCTCAGGCCATAGGAAGGTTCTCAGGTTTGGTATAAGCATTGAGATATCACATCTCTGCTATCGGAAAGGTCTCAGGATTGGAATGGGAAGGAGTTGGATATCCCATCTCATGTTATAGGAAGGGTCTCAGGTTTGGTATTAGAAGCATAGAGATATCACATCTCATGCTATAGGAAGGGTCTCAGGATTGGAATGGGAAGGACTTGGATGTCACATCTCATGCTATAGGGAGGGTCTCAAGTTTGATATTAGAAGCATTGAGATAACAAATCTCATGATATCGGAAGGGTCTCAGGATTGGAATGGGAAGGAGTTGGATATCACATCTCATGATAAAGGAAGGGTCTAAGGTTTGGAAGGGGAAGGATTTGGATATCACATCTCATGTTATAGGACGGGTCTCAGGTTTAATATTAGAAGCATTGAGATATCAAGTCTCATGGTATAAGAAGGGTCTCAGAATTGGAATGGGAAGGAGTTGGATATCACACCTCAAGCTACAGGAAGGGTCTCAGGATTGGAATGGGAAGGAGTTTGATATCACATCTCATGCCATAGTATGGGTCTCAGGTTTGGTAGAAGCATTGGGATATCACATCTCATGCTATCGGAAGGGTATCAGTATTGGATTTGGAAGAAGTTGGATATCCCATCTCATGCTATAGGAAGGGTCTCAGGTTGGAATGGGAAGGAGTTGGATATCACATTTCGTGTTATAGGAAGGGTCTCAGGATTGGAATGGGAAGGACTTGGATATCATATCTCATGCTATAGGACGGGTCTCAGGTTTGTTATTAGAATCATTGAGATATCATATTGCATGCTGTAGGAAGGGTCTAAGGATTGGAATGGGAAGGACCTGGTTATCACATCTCATGCTATAGAACGGCTCTCAGGTTTGGAAAGGGAAGGAGTTGGATATCACATCTCATGTTATAGGATGGATCTCAGGTTTGGTATTAGAAGTATTGAGATATCACATCTCATGTTATCGGAAGGATCTCAGGTTTGGTATTAGAAGTATTGAGATATCACATCTCATGCTATAGGAAGGGTCTCAGGATTGGAATGGGAAGGAGTTGGATATCACATCTCATGCTAAAGGAAGGGTCTCAGGTTTGGTAGAAGCATTGAGATATCACATCTCATGCTATCGGAAGTGTCTCAGGATTGGAATGGGAAGGAGCTGGATATCACATCTCATGCTAAAGGAAGGGTCTCAGGTTTGGAACGGGAAGGAGTTGGATATCATATCTCATGTTATAGGAAGGGTCTCAGGTTTGGTATAAACATTGAGATATCACATCTCTGCTATCGGAAGTGTCTCAGGATTGGAATGGGAAGGAGTTGGATATCCCTACTCATGTTATAGGACGGGTCTCAGGTTTGTTATTGGAATCATTGAGATATCATATTGCATGCTGTAGGAAGGGTCTAAGGGTTGGAATGTTAAGGACTTGGATATCACATCTCATGCTATAGATAGGCTCTTAGGTTTGGAAAGGGAAGGAGTTGGATCTCACATTTCATGTTAGAGGAAGGATCTCAGGTTTGGTATTAGAAGCATTGAGATATCACATCTCATGCTATAGGAAGGGTCTCAGGATTGGAATGGGAAGGAGTTGGATATCACATCTCATGCTATAGGAAGGGTCTCAGGTTTGGTATAAGCATTGAGATATCACATCTCATGCTATAGGAAGGGTCTCAGGATTGGAATGGAAGGAGTTGGATATCAGATCTCATGTTATAGGAAGGATCTCAGGTTTGGTATTAGAAGCATTGAGACATCACATCTCATGCTATAGGAAGGGTCTCAGGATTGGAATGGGAAGGAGTTGGATATCAAATCTCATGCTATAGGAAGGGTCTCAGGATTGGAATGGGAAGGAGTTGAATATGACATCTCATGCCGTAGGAAGGGTCTCAGGTTTGGTATAAACATTGAGATATCACATCTCTGCTATCAAAAGGGTCTCAGGATTGGAATGGGAAGGAGTTGGATATCCCATCTCATGTTATAGGAAGAGTCTCAAGTTTGGTATTAGAAGCATTGAGATATCACATCTCATGCTATAGGAAGTGTCTCAGGATTGGAATGGGAAGGACTTGGATATCACATCTCATTCTATAGGTAGGGTCTCAAGTTTGACATTAGAAGCATTGAGATATCACATCTCATGCTATAGGAAGGGTCTGAGGATTGGAATGGGAAGGAGTTGGATATCACATCTCCTGCTATGGGAAGTGTCTCAGGTTTGGTATAAGCAGTGAGATATCACATCTCATGCTATAGGAAGTGTCTCAGGATTGGAATGGGAAGGAGTTGGATATCACATCTCATGTTATAGGAAGGATCTCAGGTTTGGTATTAGCATTGAGATATCACATCTCTTCTATCGGAAGGGTCTCAAGATTGGAATGGGAAGGAGTTGGATATTCCCATCTCATGTTATAGGAAGGGTCTCAGGTTTGGTATTAGAAGCATTGAGACATCACATCTCATGCTATAGGAAGGGTCTCAGGATTGGAATGGGAAGGAGTTGGATATCAAATCTCATGCTATAGGAAGGGTCTCAGGATTGGAATGGGTAGGAGTTGAATATGACATCTCATGCCGTAGGAAGGGTCTCAGGTTTGGTATAAACATTGAGATATCACATCTCTGCTATCAAAAGGGTCTCAGGATTGGAATTGGAAGGAGTTGGATATCCCATCTCATGTTATAGGAAGTGTCTCAGGTTTGGTATTAGAAGCATTGAGATATCACATCTCATGCTATAGGAAGTGTCTCAGGATTGGAATGGGAAGGACTTGGATATCACATCTCCTGCTATAGGTAGGGTC
Organism: Ambystoma mexicanum; assembly: GCF_040938575.1. Taxonomy (NCBI): domain Eukaryota; kingdom Metazoa; phylum Chordata; class Amphibia; order Caudata; family Ambystomatidae; genus Ambystoma; species Ambystoma mexicanum. Next base: position 1,552,366,232 of record NC_090935.1, on the reverse strand, counting down.
TCAAGTTTGACATTAGAAGCATTGAGATATCACATCTCATGCTATAGGAAGGGTCTGAGGATTGGAATGGGAAGGAGTTGGATATCACATCTGCTATGGGAAGGGTCTCAGGTATGGTATAAGCAGTGAGATATCACATCTCATGCTATAGGAAGTGTCTCAGGATTGGAATGGGAAGGAGTTGGATATCACATCTCATGTTATAGGAAGGATCTCAGGTGTGGTATAAGCATTGAGATATCACATCTCTGCTATCGGAAGGGTCTGAAGATTGGAATGGGAAGGAGTTGGATATTCCCATCTCATGTTATAGGAAGGGTCTCAGGTTTGGTATTAGAAGCATTGAGATATCACATCTCATGCTATAGGAAGGGTCTCAGGATTGGAATGGGAAGGACTTGGATATCACATCTCATGCTATAGGGAGGGTCTCAAGTTTGATATTAGAAGCTTTGAGATATCACATCTCATGATATCGGAAGGGTCTCAGGATTGGAATGGGAAGGAGTTGGATATCACATCTCATGATAAAGGAAGGGTCTAAGGTTTGGAAGGGGAAGGATTTGGATATCACATCTCATGTTATATTACGGGTCTCAGGTTTGGTATTAGAAGCATTGAGATATCAAGTCTCATAGTATAGGAAGGGTCTCAGAATTGGAATGGGAAGGAGTTGGATATCCCATCTCATGTTATAGGAAGAGTCTCTGGTTTGGTATTAGAATCATTGAGATATCACATCGCATGCTGTAGGAAGGGTCTAAGGATTGGAATGGGATGGACTTGGATATCACATCTCATGCTATAGGTAGGCTCTCAGGTTTGGTATAAGCATTGAGATATCACATCTCATGCTATAGGAAGGGTCTCAGAATTGGAATGGGAAGGAGTTGGATATCACATCTCAAGCTATAGGAAGGGTCTCAGTATTGGAATGGGAAGGACTTGGATATCACATCTCATGCTATAGGAAGGCTCTCAGGTTTGGAAGGGGAAAGAGTTGGATATCTCATTTCATGTTAGAGGTAGGATCTCAGGTTTGGTATTAGAGGCATTGAGATATCACATCTCATGCTATCAGAAGGGTCTCAGGAATGGAATGGGAAGGGGTTAGATATCACATCTCATGCTAAAGGGAGGGTCTCAGGTTTGGAAGGGGAAGGATTTGGATATCACATCTCATGTTATAGGAAGGATCTCAGGTTTGGTATTAGAAGCATTGAGATATCACATCTCATGCTATCGGAAGGATCTCAGGTTTGGTATTAGAAGCATTGAGATATCACATCTCATGCTATCAGAAGAGTCTCAGGATTGGAATAGGAAGGAGTTGGATATCACATTTCATGCTAAAGGGAGGGTCTCAGGTTTGGAAGGGGAAGGATTTGGATATCACATCTCATGTTATCGGAAGGATCTCACGTTTGGTATTAGAAGTATTGAGATATCATATCTCATGCTATAGGAAGGGTCTCAGGATTGGAATGGGAAGGAGTTGGATATCACATCTCATGCTATAGGGAGGGTCTCAGGATTGGAATGGGAAGGACTTAGATATCACATATCATGCTATAGGGAGGGTCTCAGTTTTGATATTAGAAGCATTGAGATATCACATCTCATGCTATCGGAAGTGTCTCAGGATTGGAATGGGAAGGAGCTGGATATCACATCTCATGCTAAAGGAAGGGTCTCAGGTTTGGAACGGGAAGGATTTGGATATCACATCTCATGTTATAGGAAGGGTCTCAGGTTTGGTATAAGCATTGAGATATCACATCTCTGCTATCGGAAGTGTCTCAGGATTGGAATGGGAAGGAGTTGGATATCCCATCTCATGTTATAGGACGGGTCTCAGGTTTGTTATTAGAATCATTGAGATATCATATTGCATGCTGTAGGAAGGGTCTAAGGGTTGGAATGTGAAGGACTTGGATATCACATCTCATGCTATAGATAGGCTCTTAGGTTTGGAAAGGGAAGGAGTTGGATATCACATTTCATGTTAGAGGAAGGATCTCAGGTTTGGTATTAGAAGCATTGAGATATCGCATCTCATGCTATAGGAAGGGTCTCAGGATTGGAATGGGAAGCAGTTGGATATCACATCTCATGCTATAGGAAGGGTCTCAGGTTTGGTATAAGCATTGAGATTTCACATCTCATGCTATAGGACGGGTCTCAGGATTGGAATGGAAGGAGTTGGATATCACATCTCATGTTATAGGAAGGATCTCAGGTTTGGTATTAGAAGCATTGAGACATCACATCTCATGCTATAGGAAGGGTCTCAGGGTTGGAATGGGAAGGAGTTGGATATCACATCTCATCCAATAGGAAGGGTCTCAGGTTTGGAATGGGAAGGAATTGGATATCACATCTCATGTTATAGGAAGGATCTCAGGTTTGGTATTAGAAGCATTGAGATATCACATCTCATGCTATAGGAAGGGTCTCAGGATTGGAATGTGAAGGATTTGGATATCACATCTCATGCTAAAGGAAGGGTCTCAGGTTTGGTAGAAGCATTGAGATATCACGTCGCTGCTATCGGAAGGGTCTCAGGATTGGATTGGGAAGGAGTTGGATATCCCTTCTCATGCTATAGGAAGGGTCTCAGGATTTGAATGGCAAGGAGTTGGATATCACATCTCATGCCATAGGAAGGGTCTCAGGTTTGGTATAAGCATTGAGATATCACATCTCTGCTATCGGAAGGGTCTCAGGATTGGATTGGGAAGGAGTTGGATATCCCTTCTCATGCTATAGGAAGTGTCTCAGGTTGGAATATGAAGGAGTTGGATATCACATCTCATGTTATAGGAAGGGTCTCAGGATTGGAATGGGAAGGATTTGGATATCACATCTCTTGCTATAGGAAGGGTCTCAGGATTGGAATGGGTAGGAGTTGGATATTACTTTCTTGCTATAGGAAGGGTCTCATGTTTGGAATGGGAAGGAGTTGGATATCACATATGCTATAGTTAGTGTCTCAGGTTTGGAACGGGAAGGAGTTGGATATCACATCTCATGTTATAGGAAGGGTCTCAGGTTTGGTATAAGCATTGAGATATCACATCTCTGCTATCGGAAGCGGCTCAGGATTGGAATGGGAAGGAGTTGGATATCCCATCTCATGTTATAGGAAGAGTCTCTGGTTTGGTATTAGAATCATTGAGATATCACATAGCATGCTGTAGGAAGGGTCTAAGGATTGGAATGGGATGGACTTGGATATCACATCTCATGTTATAGGTAGCTTCTCAGGTTTGCTATAAGCATTGAGATATCACATCTCATGCTATAGGAAGGGTCACAGGATTGGAATGGGAAGGAATTGGATATCACATCTCATGCTATAGGAAGGGTCTCAGATTTGGTATAAGCATTGAGATATCACATCTCATGCTAAAGGAAGGGTCTCAGGATTGGAATGGGAAGGAGTTGTATATGACATCTCAGGCCATAGGAAGGTTCTCAGGTTTGGTATAAGCATTGAGATATCACATCTCTGCTATCGGAAAGGTCTCAGGATTGGAATGGGAAGGAGTTGGATATCCCATCTCATGTTATAGGAAGGGTCTCAGGTTTGGTATTAGAAGCATAGAGATATCACATCTCATGCTATAGGAAGGGTCTCAGGATTGGAATGGGAAGGACTTGGATGTCACATCTCATGCTATAGGTAGGGTCTCAAGTTTGATATTAGAAGCATTGAGATAACAAATCTCATGATATCGGAAGGGTCTCAGGATTGGAATGGGAAGGAGTTGGATATCACATCTCATGATAAAGGAAGGGTCTAAGGTTTGGAAGGGGAAGGATTTGGATATCACATCTCATGTTATAGGACGGGTCTCAGGTTTAATATTAGAAGCATTGAGATATCAAGTCTCATGGTATAAGAAGGGTCTCAGAATTGGAATGGGAAGGAGTTGGATATCACACCTCAAGCTATAGGAAGGGTCTCAGGATTGGAATGGGAAGGAGTTTGATATCACATCTCATGCCATAGTATGGGTCTCAGGTTTGGTAGAAGCATTGGGATATCACATCTCATGCTATCGGAAGGGTATCAGTATTGGATTTGGAAGAAGTTGGATATCCCATCTCATGCTATAGGAAGGGTCTCAGGTTGGAATGGGAAGGAGTTGGATATCACATTTCGTGTTATAGGAAGGGTCTCAGGATTGGAATGGGAAGGACTTGGATATCATATCTCATGCTATAGGACGGGTCTCAGGTTTGTTATTAGAATCATTGAGATATCATATTGCATGCTGTAGGAAGGGTCTAAGGATTGGAATGGGAAGGACCTGGTTATCACATCTCATGCTATAGAACGGCTCTCAGGTTTGGAAAGGGAAGGAGTTGGATATCACATCTCATGTTATAGGATGGATCTCAGGTTTGGTATTAGAAGTATTGAGATATCACATCTCATGTTATCGGAAGGATCTCAGGTTTGGTATTAGAAGTATTGAGATATCACATCTCATGCTATAGGAAGGGTCTCAGGATTGGAATGGGAAGGAGTTGTATATCACATCTCATGCTAAAGGAAGGGTCTCAGGTTTGGTAGAAGCATTGAGATATCACATCTCATGCTATAGGAAGGGTCTCATGATTGGAATGGGAAGGAGTTTGATATCACATCTCATGCTATAGGGAGGGTCTCGGGATTGGAATGGGAAGGACTTAGATATCACATATCATGCTATAGGGAGGGTCTCAGTTTTGATATTAGAAGCATTGAGATATCACATCTCATGCTATCGGAAGTGTCTCAGGATTGGAATGGGAAGGAGCTGGATATCACATCTCATGCTAAAGGAAGGGTCTCAGGTTTGGAACGGGAAGGATTTGGATATCACATCTCATGTTATAGGAAGGGTCTCAGGTTTGGTATAAGCATTGAGATATCACATCTCTGCTATCGGAAGTGTCTCAGGATTGGAATGGGAAGGAGTTGGATATCCCATCTCATGTTATAGGACGGGTCTCAGGTTTGTTATTAGAATCATTGAGATATCATATTGCATGCTGTAGGAAGGGTCTAAGGGTTGGAATGTGAAGGACTTGGATATCACATCTCATGCTATAGATAGGCTCTTAGGTTTGGAAAGGGAAGGAGTTGGATATCACATTTCATTTTAGAGGAAGGATCTCAGGTTTGGTATTAGAAGCATTGAGATATCACATCTCATGCTATAGGAAGGGTCTCAGGATTGGAATGGGAAGCAGTTGGATATCACATCTCATGCTATAGGAAGGGTCTCAGGTTTGGTATAAGCATTGAGATATCACATCTCATGCTATAGGACGGGTCTCAGGATTGGAATGGAAGGAGTTGGATATCACATCTCATGTTATAGGAAGGATCTCAGGTTTGGTATTAGAAGCATTGAGACATCACATCTCATGCTATAGGAAGGGTCTCAGGGTTGGAATGGGAAGGAGTTGGATATCACATCTCATCCAATAGGAAGGGTCTCAGGTTTGGAATGGGAAGGAATTGGATATCACATCTCATGTTATAGGAAGGATCTCAGGTTTGGTATTAGAAGCATTGAGATATCACATCTCATGCTATAGGAAGGGTCTCAGGATTGGAATGTGAAGGATTTGGATATCACATCTCATGCTAAAGGAAGGGTCTCAGGTTTGGTAGAAGCATTGAGATATCACGTCGCTGTATCGGAAGGGTCTCAGGATTGGATTGGGAAGGAGTTGGATATCCCTTCTCATGCTATAGGAAGGGTCTCAGGATTTGAATGGCAAGGAGTTGGATATCACATCTCATGCCATAGGAAGGGTCTCAGGTTTGGTATAAGCATTGAGATATCACATCTCTGCTATCGGAAGGGTCTCAGGATTGGATTGGGAATGAGTTGGATATCCCTTCTCATGCTATAGGAAGTGTCTCAGGTTGGAATGGGAAGGAGTTGGATATCACATCTCATGTTATAGGAAGGGTCTCAGGATTGGAATGGGAAGGATTTGGATATCACATCTCTTGCTATAGGAAGGGTCTCAGGATTGGAATGGGTAGGAGTTGGATATTACTTTCTTGCTATAGGAAGGGTCTCATGTTTGGAATGGGAAGGAGTTGGATATCACATATGCTATAGTTAGTGTCTCAGGTTTGGAACGGGAAGGAGTTGGATATCACATCTCATGTTATAGGAAGGGTCTCAGGTTTGGTATAAGCATTGAGATATCACATCTCTGCTATCGGAAGCGGCTCAGGATTGGAATGGGAAGGAGTTGGATATCCCATCTCATGTTATAGGAAGAGTCTCTGGTTTGGTATTAGAATCATTGAGATATCACATCGCATGCTGTAGGAAGGGTCTAAGGATTGGAATGGGATGGACTTGGATATCACATCTCATGTTATAGGTAGGCTCTCAGGTTTGCTATAAGCATTGAGATATCACATCTCATGCTATAGGAAGGGTCACAGGATTGGAATGGGAAGGAATTGGATATCACATCTCATGCTATAGGAAGGGTCTCAGATTTGGTATAAGCATTGAGATATCACATCTCATGCTAAAGGAAGGGTCTCAGGATTGGAATGGGAAGGAGTTGTATATGACATCTCAGGCCATAGGAAGGTTCTCAGGTTTGGTATAAGCATTGAGATATCACATCTCTGCTATCGGAAAGGTCTCAGGATTGGAATGGGAAGGAGTTGGATATCCCATCTCATGTTATAGGAAGGGTCTCAGGTTTGGTATTAGAAGCATAGAGATATCACATCTCATGCTATAGGAAGGGTCTCAGGATTGGAATGGGAAGGACTTGGATGTCACATCTCATGCTATAGGTAGGGTCTCAAGTTTGATATTAGAAGCATTGAGATAACAAATCTCATGATATCGGAAGGGTCTCAGGATTGGAATGGGAAGGAGTTGGATATCACATCTCATGATAAAGGAAGGGTCTAAGGTTTGGAAGGGGAAGGATTTGGATATCACATCTCATGTTATAGGACGGGTCTCAGGTTTAATATTAGAAGCATTGAGATATCAAGTCTCATGGTATAAGAAGGGTCTCAGAATTGGAATGGGAAGGAGTTGGATATCACACCTCAAGCTATAGGAAGGGTCTCAGGATTGGAATGGGAAGGAGTTTGATATCACATCTCATGCCATAGTATGGGTCTCAGGTTTGGTAGAAACATTGGGATATCACATCTCATGCTATCGGAAGGGTATCAGTATTGGATTTGGAAGAAGTTGGATATCCCATCTCATGCTATAGGAAGGGTCTCAGGTTGGAATGGGAAGGAGTTGGATATCACATTTCGTGTTATAGGAAGGGTCTCAGGATTGGAATGGGAAGGACTTGGATATCATATCTCATGCTATAGGACGGGTCTCAGGTTTGTTATTAGAATCATTGAGATATCATATTGCATGCTGTAGGAAGGGTCTAAGGATTGGAATGGGAAGGACCTGGTTATCACATCTCATGCTATAGAACGGCTCTCAGGTTTGGAAAGGGAAGGAGTTGGATATCACATCTCATGTTATAGGATGGATCTCAGGTTTGGTATTAGAAGTATTGAGATATCACATCTCATGTTATCGGAAGGATCTCAGGTTTGGTATTAGAAGTATTGAGATATCACATCTCATGCTATAGGAAGGGTCTCAGGATTGGAATGGGAAGGAGTTGGATATCACATCTCATGCTAAAGGAAGGGTCTCAGGTTTGGTAGAAGCATTGAGATATCACATCTCATGCTATCGGAAGTGTCTCAGGATTGGAATGGGAAGGAGCTGGATATCACATCTCATGCTAAAGGAAGGGTCTCAGGTTTGGAACGGGAAGGAGTTGGATATCACATCTCATGTTATAGGAAGGGTCTCAGGTTTGGTATAAACATTGAGATATCACATCTCTGCTATCGGAAGTGTCTCAGGATTGGAATGGGAAGGAGTTGGATATCCCTACTCATGTTATAGGACGGGTCTCAGGTTTGTTATTGGAATCATTGAGATATCATATTGCATGCTGTAGGAAGGGTCTAAGGGTTGGAATGTGAAGGACTTGGATATCACATCTCATGCTATAGATAGGCTCTTAGGTTTGGAAAGGGAAGGAGTTGGATCTCACATTTCATGTTAGAGGAAGGATCTCAGGTTTGGTATTAGAAGCATTGAGATATCACATCTCATGCTATAGGAAGGGTCTCAGGATTGGAATGGGAAGGAGTTGGATATCACATCTCATGCTATAGGAAGGGTCTCAGGTTTGGTATAAGCATTGAGATATCACATCTCATGCTATAGGAAGGGTCTCAGGATTGGAATGGAAGGAGTTGGATATCAGATCTCATGTTATAGGAAGGATCTCAGGTTTGGTATTAGAAGCATTGAGACATCACATCTCATGCTATAGGAAGGGTCTCAGGATTGGAATGGGAAGGAGTTGGATATCAAATCTCATGCTATAGGAAGGGTCTCAGGATTGGAATGGGAAGGAGTTGAATATGACATCTCATGCCGTAGGAAGGGTCTCAGGTTTGGTATAAACATTGAGATATCACATCTCTGCTATCAAAAGGGTCTCAGGATTGGAATGGGAAGGAGTTGGATATCCCATCTCATGTTATAGGAAGAGTCTCAAGTTTGGTATTAGAAGCATTGAGATATCACATCTCATGCTATAGGAAGTGTCTCAGGATTGGAATGGGAAGGACTTGGATATCACATCTCATTCTATAGGTAGGGTCTCAAGTTTGACATTAGAAGCATTGAGATATCACATCTCATGCTATAGGAAGGGTCTGAGGATTGGAATGGGAAGGAGTTGGATATCACATCTCCTGCTATGGGAAGTGTCTCAGGTTTGGTATAAGCAGTGAGATATCACATCTCATGCTATAGGAAGTGTCTCAGGATTGGAATGGGAAGGACTTGGATATCACATCTCATGTTATAGGAAGGATCTCAGGTTTGGTATAAGCATTGAGATATCACATCTCTGCTATCGGAAGGGTCTCAAGATTGGAATGGGAAGGAGTTGGATATTCCCATCTCATGTTATAGGAAGGGTCTCAGGTTTGGTATTAGAAGCATTGAGATATCACATCTCATGCTATAGGAAGGGTCTCAGGATTGGAATGGGAAGGACTTGGATATCACATCTCATGCTATAGGGAGGGTCTCAAGTTTGATATTAGAAGCTTTGAGATATCACATCTCATGATATCGGAAGGGTCTCAGGATTGGAATGGGAAGGAGTTGGATATCACATCTCATGATAAAGGAAGGGTCTAAGGTTTGGAAGGGGAAGGATTTGGATATCACATCTCATGTTATAGGACGGGTCTCAGGTTTAATATTAGAAGCATTGAGATATCAAGTCTCATGGTATAAGAAGGGTCTCAGAATTGGAATGGGAAGGAGTTGGATATCACACCTCAAGCTATAGGAAGGGTCTCAGGATTGGAATGGGAAGGAGTTTGATATCACATCTCATGCCATAGTATGGGTCTCAGGTTTGGTAGAAGCATTGGGATATCACATCTCATGCTATCGGAAGGGTATCAGTATTGGATTTGGAAGAAGTTGGATATCCCATCTCATGCTATAGGAAGGGTCTCAGGTTGGAATGGGAAGGAGTTGGATATCACATTTCGTGTTATAGGAAGGGTCTCAGGATTGGAATGGGAAGGACTTGGATATCATATCTCATGCTATAGGACGGGTCTCAGGTTTGTTATTAGAATCATTGAGATATCATATTGCATGCTGTAGGAAGGGTCTAAGGATTGGAATGGGAAGGACCTGGTTATCACATCTCATGCTATAGAACGGCTCTCAGGTTTGGAAAGGGAAGGAGTTGGATATCACATCTCATGTTATAGGATGGATCTCAGGTTTGGTATTAGAAGTATTGAGATATCACATCTCATGTTATCGGAAGGATCTCAGGTTTGGTATTAGAAGTATTGAGATATCACATCTCATGCTATAGGAAGGGTCTCAGGATTGGAATGGGAAGGAGTTGGATATCACATCTCATGCTAAAGGAAGGGTCTCAGGTTTGGTAGAAGCATTGAGATATCACATCTCATGCTATCGGAAGTGTCTCAGGATTGGAATGGGAAGGAGCTGGATATCACATCTCATGCTAAAGGAAGGGTCTCAGGTTTGGAACGGGAAGGAGTTGGATATCACATCTCATGTTATAGGAAGGGTCTCAGGTTTGGTATAAACATTGAGATATCACATCTCTGCTATCGGAAGTGTCTCAGGATTGGAATGGGAAGGAGTTGGATATCCCTACTCATGTTATAGGACGGGTCTCAGGTTTGTTATTGGAATCATTGAGATATCATATTGCATGCTGTAGGAAGGGTCTAAGGGTTGGAATGTGAAGGACTTGGATATCACATCTCATGCTATAGATAGGCTCTTAGGTTTGGAAAGGGAAGGAGTTGGATCTCACATTTCATGTTAGAGGAAGGATCTCAGGTTTGGTATTAGAAGCATTGAGATATCACATCTCATGCTATAGGAAGGGTCTCAGGATTGGAATGGGAAGGAGTTGGATATCACATCTCATGCTATAGGAAGGGTCTCAGGTTTGGTATAAGCATTGAGATATCACATCTCATGCTATAGGAAGGGTCTCAGGATTGGAATGGAAGGAGTTGGATATCAGATCTCATGTTATAGGAAGGATCTCAGGTTTGGTATTAGAAGCATTGAGACATCACATCTCATGCTATAGGAAGGGTCTCAGGATTGGAATGGGAAGGAGTTGGATATCAAATCTCATGCTATAGGAAGGGTCTCAGGATTGGAATGGGAAGGAGTTGAATATGACATCTCATGCCGTAGGAAGGGTCTCAGGTTTGGTATAAACATTGAGATATCACATCTCTGCTATCAAAAGGGTCTCAGGATTGGAATGGGAAGGAGTTGGATATCCCATCTCATGTTATAGGAAGAGTCTCAAGTTTGGTATTAGAAGCATTGAGATATCACATCTCATGCTATAGGAAGTGTCTCAGGATTGGAATGGGAAGGACTTGGATATCACATCTCATTCTATAGGTAGGGTCTCAAGTTTGACATTAGAAGCATTGAGATATCACATCTCATGCTATAGGAAGGGTCTGAGGATTGGAATGGGAAGGAGTTGGATATCACATCTCCTGCTATGGGAAGTGTCTCAGGTTTGGTATAAGCAGTGAGATATCACATCTCATGCTATAGGAAGTGTCTCAGGATTGGAATGGGAAGGAGTTGGATATCACATCTCATGTTATAGGAAGGATCTCAGGTTTGGTATAAGCATTGAGATATCACATCTCTGCTATCGGAAGGGTCTCAAGATTGGAATGGGAAGGAGTTGGATATTCCCATCTCATGTTATAGGAAGGGTCTCAGGTTTGGTATTAGAAGCATTGAGATATCACATCTCATGCTATAGGAAGGGTCTCAGGATTGGAATGGGAAGGACTTGGATATCACATCTCATGCTATAGGGAGGGTCTCAAGTTTGATATTAGAAGCTTTGAGATATCACATCTCATGATATCGGAAGGGTCTCAGGATTGGAATGGGAAGGAGTTGGATATCACATCTCATGATAAAGGAAGGGTCTAAGGTTTGGAAGGGGAAGGATTTGGATATCACATCTCATGTTATATTACGGGTCTCAGGTTTGGTATTAGAAGCATTGAGATATCAAGTCTCATAGTATAGGAAGGGTCTCAGAATTGGAATGGGAAGGAGTTGGATATCCCATCTCATGTTATAGGAAGAGTCTCTGGTTTGGTATTAGAATCATTGAGATATCACATCGCATGCTGTAGGAAGGGTCTAAGGATTGGAATGGGATGGACTTGGATATCACATCTCAAGTTATAGGTAGGCTCTCAGGTTTGGTATAAGCATTGAGATATCACATCTCATGCTATAGGAAGGGTCTCAGAATTGGAATGGGAAGGAGTTGGATATCACATCTCAAGCTATAGGAAGGGTCTCAGTATTGGAATGGGAAGGACTTGGATATCATATCTCATGCTATAGGAAGGCTCTCAGGTTTGGAAGGGGAAAGAGTTGGATATCTCATTTCATGTTAGAGGTAGGATCTCAGGTTTGGTATTAGAGGCATTGAGATATCACATCTCATGCTATCAGAAGGGTCTCAGGAATGGAATGGGAAGGAGTTAGATATCACATCTCATGCTAAAGGGAGGGTCTCAGGTTTGGAAGGGGAAGGATTTGGATATCACATCTCATGTTATAGGAAGGATCTCAGGTTTGGTATTAGAAGCATTGAGATATCACATCTCATGCTATCGGAAGGATCTCAGGTTTGGTATTAGAAGCATTGAGATATCACATCTCATGCTATCAGAAGAGTCTCAGGATTGGAATAGGAAGGAGTTGGATATCACATTTCATGCTAAAGGGAGGGTCTCAGGTTTGGAAGGGGAAGGATTTGGATATCACATCTCATGTTATCGGAAGGATCTCACGTTTGGTATTAGAAGTATTGAGATATCATATCTCATGCTATAGGAAGGGTCTCAGGATTGGAATGGGAAGGAGTTGGATATCACATCTCATGCTATAGGGAGGGTCTCAGGATTGGAATGGGAAGGACTTAGATATCACATATCATGCTATAGGGAGGGTCTCAGTTTTGATATTAGAAGCATTGAGATATCACATCTCATGCTATCGGAAGTGTCTCAGGATTGGAATGGGAAGGAGCTGGATATCACATCTCATGCTAAAGGAAGGGTCTCAGGTTTGGAACGGGAAGGATTTGGATATCACATCTCATGTTATAGGAAGGGTCTCAGGTTTGGTATAAGCATTGAGATATCACATCTCTGCTATCGGAAGTGTCTCAGGATTGGAATGGGAAGGAGTTGGATATCCCATCTCATGTTATAGGACGGGTCTCAGGTTTGTTATTAGAATCATTGAGATATCATATTGCATGCTGTAGGAAGGGTCTAAGGGTTGGAATGTGAAGGACTTGGATATCACATCTCATGCTATAGATAGGCTCTTAGGTTTGGAAAGGGAAGGAGTTGGATATCACATTTCATGTTAGAGGAAGGATCTCAGGTTTGGTATTAGAAGCATTGAGATATCACATCTCATGCTATAGGAAGGGTCTCAGGATTGGAATGGGAAGCAGTTGGATATCACATCTCATGCTATAGGAAGGGTCTCAGGTTTGGTATAAGCCTTGAGATATCACATCTCATGCTATAGGACGGGTCTCAGGATTGGAATGGAAGGAGTTGGATATCACATCTCATGTTATAGGAAGGATCTCAGGTTTGGTATTAGAAGCATTGAGACATCACATCTCATGCTATAGGAAGGGTCTCAAGGTTGGAATGGGAAGGAGTTGGATATCACATCTCATCCAATAGGAAGGGTCTCAGGTTTGGAATGGGAAGGAATTCGATATCACATCTCATGTTATAGGAAGGATCTCAGGTTTGGTATTAGAAGCATTGAGATATCACATCTCATGCTATAGGAAGGGTCTCAGGATTGGAATGTGAAGGATTTGGATATCACATCTCATGCTAAAGGAAGGGTCTCAGGTTTGGTAGAAGCATTGAGATATCACGTCGCTGCTATCGGAAGGGTCTCAGGATTGGATTGGGAAGGAGTTGGATATCCCTTCTCATGCTATAGGAAGGGTCTCAGGATTTGAATGGCAAGGAGTTGGATATCACATCTCATGCCATAGGAAGGGACTCAGGTTTGGTATAAGCATTGAGATATCACATCTCTGCTATCGGAAGGGTCTCAGGATTGGATTGGGAAGGAGTTGGATATCCCTTCTCATGCTATAGGAAGTGTCTCAGGTTGGAATGGGAAGGAGTTGGATATCACATCTCATGTTATAGGAAGGGTCTCAGGATTGGAATGGGAAGGATTTGGATATCACATCTCTTGCTATAGGAAGGGTCTCAGGATTGGAATGGGTAGGAGTTGGATATTACTTTCTTGCTATAGGAAGGGTCTCATGTTTGGAATGGGAAGTAGTTGGATATCACATATGCTATAGTTAGTGTCTCAGGTTTGGAACGGGAAGGAGTTGGATATCACATCTCATGTTATAGGAAGGGTCTCAGGTTTGGTATAAGCATTGAGATATCACATCTCTGCTATCGGAAGCGGCTCAGGATTGGAATGGGAAGGAGTTGGATATCCCATCTCATGTTATAGGAAGAGTCTCTGGTTTGGTATTAGAATTATTGAGATATCACATCGCATGCTGTAGGAAGGGTCTAAGGATTGGAATGGGATAGACTTGGATATCACATCTCATGTTATAGGTAGGCTCTCAGGTTTGGTATAAGCATTGAGATATCACATCTCATGCTATAGGAAGGGTCTCAGGATTGGAATGGGAAGGAATTGGATATCACATCTCATGCTATAGGAAGGGTCTCAGATTTGGTATAAGCATTGAGATATCACATCTCATGCTAAAGGAAGGGTCTCAGGATTGGAATGGGAAGGAGTTGTATATGACATCTCAGGCCATAGGAAGGTTCTCAGGTTTGGTATAAGCATTGAGATATCACATCTCTGCTATCGGAAAGGTCTCAGGATTGGAATGGGAAGGAGTTGGATATCCCATCTCATGTTATAGGAAGGGTCTCAGGTTTGGTATTAGAAGCATAGAGATATCACATCTCATGCTATAGGAAGGGTCTCAGGATTGGAATGGGAAGGACTTGGATGTCACATCTCATGCTATAGGGAGGGTCTCAAGTTTGATATTAGAAGCATTGAGATAACAAATCTCATGATATCGGAAGGGTCTCAGGATTGGAATGGGAAGGAGTTGGATATCACATCTCATGATAAAGGAAGGGTCTAAGGTTTGGAAGGGGAAGGATTTGGATATCACATCTCATGTTATAGGACGGGTCTCAGGTTTAATATTAGAAGCATTGAGATATCAAGTCTCATGGTATAAGAAGGGTCTCAGAATTGGAATGGGAAGGAGTTGGATATCACACCTCAAGCTACAGGAAGGGTCTCAGGATTGGAATGGGAAGGAGTTTGATATCACATCTCATGCCATAGTATGGGTCTCAGGTTTGGTAGAAGCATTGGGATATCACATCTCATGCTATCGGAAGGGTATCAGTATTGGATTTGGAAGAAGTTGGATATCCCATCTCATGCTATAGGAAGGGTCTCAGGTTGGAATGGGAAGGAGTTGGATATCACATTTCGTGTTATAGGAAGGGTCTCAGGATTGGAATGGGAAGGACTTGGATATCATATCTCATGCTATAGGACGGGTCTCAGGTTTGTTATTAGAATCATTGAGATATCATATTGCATGCTGTAGGAAGGGTCTAAGGATTGGAATGGGAAGGACCTGGTTATCACATCTCATGCTATAGAACGGCTCTCAGGTTTGGAAAGGGAAGGAGTTGGATATCACATCTCATGTTATAGGATGGATCTCAGGTTTGGTATTAGAAGTATTGAGATATCACATCTCATGTTATCGGAAGGATCTCAGGTTTGGTATTAGAAGTATTGAGATATCACATCTCATGCTATAGGAAGGGTCTCAGGATTGGAATGGGAAGGAGTTGGATATCACATCTCATGCTAAAGGAAGGGTCTCAGGTTTGGTAGAAGCATTGAGATATCACATCTCATGCTATCGGAAGTGTCTCAGGATTGGAATGGGAAGGAGCTGGATATCACATCTCATGCTAAAGGAAGGGTCTCAGGTTTGGAACGGGAAGGAGTTGGATATCACATCTCATGTTATAGGAAGGGTCTCAGGTTTGGTATAAACATTGAGATATCACATCTCTGCTATCGGAAGTGTCTCAGGATTGGAATGGGAAGGAGTTGGATATCCCTACACATGTTATAGGACGGGTCTCAGGTTTGTTATTGGAATCATTGAGATATCATATTGCATGCTGTAGGAAGGGTCTAAGGGTTGGAATGTGAAGGACTTGGATATCACATCTCATGCTATAGATAGGCTCTTAGGTTTGGAAAGGGAAGGAGTTGGATCTCACATTTCATGTTAGAGGAAGGATCTCAGGTTTGGTATTAGAAGCATTGAGATATCACATCTCATGCTATAGGAAGGGTCTCAGGATTGGAATGGGAAGGAGTTGGATATCACATCTCATGCTATAGGAAGGGTCTCAGGTTTGGTATAAGCATTGAGATATCACATCTCATGCTATAGGAAGGGTCTCAGGATTGGAATGGAAGGAGTTGGATATCAGATCTCATGTTATAGGAAGGATCTCAGGTTTGGTATTAGAAGCATTGAGACATCACATCTCATGCTATAGGAAGGGTCTCAGGATTGGAATGGGAAGGAGTTGGATATCAAATCTCATGCTATAGGAAGGGTCTCAGGATTGGAATGGGAAGGAGTTGAATATGACATCTCATGCCGTAGGAAGGGTCTCAGGTTTGGTATAAACATTGAGATATCACATCTCTGCTATCAAAAGGGTCTCAGGATTGGAATGGGAAGGAGTTGGATATCCCATCTCATGTTATAGGAAGAGTCTCAAGTTTGGTATTAGAAGCATTGAGATATCACATCTCATGCTATAGGAAGTGTCTCAGGATTGGAATGGGAAGGACTTGGATATCACATCTCATTCTATAGGTAGGGTCTCAAGTTTGACATTAGAAGCATTGAGATATCACATCTCATGCTATAGGAAGGGTCTGAGGATTGGAATGGGAAGGTGTTGGATATCACATCTCCTGCTATGGGAAGTGTCTCAGGTTTGGTATAAGCAGTGAGATATCACATCTCATGCTATAGGAAGTGTCTCAGGATTGGAATGGGAAGGAGTTGGATATCACATCTCATGTTATAGGAAGGATCTCAGGTTTGGTATAAGCATTGAGATATCACATCTCTGCTATCGGAAGGGTCTCAAGATTGGAATGGGAAGGAGTTGGATATTCCCATCTCATGTTATAGGAAGGGTCTCAGGTTTGGTATTAGAAGCATTGAGATATCACATCTCATGCTATAGGAAGGGTCTCAGGATTGGAATGGGAAGGACTTGGATATCACATCTCATGCTATAGGGAGGGTCTCAAGTTTGATATTAGAAGCTTTGAGATATCACATCTCATGATATCGGAAGGGTCTCAGGATTGGAATGGGAAGGAGTTGGATATCACATCTCATGATAAAGGAAGGGTCTAAGGTTTGGAAGGGGAAGGATTTGGATATCACATCTCATGTTATATTACGGGTCTCAGGTTTGGTATTAGAAGCATTGAGATATCAAGTCTCATAGTATAGGAAGGGTCTCAGAATTGGAATGGGAAGGAGTTGGATATCCCATCTCATGTTATAGGAAGAGTCTCTGGTTTGGTATTAGAATCATTGAGATATCACATCGCATGCTGTAGGAAGGGTCTAAGGATTGGAATGGGATGGACTTGGATATCACATCTCATGTTATAGGTAGGCTCTCAGGTTTGGTATAAGCATTGAGATATCACATCTCATGCTATAGGAAGGGTCTCAGAATTGGAATGGGAAGGAGTTGGATATCACATCTCAAGCTATAGGAAGGGTCTCAGTATTGGAATGGGAAGGACTTGGATATCACATCTCATGCTATAGGAAGGCTCTCAGGTTTGGAAGGGGAAAGAGTTGGATATCTCATTTCATGTTAGAGGTAGGATCTCAGGTTTGGTATTAGAGGCATTGAGATATCACATCTCATGCTATCAGAAGGGTCTCAGGAATGGAATGGGAAGGAGTTAGATATCACATCTCATGCTAAAGGGAGGGTCTCAGGTTTGGAAGGGGAAGGATTTGGATATCACATCTCATGTTATAGGAAGGATCTCAGGTTTTGTATTAGAAGCATTGAGATATCACATCTCATGCTATCGGAAGGATCTCAGGTTTGGTATTAGAAGCATTGAGATATCACATCTCATGCTATCAGAAGAGTCTCAGGATTGGAATAGGAAGGAGTTGGATATCACATTTCATGCTAAAGGGAGGGTCTCAGGTTTGGAAGGGGAAGGATTTGGATATCACATCTCATGTTATCGGAAGGATCTCACGTTTGGTATTAGAAGTATTGAGATATCATATCTCATGCTATAGGAAGGGTCTCAGGATTGGAATGGGAAGGAGTTGGATATCACATCTCATGCTATAGGGAGGGTCTCAGGATTGGAATGGGAAGGACTTAGATATCACATATCATGCTATAGGGAGGGTCTCAGTTTTGATATTAGAAGCATTGAGATATCACATCTCATGCTATCGGAAGTGTCTCAGGATTGGAATGGGAAGGAGCTGGATATCACATCTCATGCTAAAGGAAGGGTCTCAGGTTTGGAACGGGAAGGATTTGGATATCACATCTCATGTTATAGGAAGGGTCTCAGGTTTGGTATAAGCATTGAGATATCACATCTCTGCTATCGGAAGTGTCTCAGGATTGGAATGGGAAGGAGTTGGATATCCCATCTCATGTTATAGGACGGGTCTCAGGTTTGTTATTAGAATCATTGAGATATCATATTGCATGCTGTAGGAAGGGTCTAAGGGTTGGAATGTGAAGGACTTGGATATCACATCTCATGCTATAGATAGGCTCTTAGGTGTGGAAAGGGAAGGAGTTGGATATCACATTTCATGTTAGAGGAAGGATCTCAGGTTTGGTATTAGAAGCATTGAGATATCACATCTCATGCTATAGGAAGGGTCTCAGGATTGGAATGGGAAGCAGTTGGATATCACATCTCATGCTATAGGAAGGGTCTCAGGTTTGGTATAAGCCTTGAGATATCACATCTCATGCTATAGGACGGGTCTCAGGATTGGAATGGAAGGAGTTGGATATCACATCTCATGTTATAGGAAGGATCTCAGGTTTGGTATTAGAAGCATTGAGACATCACATCTCATGCTATAGGAAGGGTCTCAAGGTTGGAATGGGAAGGAGTTGGATATCACATCTCATCCAATAGGAAGGTTCTCAGGTTTGGAATGGGAAGGAATTCGATATCACATCTCATGTTATAGGAAGGATCTCAGGTTTGGTATTAGAAGCATTGAGATATCACATCTCATGCTATAGGAAGGGTCTCAGGATTGGAATGTGAAGGATTTGGATATCACATCTCATGCTAAAGGAAGGGTCTCAGGTTTGGTAGAAGCATTGAGATATCACGTCGCTGCTATCGGAAGGGTCTCAGGATTGGATTGGGAAGGAGTTGGATATCCCTTCTCATGCTATAGGAAGGGTCTCAGGATTTGAATGGCAAGGAGTTGGATATCACATCTCATGCCATAGGAAGGGACTCAGGTTTGGTATAAGCATTGAGATATCACATCTCTGCTATCGGAAGGGTCTCAGGATTGGATTGGGAAGGAGTTGGATATCCCTTCTCATGCTATAGGAAGTGTCTCAGGTTGGAATGGGAAGGAGTTGGATATCACATCTCATGTTATAGGAAGGGTCTCAGGATTGGAATGGGAAGGATTTGGATATCACATCTCTTGCTATAGGAAGGGTCTCAGGATTGGAATGGGTAGGAGTTGGATATTACTTTCTTGCTATAGGAAGGGTCTCATGTTTGGAATGGGAAGGAGTTGGATATCACATATGCTATAGTTAGTGTCTCAGGTTTGGAACGGGAAGGAGTTGGATATCACATCTCATGTTATAGGAAGGGTCTCAGGTTTGGTATAAGCATTGAGATATCACATCTCTGCTATCGGAAGCGGCTCAGGATTGGAATGGGAAGGAGTTGGATATCCCATCTCATGTTATAGGAAGAGTCTCTGGTTTGGTATTAGAATTATTGAGATATCACATCGCATGCTGTAGGAAGGGTCTAAGGATTGGAATGGGATAGACTTGGAAATCACATCTCATGTTATAGGTAGGCTCTCAGGTTTGGTATAAGCATTGAGATATCACATCTCATGCTATAGGAAGGGTCTCAGGATTGGAATGGGAAGGAATTGGATATCACATCTCATGCTATAGGAAGGGTCTCAGATTTGGTATAAGCATTGAGATATCACATCTCATGCTAAAGGAAGGGTCTCAGGATTGGAATGGGAAGGAGTTGTATATGACATCTCAGGCCATAGGAAGGTTCTCAGGTTTGGTATAAGCATTGAGATATCACATCTCTGCTATCGGAAAGGTCTCAGGATTGGAATGGGAAGGAGTTGGATATCCCATCTCATGTTATAGGAAGGGTCTCAGGTTTGGTATTAGAAGCATAGAGATATCACATCTCATGCTATAGGAAGGGTCTCAGGATTGGAATGGGAAGGACTTGGATGTCACATCTCATGCTATAGGGAGGGTCTCAAGTTTGATATTAGAAGCATTGAGATAACAAATCTCATGATATCGGAAGGGTCTCAGGATTGGAATGGGAAGGAGTTGGATATCACATCTCATGATAAAGGAAGGGTCTAAGGTTTGGAAGGGGAAGGATTTGGATATCACATCTCATGTTATAGGACGGGTCTCAGGTTTAATATTAGAAGCATTGAGATATCAAGTCTCATGGTATAAGAAGGGTCTCAGAATTGGAATGGGAAGGAGTTGGATATCACACCTCAAGCTACAGGAAGGGTCTCAGGATTGGAATGGGAAGGAGTTTGATATCACATCTCATGCCATAGTATGGGTCTCAGGTTTGGTAGAAGCATTGGGATATCACATCTCATGCTATCGGAAGGGTATCAGTATTGGATTTGGAAGAAGTTGGATATCCCATCTCATGTTATAGGAATGGTCTCAGGTTGGAATGGGAAGGAGTTGGATATCACATTTCATGTTATAGGAAGGGTCTCAGGATTGGAATGCGAAGGACTTGGATATCATATCTCATGCTATAGGACGGGTCTCAGGTTTGTTATTAGAATCATTGAGATATCATATTGCATGCTATAGGAAGGGTCTCAGGATTGGAATGGGAAGCAGTTGGATATCACATCTCATGCTATAGGAAGGGTCTCAGGTTTGGTATAAGCATTGAGATATCACATCTCATGCTATAGGACGGGTCTCAGGATTGGAATAGAAGGAGTTGGATATCACATCTCATGTTATAGGAAGGATCTCAGGTTTGGTATTAGAAGCATTGAGACATCACATCTCATGCTATAGGAAGGGTCTCAAGGTTGGAATGGGAAGGAGTTGGATATCACATGTCATCCAATAGGAAGGGTCTCAGGTTTGGAATGGGAAGGAATTGGATATCACATCTCATGTTATAGGAAGGATCTCAGGTTTGGTATTAGAAGCATTGAGATATCACATCTCATGCTATAGGAAGGGTCTCAGGATTGGAATGTGAAGGATTTGGATATCACATCTCATGCTAAAGGAAGGGTCTCAGGTTTGGTAGAAGCATTGAGATATCACGTCGCTGCTATCGGAAGGGTCTCAGGATTGGATTGGGAAGGAGTTGGATATCCCTTCTCATGCTATGGGAAGGGTCTCAGGATTTGAATGGCAAGGAGTTGGATATCACATCTCATGCCATAGGAAGGGTCTCAGGTTTGGTATAAGCATTGAGATATCACATCTCTGCTATCGGAAGGGTCTCAGGATTGGATTGGGAAGGAGTTGGATATCCCTTCTCATGCTATAGGAAGTGTCTCAGGTTGGAATGGGAAGGAGTTGGATATCACATCTCATGTTATAGGAAGGGTCTCAGGATTGGAATGGGAAGGATTTGGATATCACATCTCTTGCTATAGGAAGGGTCTCAGGATTGGAATGGGTAGGAGTTGGATATTACTTTCTTGCTATAGGAAGGGTCTCATGTTTGGAATGGGAAGGAGTTGGATATCACATATGCTATAGTTAGTGTCTCAGGTTTGGAACGGGAAGGAGTTGGATATCACATCTCATGTTATAGGAAGGGTCTCAGGTTTGGTATAAGCATTGAGATATCACATCTCTGCTATCGGAAGCGGCTCAGGATTGGAATGGGAAGGAGTTGGATATCCCATCTCATGTTATAGGAAGAGTCTCTGGTTTGGTATTAGAATTATTGAGATATCACATCGCATGCTGTAGGAAGGGTCTAAGGATTGGAATGGGATAGACTTGGATATCACATCTCATGTTATAGGTAGGCTCTCAGGTTTGGTATAAGCATTGAGATATCACATCTCATGCTATAGGAAGGGTCTCAGGATTGGAATGGGAAGGAATTGGATATCACATCTCATGCTATAGGAAGGGTCACAGATTTGGTATAAGCATTGAGATATCACATCTCATGCTAAAGGAAGGGTCTCAGGATTGGAATGGGAAGGAGTTGTATATGACATCTCAGGCCATAGGAAGGTTCTCAGGTTTGGTATAAGCATTGAGATATCACATCTCTGCTATCGGAAAGGTCTCAGGATTGGAATGGGAAGGAGTTGGATATCCCATCTCATGTTATTGGAAGGGTCTCAGGTTTGGTATTAGAAGCATAGAGATATCACATCTCATGCTATAGGAAGGGTCTCAGGATTGGAATGGGAAGGACTTGGATGTCACATCTCATGCTATAGGGAGGGTCTCAAGTTTGATATTAGAAGCATTGAGATAACAAATCTCATGATATCGGAAGGGTCTCAGGATTGGAATGGGAAGGAGTTGGATATCACATCTCATGATAAAGGAAGGGTCTAAGGTTTGGAAGGGGAAGGATTTGGATATCACATCTCATGTTATAGGACGGGTCTCAGGTTTAATATTAGAAGCATTGAGATATCAAGTCTCATGGTATAAGAAGGGTCTCAGAATTGGAATGGGAAGGAGTTGGATATCACACCTCAAGCTACAGGAAGGGTCTCAGGATTGGAATGGGAAGGAGTTTGATATCACATCTCATGCCATAGTATGGGTCTCAGGTTTGGTAGAAGCATTGGGATATCACATCTCATGCTATCGGAAGGGTATCAGTATTGGATTTGGAAGAAGTTGGATATCCCATCTCATGTTATAGGAATGGTCTCAGGTTGGAATGGGAAGGAGTTGGATATCACATTTCATGTTATAGGAAGGGTCTCAGGATTGGAATGCGAAGGACTTGGATATCATATCTCATGCTATAGGACGGGTCTCAGGTTTGTTATTAGAATCATTGAGATATCATATTGCATGCTATAGGAAGGGTCTCAGGATTGGAATGGGAAGCAGTTGGATATCACATCTCATGCTATAGGAAGGGTCTCAGGTTTGGTATAAGCATTGAGATATCACATCTCATGCTATAGGACGGGTCTCAGGATTGGAATAGAAGGAGTTGGATATCACATCTCATGTTATAGGAAGGATCTCAGGTTTGGTATTAGAAGCATTGAGACATCACATCTCATGCTATAGGAAGGGTCTCAAGGTTGGAATGGGAAGGAGTTGGATATCACATGTCATCCAATAGGAAGGGTCTCAGGTTTGGAATGGGAAGGAATTGGATATCACATCTCATGTTATAGGAAGGATCTCAGGTTTGGTATTAGAAGCATTGAGATATCACATCTCATGCTATAGGAAGGGTCTCAGGATTGGAATGTGAAGGATTTGGATATCACATCTCATGCTAAAGGAAGGGTCTCAGGTTTGGTAGAAGCATTGAGATATCACGTCGCTGCTATCGGAAGGGTCTCAGGATTGGATTGGGAAGGAGTTGGATATCCCTTCTCATGCTATGGGAAGGGTCTCAGGATTTGAATGGCAAGGAGTTGGATATCACATCTCATGCCATAGGAAGGGTCTCAGGTTTGGTATAAGCATTGAGATATCACATCTCTGCTATCGGAAGGGTCTCAGGATTGGATTGGGAAGGAGTTGGATATCCCTTCTCATGCTATAGGAAGTGTCTCAGGTTGGAATGGGAAGGAGTTGGATATCACATCTCATGTTATAGGAAGGGTCTCAGGATTGGAATGGGAAGGATTTGGATATCACATCTCTTGCTATAGGAAGGGTCTCAGGATTGGAATGGGTAGGAGTTGGATATTACTTTCTTGCTATAGGAAGGGTCTCATGTTTGGAATGGGAAGGAGTTGGATATCACATATGCTATAGTTAGTGTCTCAGGTTTGGAACGGGAAGGAGTTGGATATCACATCTCATGTTATAGGAAGGGTCTCAGGTTTGGTATAAGCATTGAGATATCACATCTCTGCTATCGGAAGCGGCTCAGGATTGGAATGGGAAGGAGTTGGATATCCCATCTCATGTTATAGGAAGAGTCTCTGGTTTGGTATTAGAATTATTGAGATATCACATCGCATGCTGTAGGAAGGGTCTAAGGATTGGAATGGGATAGACTTGGATATCACATCTCATGTTATAGGTAGGCTCTCAGGTTTGGTATAAGCATTGAGATATCACATCTCATGCTATAGGAAGGGTCTCAGGATTGGAATGGGAAGGAGTTGTATATGACATCTCAGGCCATAGGAAGGTTCTCAGGTTTGGTATAAGCATTGAGATATCACATCTCTGCTATCGGAAAGGTCTCAGGATTGGAATGGGAAGGAGTTGGATATCCCATCTCATGTTATTGGAAGGGTCTCAGGTTTGGTATTAGAAGCATAGAGATATCACATCTCATGCTATAGGAAGGGTCTCAGGATTGGAATGGGAAGGACTTGGATGTCACATCTCATGCTATAGGGAGGGTCTCAAGTTTGATATTAGAAGCATTGAGATAACAAATCTCATGATATCGGAAGGGTCTCAGGATTGGAATGGGAAGGAGTTGGATATCACATCTCATGATAAAGGAAGGGTCTAAGGTTTGGAAGGGGAAGGATTTGGATATCACATCTCATGTTATAGGACGGGTCTCAGGTTTAATATTAGAAGCATTGAGATATCAAGTCTCATGGTATAAGAAGGGTCTCAGAATTGGAATGGGAAGGAGTTGGATATCACACCTCAAGCTATAGGAAGGGTCTCAGGATTGGAATGGGAAGGAGTTTGATATCACATCTCATGCCATAGTATGGGTCTCAGGTTTGGTAGAAGCATTGGGATATCACATCTCATGCTATCGGAAGGGTATCAGTATTGGATTTGGAAGAAGTTGGATATCCCATCTCATGCTATAGGAAGGGTCTCAGGTTGGAATGGGAAGGAGTTGGATATCACATTTCATGTTATAGGAAGGGTCTCAGGATTGGAATGGGAAGGACTTGGATATCATATCTCATGCTATAGGACGGGTCTCAGGTTTGTTATTAGAATCATTGAGATATCATATTGCATGCTATAGGAAGGGTCTCAGGATTGGAATGGGAAGCAGTTGGATATCACATCTCATGCTATAGGAAGGGTCTCAGGTTTGGTATAAGCCTTGAGATATCACATCTCATGCTATAGGACGGGTCTCAGGATTGGAATAGAAGGAGTTGGATATCACATCTCATGTTATAGGAAGGATCTCAGGTTTGGTATTAGAAGCATTGAGACATCACATCTCATGCTATAGGAAGGGTCTCAAGGTTGGAATGGGAAGGAGTTGGATATCACATCTCATCCAATAGGAAGGGTCTCAGGTTTGGAATGGGAAGGAATTGGATATCACATCTCATGCTATAGGGAGGGTCTCAGTTTTGATATTAGAAGCATTGAGATATCACATCTCATGCTATCGGAAGTGTCTCAGGATTGGAATGGGAAGGAGCTGGATATCACATCTCATGCTAAAGGAAGGGTCTCAGGTTTGGAACGAGAAGGATTTGGATATCACATCTCATGTTATAGGAAGGGTCTCAGGTTTGGTATAAGCATTGAGATATCACATCTCTGCTATCGGAAGTGTCTCAGGATTGGAATGGGAAGGAGTTGGATATCCCATCTCATGTTATAGGACGGGTCTCAGGTTTGTTATTAGAATCATTGAGATATCATATTGCATGCTGTAGGAAGGGTCTAAGGGTTGGAATGTGAAGGACTTGGATATCACATCTCATGCTATAGATAGGCTCTTAGGTTTGGAAAGGGAAGGAGTTGGATATCACATTTCATGTTAGAGGAAGGATCTCAGGTTTGGTATTAGAAGCATTGAGATATCACATCTCATGCTATAGGAAGGGTCTCAGGATTGGAATGGGAAGTAGTTGGATATGACATCTCATGCTATAGGAAGGGTCTCAGGTTTGGTATAAGCATTGAGATATCACATCTCATGCTATAGGACGGGTCTCAGGATTGGAATGGAAGGAGTTGGATATCACATCTCATGTTATAGGAAGGATCACAGGTTTGGTATTAGAAGCATTGAGACATCACATCTCATGCTATAGGAAGGGTCTCAGGGTTGGAATGGGAAGGAGTTGGTTATCACATCTCATCCAATAGGAAGGGTCTCAGGTTTGGAATGGGAAGGAATTGGATATCACATCTCATGTTATAGGAAGGATCTCAGGTTTGGTATTAGAAGCATTGAGATATCACATCTCATGCTATAGGAAGGGTCTCAGGATTGGAATGTGAAGGATTTGGATATCACATCTCATGCTAAAGGAAGGGTCTCAGGTTTGGTAGAAGCATTGAGATATCACGTCGCTGCTATCGGAAGGGTCTCAGGATTGGATTGGGAAGGAGTTGGATATCCCTTCTCATGCTATAGGAAGGGTCTCAGGATTTGAATGGCAAGGAGTTGGATATCACATCTCATGCCATAGGAAGGGTCTCAGGTTTGGTATAAGCATTGAGATATCACATCTCTGCTATCGGAAGGGTCTCAGGATTGGATTGGGAAGGAGTTGGATATCCCTTCTCATGCTATAGGAAGTGTCTCAGGTTGGAATGGGAAGGAGTTGGATATCACATCTCATGTTATAGGAAGGGTCTCAGGATTGGAATGGGAAGGATTTGGATATCACATCTCTTGCTATAGGAAGGGTCTCAGGATTGGAATGGGTAGGAGTTGGATATTATTTTCTTGCTATAGGAAGGGTCTCATGTTTGGAATGGGAAGGAGTTGGATATCACATATGCTATAGTTAGTGTCTCAGGTTTGGAACGGGAAGGAGTTGGATATTACATCTCATGTTATAGGAAGGGTCTCAGGTTTGGTATAAGCATTGAGATATCACATCTCTGCTATCAGAAGCGGCTCAGGATTGGAATGGGAAGGAGTTGGATATCCCATCTCATGTTATAGGAAGAGTCTCTGGTTTGGTATTAGAATCATTGAGATATCACATCGCATGCTGTAGGAAGGGTCTAAGGATTGGAATGGGATGGACTTGGATATCACATCTCATGTTATAGGTAGGCTCTCAGGTTTGGTATAAGCATTGAGATATCACATCTCATGCTATAGGAAGGGTCTCAGGATTGGAATGGGAAGGAATTGGATATCACATCTCAGGCTATAGGAAGGGTCTCAGGATTGGAATGGGAAGGAGTTGGATATCACATCTCATGCTAGAGGAAGGGTCTCAGGTTTGGTATAAGCATTGAGATATCACATCTCATGCTATAGGAAGGGTCTCAGGATTGGAATGGAAGGAGTTGGATATCACATCTCATGTTATAGGAAGGATCTCAGGTTTGGTATTAGAAGCATTGAGACATCACATCTCATGCTATAGGAAGGGTCTCAGGATTGGAATGGGAAGGAGTTGGATATCAAATCTCATGCTATAGGAAGAGTCTCAGGATTGGAATGGGAAGGAGTTGAATATGAC
The DNA here is from genome assembly GCF_040938575.1 of Ambystoma mexicanum. NCBI lineage: Eukaryota > Metazoa > Chordata > Amphibia > Caudata > Ambystomatidae > Ambystoma > Ambystoma mexicanum. Next base: position 1,552,338,497 of record NC_090935.1, on the reverse strand, counting down.
ATCTCATGCCGTAGGAAGGGTCTCAGGTTTGGTATAAACATTGAGATATCACATCTCTGCTATCAAAAGGGTCTCAGGATTGGAATTGGAAGGAGTTGGATATCCCATCTCATGCTATAGGAAGTGTCTCAGGATTGGAATGGGAAGGACTTGGATATCACATCTCATCCTATAGGTAGGGTCTCAAGTTTGACATTAGAAGCATTGAGATATCACATCTCATGCTATAGGAAGGGTCTGAGGATTGGAATGGGAAGGAGTTGGATATCACATCTCCTGCTATGGGAAGGGTCTCAGGTTTGGTATAAGCAGTGAGATATCACATCTCATGCTATAGGAAGTGTCTCAGGATTGGAATGGGAAGGAGTTGGATATCACATCTCATGTTATAGGAAGGATCTCAGGTGTGGTATAAGCATTGAGATATCACATCTCTGCTATCGGAAGGGTCTCAAGATTGGAATGGGAAGGAGTTGGATATTCCCATCTCATGTTATAGGAAGGGTCTCAGGTTTGGTATTAGAAGCATTGAGATATCACATCTCATGCTATAGGAAGGGTCTCAGGATTGGAATGGGAAGGACTTGGTTATCACATCTCATGCTATAGGGAGGGTCTCAAGTTTGATATTAGAAGCTTTGAGATATCACATCTCATGATATCGGAAGGGTCTCAGGATTGGAATGGGAAGGAGTTGGATATCACATCTCATGATAAAGGACGGGTCTAAGGTTTGGAAGGGGAAGGATTTGGATATCACATCTCATGTTATATTACGGGTCTCAGGTTTGGTATTAGAAGCATTGAGATATCAAGTCTCATAGTATAGGAAGGGTCTCAGAATTGGAATGGGAAGGAGTTGGATATCCCATCTCATGTTATAGGAAGAGTCTCTGGTTTGGTATTAGAATCATTGAGATATTCACATCGCATGCTGTAGGAAGGGTCTCAGAATTGGAATGGGAAGGAGTTGGATATCACATCTCAAGCTATAGGAAGGGTCTCAGTATTGGAATGGGAAGGACTTGGATATCACATCTCATGCTATAGGAAGGCTCTCAGGTTTGGAAGCGGAAAGAGTTGGATATCTCATTTCATGTTAGAGGTAGGATCTCAGGTTTGGTATTAGAGGCATTGAGATATCACATCTCATGCTATCAGAAGGGTCTCAGGAATGGAATGGGAAGGAGTTAGATATCACATCTCATGCTAAAGGGAGGGTCTCGGGTTTGGAAGGGGAAGGATTTGGATATCACATCTCATGTTATAGGAAGGGTCTCAGGTTTGGTATAAACATTGAGATATCACATCTCTACCATCGGAAGTGTCTCAGGATTGGAATGGGAAGGAGTTGGATATCACATCTCATGCTATAGGAAGGCTCTCAGGTTTGCAAGGGGAAAGAGTTGGATATCACATTTCATGTTAGAGGTAGGATCTCAGGTTTGGTATTAGAAGCATTGAGATATCACATCTCATGCTATCAGAAGGATCTCAGGTTTGGTATAGAAGCATTGAGATATCATATCTTATGCTATCAGAAGGGTCTCAGGATTGGAATGGGATGGAGTTGGATATCACATCTCATGCTATAGGAAGGGTCTCAGGATTGGAATGGGAAGGAGTTGGATATCACATCTCATGTTATAGGAAGGGTCTCAGGTTTGGTATAAACATTGAGATATCACATCTCTACCATCGGAAGTGTCTCAGGATTGGAATGGGAAGGAGTTGGATATCCCATCTCATGTTATAGGACGGGTCTCAGGTTTTTTATTAAAATCATTGAGATATCATATTGCATGCTGTAGGAAGGGTCTAAGGATTGGAATGGGAAGGAGTTGGATATTCCCATCTCATGTTATAGGAAGGGTCTCAGGTTTGGTATTAGAAGCATTGAGATATCACATCTCATGCTATAGGAAGGGTCTCAGGATTGGAATGGGAAGGACTTGGATATCACATCTCATGCTATAGGGAGGGTCTCAAGTTTGATAGAAGCATTGAGATATTACATTTCATGATATCGGAAGGGTCTCAAGATTGGAATGGGAAGGAGTTGGATATCACATCTCATGATAAAGGAAGGGTCTAAGGTTTGGAAGGGGAAGGATTTGGATATCACATCTCATGTTATAGGACGGGTCTCAGGTTTGGTATTAGAAGCATTGAGATATCAAGTCTCATGGTATAGGAAGGGTCTCAGGATTAGAATGGGAAGGAGTTTGATATCACATCTCATGCCATAATATGGGTCTCAGGTTTGGTAGAAGCATTGGGATATCACATCTCATGCTATCGGAAGGGTATCGGGATTGGATTTGGAAGGAGTTGGATATCCCATCTCATGCTATAGGAAGGGTCTCAGGTTGGAATGGGAAGGAGTTGGATATCACATCTCATGTTATAGGAAGGGTCTCAGGATTGGAATGGGAAGGACTTGGATATCACATCTCATGCTATAGGAAGGCTCTCAGGTTTGCAAGGGGAAAGAGTTGGATATCACATTTCATGTTAGAGGTAGGATCTCAGGTTTGGTATTACAAGCATTGAGATATCACATCTCATGCTATCAGAAGGATCTCAGGTTTGGTATAGAAGCATTGAGATATATCTTATGCTATCAGAAGGGTCTCAGGATTGGAATGGGAAGGAGTTGGATATCACATCTCATGCTAAAGGGAGGGTCTCAGGTTTGGAAGGGGAAGGATTTGGATATCACATCTCATGTTATAGGATGGATCTCAGGTTTGGTATTAGAAGTATTGAGATATCACATCTCATGTTATCGGAAGGATCTCAGCTTTGGTATTAGAAGTATTGAGATATCACATCTCATGCTATAGGAAGGGTCTCAGGATTGGAATGGGAAGGAGTTGGATATCACATCTCATGCTAAAGGAAGGGTCTCAGGTTTGGTAGAAGCATTGAGATATCACATCTCATGCTATAGGAAGGGTCTCAGGATTGGAATGGGAAGGACTTAGATATCACATATGCTATAGGGAGGGTCTCAGTTTTGATATTAGAAGCATTGAGATATCACATCTTATGCTATCAGAAGTGTCTCAGGATTGGAATGGGAAGGAGCTGGATATCACATCTCATGCTAAAGGAAGGGTCTCAGGTTTGGAACGGGAAGGAGTTGGATATCACATCTCATGTTATAGGAAGGGTCTCAGGTTTGGTATAAACATTGAGATATCACATCTCTGCTATCGGACGTGTCTCAGGATTGGAATGGGAAGGAGTTGGATATCCCATCTCATGTTATAGGACGGGTCTCAGGTTTTTTATTAGAATCATTGAGATATCATATTGCATGCTGTAGGAAGGGTCTAAGGATTGGAATGGGAAGGACTTGGATATCACATCTCATGCTATAGATAGGCTCTCAGGTTTGGAAAGTGAAGGAGTTGGATATCACATTTCATGTTAGAGGAAGGATCTCAGGTTTGGTATTAGAGGCATTGAGATATCACATCTCATGCTATAGGAAGGGTCTCAGGATTGGAATGGGAAGGAGTTGGATATCACATCTCATGCTATAGGAAGGGTCTCAGGTTTGGTATAAGCATTGAGATATCACATCTCATGCTATAGGAAGGGTCTCAGGATTGGAATGGAAGGAGTTGGATATCACATCTCATGTTATAGGAAGGATCTCAGGTTTGGTATTAGAAGCATTGAGACATCACATCTCATGCTATAGGAAGGGTCTCAGGATTGGAATGGGAAGGAGTTGAATATGACATCTCATGCCGTAGGAAGGGTCTCAGGTTTGGTATAAACATTGAGATATCACATCTCTGCTATCAAAAGGGTCTCAGGATTGGAATTGGAAGGAGTTGGATATCCCATCTCATGTTATAGGAAGAGTCTCAGGTTTGGTATTAGAAGCATTGAGATATCACATCTCATGCTATAGGAAGTGTCTCAGGATTGGAATGGGAAGGACTTGGATATCACATCTCATGCTATAGGTAGGGTCTCAAGTTTGACATTAGAAGCATTGAGATATCACATCTCATGCTATAGGAAGGGTCTGAGGATTGGAATGGGAAGGAGTTGGATATCACATCTCCTGCTATGGGAAGGGTCTCAGGTTTGGTATAAGCAGTGAGATATCACATCTCATGCTATAGGAAGTGTCTCAGGATTGGAATGGGAAGGAGTTGGATATCACATCTCATGTTATAGGAAGGATCTCAGGTGTGGTATAAGCATTGAGATATCACATCTCTGCTATCGGAAGGGTCTCAAGATTGGAATGGGAAGGAGTTGGATATTCCCATCTCATGTTATAGGAAGGGTCTCAGGTTTGGTATTAGAAGCATTGAGATATCACATCTCATGCTATAGGAAGGGTCTCAGGATTGGAATGGGAAGGACTTGGATATCACATCTCATGCTATAGGGAGGGTCTCAAGTTTGATATTAGAAGCTTTGAGATATCACATCTCATGATATCGTAAGGGTCTCAGGATTGGAATGGGAAGGAGTTGGATATCACATCTCATGATAAAGGAAGGGTCTAAGGTTTGGAAGGGGAAGGATTTGGATATCACATCTCATGTTATATGACGGGTCTCAGGTTTGGTATTAGAAGCATTGAGATATCAAGTCTCATAGTATAGGAAGGGTCTCATAATTGGAATGGGAAGGAGTTGGATATCCCATCTCATGTTATAGGAAGAGTCTCTGGTTTGGTATTAGAATCATTGAGATATCACATCGCATGCTGTAGGAAGGGTCTAAGGATTGGAATGGGATGGACTTGGATATCACATCTCATATTATAGGTAGGCTCTCAGGTTTGGTATAAGCATTGAGATATCACATCTCATGCTATAGGAAGGGTCTCAATATTGGAATGGGAAGGAATTGGATATCACATCTCAGGCTATAGGAAGGGTCTCAGGATTGGAATGGGAAGGAGTTGGATATCACATCTCATGCTATAGGAAGGGTCTCAGGTTTGGTATAAGCATTGAGATATCACATCTCATGCTATAGGAAGGGTCTCAGGATTGGAATGGAAGGAGTTGGATATCACATCTCATGTTATAGGAAGGATCTCAGGTTTGGTATTAGAAGCATTGAGACATCACATCTCATGCTATAGGAAGGGTCTCAATATTGGAATGGGAAGGAATTGGATATCACATCTCAGGCTATAGGAAGGGTCTCAGGATTGGAATGGGAAGGAGTTGGATATCACATCTCATGCTATAGGAAGGGTCTCAGGTTTGGTATAAGCATTGAGATATCACATCTCATGCTATAGGAAGGGTCTCAGGATTGGAATGGGAAGGAGTTGGATATCAAATCTCATGCTATAGGAAGGGTCTCAGGATTGGAATGGGAAGGAGTTGAATATGACATCTCATGCCGTAGGAAGGGTCTCAGGTTTGGTATAAACATTGAGATATCACATCTCTGCTATCAAAAGGGTCTCAGGATTGGAATTGGAAGGAGTTGGATATCCCATCTCATGTTATAGGAAGAGTCTCAGGTTTGGTATTAGAAGCATTGAGATATCACATCTCATGCTATAGGAAGTGTCTCAGGATTGGAATGGGAAGGACTTGGATATCACATCATATGCTATAGGTAGGGTCTCAAGTTTGACATTAGAAGCATTGAGATATCACATCTCATGCTATAGGAAGGGTCTGAGGATTGGAATGGGAAGGAGTTGGATATCACATCTCCTGCTATGGGAAGGGTCTCAGGTTTGGTATAAGCAGTGAGATATCACATCTCATGCTATAGGAAGTGTTTCAGGATTGGAATGGGAAGGAGTTGGATATCACATCTCATGTTATAGGAAGGATCTCAGGTGTGGTATAAGCATTGAGATATCACATCTCTGCTATCGGAAGGGTCTCAAGATTGGAATGGGAAGGAGTTGGATATTCCCATCTCATGTTATAGGAAGGGTCTCAGGTTTGGTATTAGAAGCATTGAGATATCACATCTCATGCTATAGGAAGGGTCTCAGGATTGGAATGGGAAGGACTTGGATATCACATCTCATGCTATAGGGAGGGTCTCAAGTTTGATATTAGAAGCTGTGAGATATCACATCTCATGATATCGGAAGGGTCTCAGGATTGGAATGGGAAGGAGTTGGATATCACATCTCATGATAAAGGACGGGTCTAAGGTTTGGAAGGGGAAGGATTTGGATATCACATCTCATGTTATATTACGGGTCTCAGGTTTGGTATTAGAAGCATTGAGATATCAAGTCTCATAGTATAGGAAGGGTCTCAGAATTGGAATGGGAAGGAGTTGGATATCCCATCTCATGTTATAGGAAGAGTCTCTGGTTTGGTATTAGAATCATTGAGATATTCACATCGCATGCTGTAGGAAGGGTCTAAGGATTGGAATGGGATGGACTTGGATATCACATCTCATGCTATATGTAGGCTCTCAGGTTTGGTATAAGCATTGAGATATCACATCTCATGCTATAGGAAGGGTCTCAGAATTGGAATGGGAAGGAGTTGGATATCACATCTCAAGCTATAGGAAGGGTCTCAGTATTGGAATGGGAAGGACTTGGATATCACATCTCATGCTATAGGAAGGCTCTCAGGTTTGGAAGGGGAAAGAGTTGGATATCTCATTTCATGTTAGAGGTAGGATCTCAGGTTTGGTATTAGAGGCATTGAGATATCACATCTCATGCTATCAGAAGGGACTCAGGAATGGAATGGGAAGGAGTTACATATCACATCTCATGCTAAAGGGAGGGTCTCAGGTTTGGAAGGGGAAGGATTTGGATATCACATCTCATGTTATAGGAAGGATCTCAGGTTTGGTATTAGAAGCATTGAGATATCACATCTCATGCTATCGGAAGGATCTCAGGTTTGGTATTAGAAGCATTGAGATATCACATCTCATGCTATCAGAAGAGTCTCAGGATTGGAATAGGAAGGAGTTGGATATCACATTTCATGCTAAAGGGAGGGTCTCAGGTTTGGAAGGGGAAGGATTTGGATATCACATCTCATGTTATCGGAAGGATCTCATGTTTGGTATTAGAAGTATTGAGATATCATATCTCATGCTATAGGAAGGGTCTCAGGATTGGAATGGGAAGGAGTTGGATATCACATCTCATGATATAGGGAGGGTCTCAGGATTGGAATGGGAAGGACTTAGATATCACATATCATGCTATAGGGAGGGTCTCAGTTTTGATATTAGAAGCATTGAGATATCACATCTCATGCTATCGGAAGTGTCTCAGGATTGGAATGGGAAGGAGCTGGATATCACATCTCATGCTAAAGGAAGGGTCTCAGGTTTGGAACGAGAAGGATTTGGATATCACATCTCATGTTATAGGAAGGGTCTCAGGTTTGGTATAAGCATTGAGATATCACATCTCTGCTATCGGAAGTGTCTCAGGATTGGAATGGGAAGGAGTTGGATATCCCATCTCATGTTATAGGACGGGTCTCAGGTTTGTTATTAGAATCATTGAGATATCATATTGCATGCTGTAGGAAGGGTCTAAGGGTTGGAATGTGAAGGACTTGGATATCACATCTCATGCTATAGATAGGCTCTTAGGTTTGGAAAGGGAAGGAGTTGGATATCACATTTCATGTTAGAGGAAGGATCTCAGGTTTGGTATTAGAAGCATTGAGATATCACATCTCATGCTATAGGAAGGGTCTCAGGATTGGAATGGGAAGCAGTTGGATATCACATCTCATGCTATAGGAAGGGTCTCAGGTTTGGTATAAGCATTGAGATATCACATCTCATGCTATAGGACGGGTCTCAGGATTGGAATGGAAGGAGTTGGATATCACATCTCATGTTATAGGAAGGATCTCAGGTTTGGTATTAGAAGCATTGAGACATCACATCTCATGCTATAGGAAGGGTCTCAGGGTTGGAATGGGAAGGAGTTGGATATCACATCTCATCCAATAGGAAGGGTCTCAGGTTTGGAATGGGAAGGAATTGGATATCACATCTCATGTTATAGGAAGGATCTCAGGTTTGGTATTAGAAGCATTGAGATATCACATCTCATGCTCTAGGAAGGGTCTCAGGATTGGAATGTGAAGGATTTGGATATCACATCTCATGCTAAAGGAAGGGTCTCAGGTTTGGTAGAAGCATTGAGATATCACGTCGCTGCTATCGGAAGGGTCTCAGGATTGGATTGGGAAGGAGTTGGATATCCCTTCTCATGCTATAGGAAGGGTCTCAGGATTTGAATGGCAAGGAGTTGGATATCACATCTCATGCCATAGGAAGGGTCTCAGGTTTGGATTGGGAAGGAGTTGGATATCCCTTCTCATGCTATAGGAAGTGTCTCAGGTTGGAATGGGAAGAAGTTGGATATCACATCTCATGTTATAGGAAGGATCTCAGGATTGGAATGGGAAGGATTTGGATATCACATCTCTTGCTATAGGAAGGGTCTCAGGATTGGAATGGGTAGGAGTTGGATATTACTTTCTTGCTATAGGAAGGGTCTCATGTTTGGAATGGGAAGGAGTTGGATATCACATATGCTATAGTTAGTGTCTCAGGTTTGGAACGGGAAGGAGTTGGATATCACATCTCATGTTATAGGAAGGGTCTCAGGTTTGGTATAAGCATTGAGATATCACATCTCTGCTATCGGAAGCGGCTCAGGATTGGAATGGGAAGGAGTTGGATATCCCATCTCATGTTATAGGAAGAGTCTCTGGTTTGGTATTAGAATCATTGAGATATCACATCGCATGCTGTAGGAAGGGTCTAAGGATTGGAATGGGATGGACTTGGATATCACATCTCATGTTATAGGTAGGCTCTCAGGTTTGGTATAAGCATTGAGATATCACATCTCATGCTATAGGAAGGGTCTCAGGATTGGAATGGGAAGGAATTGGATATCACATCTCAGGCTATAGGAAGGGTCTCAGAATTGGAATGGGAAGGAGTTGGATATCACATCTCATGCTATAGGAAGGGTCTCAGGTTTGGTATAAGCATTGATATATCACATCTCATGCTATAGGAAGGATCTCAGGATTGGAATGGAAGGAGTTGGATATCACATCTCATGTTATAGGAAGGATCTCAGGTTTGGTATTAGAAGCATTGAGACATCACATCTCATGCTATAGGAAGGGTCTCAAGATTGGAATGGGAAGGAGTTGGATATCAAATCTCATGCTATAGGAAGGGTCTCAGGATTGGAATGGGAAGGAGTTGAATATGACATCTCATGCCGTAGGAAGGGTCTCAGGTTTGGTATAAACATTGAGATATCACATCTCTGCTATCAAAAGGGTCTCAGGATTGGAATTGGAAGGAGTTGGATATCCCATCTCATGTTATAGGAAGAGTCTCAGGTTTGGTATTAGAAGCATTGAGATATCACATCTCATGCTATAGGAAGGGTCTGAGGATTGGAATGGGAAGTAGTTGGATATCACATCTCCTGCTATGGGAAGGGTCTCAGGTTTGGTATAAGCAGTGAGATATCACATCTCATGCTATAGGAAGTGTCTCAGGATTGGAATGGGAAGGAGTTGGATATCACATCTCATGTTATAGGAAGGATCTCAGGTGTGGTATAAGCATTGAGATATCACATCTCTGCTATCGGAAGGGTCTCAAGATTGGAATGGGAAGGAGTTGGATATTCCCATCTCATGTTATAGGAAGGGTCTCAGGTTTGGTATTAGAAGCATTGAGATATCACATCTCATGCTATAGGAAGGGTCTCAGGATTGGAATGGGAAGGACTTGGATATCACATCTCATGCTATAGGGAGGGTCTCAAGTTTGATATTAGAAGCTTTGAGATATCACATCTCATGATATCGGAAGGGTCTCAGGATTGGAATGGGAAGGAGTTGGATATCACATCTCATGATAAAGGAAGGGTCTAAGGTTTGGAAGGGGAAGGATTTGGATATCACATCTCATGTTATATTACGGGTCTCAGGTTTGGTATTAGAAGCATTGAGATATCAAGTCTCATAGTATAGGAAGGGTCTCAGAATTGGAATGGGAAGGAGTTGGATATCCCATCTCATGTTATAGGAAGAGTCTCTGGTTTGGTATTAGAATCATTGAGATATTCACATCGCATGCTGTAGGAAGGGTCTAAGGATTGGAATGGGATGGACTTGGATATCACATCTCATGCTATAGGTAGGCTCTCAGGTTTGGTATAAGCATTGAGATATCACATTTCATGCTATAGGAAGGGTCTCAGAATTGGAATGGGAAGGAGTTGGATATCACATCTCAAGCTATAGGAAGGGTCTCAGTATTGGAATGGGAAGGACTTGGATATCACATCTCATGCTATAGGAAGGCTCTCAGGTTTGGAAGGGGAAAGAGTTGGATATCTCATTTCATGTTAGAGGTAGGATCTCAGGTTTGGTATTAGAGGCATTGAGATATCACATCTCATGCTATCAGAAGGGTCTCAGGAATGGAATGGGAAGGAGTTAGATATCACATCTCATGCTAAAGGGAGGGTCTCAGGTTTGGAAGGGGAAGGATTTGGATATCACATCTCATGTTATAGGAAGGATCTCAGGTTTGGTATTAGAAGCATTGAGATATCACATCTCATGCTATCGGAAGGATCTCAGGTTTGGTATTAGAAGCATTGAGATATCACATCTCATGCTATCAGAAGAGTCTCAGGATTGGAATAGGAAGGAGTTGGATATCACATTTCATGCTAAAGGGAGGGTCTCAGGTTTGGAAGGGGAAGGATTTGGATATCACATCTCATGTTATCGGAAGGATCTCACGTTTGGTATTAGAAGTATTGAGATATCATATCTCATGCTATAGGAAGGGTCTCAGGATTGGAATGGGAAGGAGTTAGATATCACATCTCATGCTATAGGGAGGGTCTCAGGATTGGAATGGGAAGGACTTAGATATCACATATCATGCTATAGGGAGGGTCTCAGTTTTGATATTAGAAGCATTGAGATATCACATCTCATGCTATCGGAAGTGTCTCAGGATTGGAATGGGAAGGAGCTGGATATCACATCTCATGCTAAAGGAAGGGTCTCAGGTTTGGAACGAGAAGGATTTGGATATCACATCTCATGTTATAGGAAGGGTCTCAGGTTTGGTATAAGCATTGAGATATCACATCTCTGCTATCGGAAGTGTCTCAGGATTGGAATGGGAAGGAGTTGGATATCCCATCTCATGTTATAGGACGGGTCTCAGGTTTGTTATTAGAATCATTGAGATATCATATTGCATGCTGTAGGAAGGGTCTAAGGGTTGGAATGTGAAGGACTTGGATATCACATCTCATGCTATAGATAGGCTCTTAGGTTTGGAAAGGGAAGGAGTTGGATATCACATTTCATGTTAGAGGAAGGATCTCAGGTTTGGTATTAGAAGCATTGAGATATCACATCTCATGCTATAGGAAGGGTCTCAGGATTGGAATGGGAAGCAGTTGGATATGACATCTCATGCTATAGGAAGGATCTCAGGTTTGGTATAAGCATTGAGATATCACATCTCATGCTATAGGACGGGTCTCAGGATTGGAATGGAAGGAGTTGGATATCACATCTCATGTTATAGGAAGGATCACAGGTTTGGTATTAGAAGCATTGAGATATCACATCTCATGCTATAGGAAGGGTCTCAGGATTGGAATGTGAAGGATTTGGATATCACATCTCATGCTAAAGGAAGGGTCTCAGGTTTGGTAGAAGCATTGAGATATCACGTCGCTGCTATCGGAAGGGTCTCAGGATTGGATTGGGAAGGAGTTGGATATCCCTTCTCATGCTATAGGAAGGGTCTCAGGATTTGAATGGCAAGGAGTTGGATATCACATCTCATGCCATAGGAAGGGTCTCAGGTTTGGTATAAGCATTGAGATATCACATCTCTGCTATCGGAAGGGTCTCAGGATTGGATTGGGAAGGAGTTGGATATCCCTTCTCATGCTATAGGAAGTGTCTCAGGTTGGAATGGGAAGGAGTTGGATATCACATCTCATGTTATAGGAAGGGTCTCAGGATTGGAATGGGAAGGATTTGGATATCACATCTCTTGCTATAGGAAGGGTCTCAGGATTGGAATGGGTTGGAGTTGGATATTATTTTCTTGCTATAGGAAGGGTCTCATGTTTGGAATGGGAAGGAGTTGGATATCACATATGCTATAGTTAGTGTCTCAGGTTTGGAACGGGAAGGAGTTGGATATCACATCTCATGTTATAGGAAGGGTCTCAGGTTTGGTATAAGCATTGAGATATCACATCTCTGCTATCAGAAGCGGCTCAGGATTGGAATGGGAAGGAGTTGGATATCCCATCTCATGTTATAGGAAGAGTCTCTGGTTTGGTATTAGAATCATTGAGATATCACATCGCATGCTGTAGGAAGGGTCTAAGGATTGGAATGGGATGGAATTGGATATCACATCTCATGTTATAGGTAGGCTCTCAGGTTTGGTATAAGCATTGAGATATCACATCTCATGCTATAGGAAGGGTCTCAGGATTGGAATGGGAAGGAATTGGATATCACATCTCAGGCTATAGGAAGGGTCTCAGGATTGGAATGGGAAGGAGTTGGATATCACATCTCATGCTAGAGGAAGGGTCTCAGGTTTGGTATAAGCATTGAGATATCACATCTCATGCTATAGGAAGGGTCTCAGGATTGGAATGGAAGGAGTTGGATATCACATCTCATGTTATAGGAAGGATCTCAGGTTTGGTATTAGAAGCATTGAGACATCACATCTCATGCTATAGGAAGGGTCTCAGGATTGGAATGGGAAGGAGTTGGATATCAAATCTCATGCTATAGGAAGGGTCTCAGGATTGGAATGGGAAGGAGTTGAATATGACATCTCATGCCGTAGGAAGGGTCTCAGGTTTGGTATAAACATTGAGATATCACATCTCTGCTATCAAAAGGGTCTCAGGATTGGAATTGGAAGGAGTTGGATATCCCATCTCATGTTATAGGAAGAGTCTCAGGTTTGGTATTAGAAGCATTGAGATATCACATCTCATGCTATAGGAAGTGTCTCAGGATTGGAATGGGAAGGACTTGGATATCACATCTCATCCTATAGGTAGGGTCTCAAGTTTGACATTAGAAGCATTGAGATATCACATCTCATGCTATAGGAAGGGTCTGAGGATTGGAATGGGAAGGAGTTGGATATCACATCTCCTGCTATGGGAAGGGTCTCAGGTTTGGTATAAGCAGTGAGATATCACATCTCATGCTATAGGAAGTGTCTCAGGATTGGAATGGGAAGGAGTTGGATATCACATCTCATGTTATAGGAAGGATCTCAGGTGTGGTATAAGCATTGAGATATCACATCTCTGCTATCGGAAGGGTCTCAAGATTGGAATGGGAAGGAGTTGGATATTCCCATCTCATGTTATAGGAAGGGTCTCAGGTTTGGTATTAGAAGCATTGAGATATCACATCTCATGCTATAGGAAGGGTCTCAGGATTGGAATGGGAAGGACTTGGTTATCACATCTCATGCTATAGGGAGGGTCTCAAGTTTGATATTAGAAGCTTTGAGATATCACATCTCATGATATCGGAAGGGTCTCAGGATTGGAATGGGAAGGAGTTGGATATCACATCTCATGATAAAGGACGGGTCTAAGGTTTGGAAGGGGAAGGATTTGGATATCACATCTCATGTTATATTACGGGTCTCAGGTTTGGTATTAGAAGCATTGAGATATCAAGTCTCATAGTATAGGAAGGGTCTCAGAATTGGAATGGGAAGGAGTTGGATATCCCATCTCATGTTATAGGAAGAGTCTCTGGTTTGGTATTAGAATCATTGAGATATTCACATCGCATGCTGTAGGAAGGGTCTCAGAATTGGAATGGGAAGGAGTTGGATATCACATCTCAAGCTATAGGAAGGGTCTCAGTATTGGAATGGGAAGGACTTGGATATCACATCTCATGCTATAGGAAGGCTCTCAGGTTTGGAAGGGGAAAGAGTTGGATATCTCATTTCATGTTAGAGGTAGGATCTCAGGTTTGGTATTAGAGGCATTGAGATATCACATCTCATGCTATCAGAAGGGTCTCAGGAATGGAATGGGAAAGAGTTAGATATCACATCTCATGCTAAAGGGAGGGTCTCAGGTTTGGAAGGGGAAGGATTTGGATATCACATCTCATGTTATAGGAAGGATCTCAGGTTTGGTATTAGAAGCATTGAGATATCACATCTCATGCTATCGGAAGGATCTCAGGTTTGGTATTAGAAGCATTGAGATATCACATCTCATGCTATCAGAAGAGTCTCAGGATTGGAATAGGAAGGAGTTGGATATCACATTTCATGCTAAAGGGAGGGTCTCAGGTTTGGCAGGGGAAGGATTTGGATATCACATCTCATGTTATCGGAAGGATCTCACGTTTGGTATTAGAAGTATTGAGATATCATATCTCATGCTATAGGAAGGGTCTCAGGATTGGAATGGGAAGGAGTTGGATATCACATCTCATTATATAGGGAGGGTCTCAGGATTGGAATGGGAAGGACTTAGATATCACATATCATGCTATAGGGAGGGTCTCAGTTTTGATATTAGAAGCATTGAGATATCACATCTCATGCTATCGGAAGTGTCTCAGGATTGGAATGGGAAGGAGCTGGATATCACATCTCATGCTAAAGGAAGGGTCTCAGGTTTGGAACGAGAAGGATTTGGATATCACATCTCATGTTATAGGAAGGGTCTCAGGTTTGGTATAAGCATTGAGATATCACATCTCTGCTATCGGAAGTGTCTCAGGATTGGAATGGGAAGGAGTTGGATATCCCATCTCATGTTATAGGACGGGTCTCAGGTTTGTTATTAGAATCATTGAGATATCATATTGCATGCTGTAGGAAGGGTCTAAGGGTTGGAATGTGAAGGACTTGGATATCACATCTCATGCTATAGATAGGCTCTTAGGTTTGGAAAGGGAAGGAGTTGGATATCATATTTCATGTTAGAGGAAGGATCTCAGGTTTGGTATTAGAAGCATTGAGATATCACATCTCATGCTATAGGAAGGGTCTCAGGATTGGAATGGGAAGCAGTTGGATATCACATCTCATGCTATAGGAAGGGTCTCAGGTTTGGTATAAGCATTGAGATATCACATCTCATGCTATAGGACGGGTCTCAGGATTGGAATGGAAGGAGTTGGATATCACATCTCATGTTATAGGAAGGATCTCAGGTTTGGTATTAGAAGCATTGAGACATCACATCTCATGCTATAGGAAGGGTCTCAGGGTTGGAATGGGAAGGAGTTGGATATCACATCTCATCCAATAGGAAGGGTCTCAGGTTTGGAATGGGAAGGAATTGGATATCACATCTCATGTTATAGGAAGGATCTCAGGTTTGGTATTAGAAGCATTGAGATATCACATCTCATGCTATAGGAAGGGTCTCAGGATTGGAATGTGAAGGATTTGGATATCACATCTCATGCTAAAGGAAAGGTCTCAGGTTTGGTAGAAGCATTGAGATATCACGTCGCTGCTATCGGAAGGGTCTCAGGATTGGATTGGGAAGGAGTTGGATATCCCTTCTCATGCTATAGGAAGGAGTTGGATATCACATCTCATGTTATAGGAAGGGTCTCAGGATTGGAATGGGAAGGATTTGGATATCACATCTCTTGCTATAGGAAGGGTCTCAGGATTGGAATGGGTAGGAGTTGGATATTACTTTCTTGCTATAGGAAGGGTCTCATGTTTGGAATGGGAAGGAGTTGGATATCACATATGCTATAGTTAGTGTCTCAGGTTTGGAACGGGAAGGAGTTGGATATCACATCTCATGTTATAGGAAGGGTCTCAGGTTTGGTATAAGCATTGAGATATCACATCTCTGCTATCGGAAGCGGCTCAGGATTGGAATGGGAAGGAGTTGGATATCCCATCTCATGTTATAGGAAGAGTCTGTGGTTTGGTATTAGAATCATTGAGATATCACATCGCATGCTGTAGGAAGGGTCTAAGGATTGGAATGGGATGGACTTGGATATCACATCTCATGTTATAGGTAGGCTCTCAGGTTTGGTATAAGCATTGAGATATCACATCTCATGCTATAGGAAGGGTCTCAGGATTGGAATGGGAAGGAATTGGATATCACATCTCAGGCTATAGGAAGGGTCTCAGGATTGGAATGGGAAGGAGTTGGATATCACATCTCATGCTATAGGAAGGGTCTCAGGTTTGGTATAAGCATTGATATATCACATCTCATGCTATAGGAAGGGTCTCAGGATTGGAATGGAAGGAGTTGGATATCACATCTCATGTTATAGGAAGGATCTCAGGTTTGGTATTAGAAGCATTGAGACATCAGATCTCATGCTATAGGAAGGGTCTCAGGATTGGAATGGGAAGGAGTTGGATATCAAATCTCATGCTATAGGAAGGGTCTCAGGATTGGAATGGGAAGGAGTTGAATATGACATCTCATGCCGTAGGAAGGGTCTCAGGTTTGGTATAAACATTGAGATATCACATCTCTGCTATCAAAAGGGTCTCAGGATTGGAATTGGAAGGAGTTGGATATCCCATCTCATGTTATAGGAAGAGTCTCAGGTTTGGTATTAGAAGCATTGAGATATCTCATCTCATGCTATAGGAAGTGTCTCAGGATTGGAATGGGAAGGACTTGGATATCACATCTCCTGCTATAGGTAGGGTCTCAAGTTTGACATTAGAAGCATTGAGATATCACATCTCATGCTATAGGAAGGGTCTGAGGATTGGAATGGGAAGGAGTTGGATATCACATCTGCTATGGGAAGGGTCTCAGGTTTGGTATAAGCAGTGAGATATCACATCTCATGCTATAGGAAGTGTCTCAGGATTGGAATGGGAAGGAGTTGGATATCACATCTCATGTTATAGGAAGGATCTCAGGTGTGGTATAAGCATTGAGATATCACATCTCTGCTATCGGAAGGGTCTGAAGATTGGAATGGGAAGGAGTTGGATATTCCCATCTCATGTTATAGGAAGGGTCTCAGGTTTGGTATTAGAAGCATTGAGATATCACATCTCATGCTATAGGAAGGGTCTCAGGATTGGAATGGGAAGGACTTGGATATCACATCTCATGCTATAGGGAGGGTCTCAAGTTTGATATTAGAAGCTTTGAGATATCACATCTCATGATATCGGAAGGGTCTCAGGATTGGAATGGGAAGGAGTTGGATATCACATCTCATGATAAAGGAAGGGTCTAAGGTTTGGAAGGGGAAGGATTTGGATATCACATCTCATGTTATATTACGGGTCTCAGGTTTGGTATTAGAAGCATTGAGATATCAAGTCTCATAGTATAGGAAGGGTCTCAGAATTGGAATGGGAAGGAGTTGGATATCCCATCTCATGTTATAGGAAGAGTCTCTGGTTTGGTATTAGAATCATTGAGATATCACATCGCATGCTGTAGGAAGGGTCTAAGGGTTGGAATGGGATGGACTTGGATATCACATCTCATGCTATAGGTAGGCTCTCAGGTTTGGTATAAGCATTGAGATATCACATCTCATGCTATAGGAAGGGTCTCAGAATTGGAATGGGAAGGAGTTGGATATCACATCTCAAGCTATAGGAAGGGTCTCAGTATTGGAATGGGAAGGACTTGGATATCACATCTCATGCTATAGGAAGGCTCTCAGGTTTGGAAGGGGAAAGAGTTGGATATCTCATTTCATGTTAGAGGTAGGATCTCAGGTTTGGTATTAGAGGCATTGAGATATCACATCTCATGCTACAGGAGGGTCTCAGGAATGGAATGGGAAGGAGTTAGATATCACATCTCATGCTAAAGGGAGGGTCTCAGGTTTGGAAGGGGAAGGATTTGGATATCACATCTCATGTTATAGGAAGGATCTCAGGTTTGGTATTAGAAGCATTGAGATATCACATCTCATGCTATCGGAAGGATCTCAGGTTTGGTATTAGAAGCATTGAGATATCACATCTCATGTTATCAGAAGAGTCTCAGGATTGGAATAGGAAGGAGTTGGATATCACATTTCATGCTAAAGGGAGGGTCTCAGTTTTGGAAGGGGAAGGATTTGGATATCACATCTCATGTTATCGGAAGGATCTCACGTTTGGTATTAGAAGTATTGAGATATCATATCTCATGCTATAGGAAGGGTCTCAGGATTGGAATGGGAAGGAGTTGGATATCACATCTCATGCTATAGGGAGGGTCTCAGGATTGGAATGGGAAGGACTTAGATATCACATATCATGCTATAGGGAGGGTCTCAGTTTTGATATTAGAAGCATTGAGATATCACATCTCATGCTATCGGAAGTGTCTCAGGATTGGAATGGGAAGGAGCTGGATATCACATTTCAAGCTAAAGGAAGGGTCTCAGGTTTGGAACGGGAAGGATTTGGATATCACATCTCATGTTATAGGAAGGGTCTCAGGTTTGGTATAAGCATTGAGATATCACATCTCTGCTATCGGAAGTGTCTCAGGATTGGAATGGGAAGGAGTTGGATATCCCATCTCATGTTATAGGACGGGTCTCAGGTTTGTTATTAGAATCATTGAGATATCATATTGCATGCTGTAGGAAGGGTCTAAGGGTTGGAATGTGAAGGACTTGGATATCACATCTCATGCTATAGATAGGCTCTTAGGTTTGGAAAGGGAAGGAGTTGGATATCACATTTCATGTTAGAGGAAGGATCTCAGGTTTGGTATTAGAAGCATTGAGATATCACATCTCATGCTATAGGAAGGGTCTCAGGATTGGAATGGGAAGCAGTTGGATATCACATCTCATGCTATAGGAAGGGTCTCAGGTTTGGTATAAGCATTGAGATATCACATCTCATGCTATAGGACGGGTCTCAGGATTGGAATGGAAGGAGTTGGATATCACATCTCATGTTATAGGAAGGATCTCAGGTTTGGTATTAGAAGCATTGAGACATCACATCTCATGCTATAGGAAGGGTCTCAGGGTTGGAATGGGAAGGAGTTGGATATCACATCTCATCCAATAGGAAGGGTCTCAGGTTTGGAATGGGAAGGAATTGGATATCACATCTCATGTTATAGGAAGGATCTCAGGTTTGGTATTAGAAGCACTGAGATATCACATCTCATGCTATGGGAAGGGTCTCAGGATTGGAATGTGAAGGATTTGGATATCACATCTCATGCTAAAGGAAGGGTCTCAGGTTTGGTAGAAGCATTGAGATATCACGTCGCTGCTATCGGAAGGGTCTCAGGATTGGATTGGGAAGGAGTTGGATATCCCTTCTCATGCTATAGGAAGGGTCTCAGGATTTGAATGGCAAGGAGTTGGATATCACATCTCATGCCATAGGAAGGGTCTCAGGTTTGGTATAAGCATTGAGATATCACATCTCTGCTATCGGAAGGGTCTCAGGATTGGATTGGGAAGGAGTTGGATATCCCTTCTCATGCTATAGGAAGTGTCTCAGGTTGGAATGGGAAGGAGTTGGATATCACATCTCATGTTATAGGAAGGGTCTCAGGATTGGAATGGGAAGGATTTGGATATCACATCTCTTGCTATAGGAAGGGTCTCAGGATTGGAATGGGTAGGAGTTGGATATTACTTTCTTGCTATAGGAAGGGTCTCATGTTTGGAATGGGAAGGAGTTGGATATCACATATGCTATAGTTAGTGTCTCAGGTTTGGAACGGGAAGGAGTTGGATATCACATCTCATGTTATAGGAAGGGTCTCAGGTTTGGTATAAGCATTGAGATATCACATCTCTGCTATCGGAAGCGGCTCAGGATTGGAATGGGAAGGAGTTGGATATCCCATCTCATGTTATAGGAAGAGTCTCTGGTTTGGTATTAGAATCATTGAGATATCACATAGCATGCTGTAGGAAGGGTCTAAGGATTGGAATGGGATGGACTTGGATATCACATCTCATGTTATAGGTAGGCTCTCAGGTTTGCTATAAGCATTGAGATATCACATCTCATGCTATAGGAAGGGTCACAGGATTGGAATGGGAAGGAATTGGATATCACATCTCATGCTATAGGAAGGGTCTCAGATTTGGTATAAGCATTGAGATATCACATCTCATGCTAAAGGAAGGGTCTCAGGATTGGAATGGGAAGGAGTTGTATATGACATCTCAGGCCATAGGAAGGTTCTCAGGTTTGGTATAAGCATTGAGATATCACATCTCTGCTATCGGAAAGGTCTCAGGATTGGAATGGGAAGGAGTTGGATATCCCATCTCATGTTATAGGAAGGGTCTCAGGTTTGGTATTAGAAGCATAGAGATATCACATCTCATGCTATAGGAAGGGTCTCAGGATTGGAATGGGAAGGACTTGGATGTCACATCTCATGCTATAGGTAGGGTCTCAAGTTTGATATTAGAAGCATTGAGATAACAAATCTCATGATATCGGAAGGGTCTCAGGATTGGAATGGGAAGGAGTTGGATATCACATCTCATGATAAAGGAAGGGTCTAAGGTTTGGAAGGGGAAGGATTTGGATATCACATCTCATGTTATAGGACGGGTCTCAGGTTTAATATTAGAAGCATTGAGATATCAAGTCTCATGGTATAAGAAGGGTCTCAGAATTGGAATGGGAAGGAGTTGGATATCACACCTCAAGCTATAGGAAGGGTCTCAGGATTGGAATGGGAAGGAGTTTGATATCACATCTCATGCCATAGTATGGGTCTCAGGTTTGGTAGAAGCATTGGGATATCACATCTCATGCTATCGGAAGGGTATCAGTATTGGATTTGGAAGAAGTTGGATATCGCATCTCATGCTATAGGAAGGGTCTCAGGTTGGAATGGGAAGGAGTTGGATATCACATTTCGTGTTATAGGAAGGGTCTCAGGATTGGAATGGGAAAGACTTGGATATCATATCTCATGCTATAGGACGGGTCTCAGGTTTGTTATTAGAATCATTGAGATATCATATTGCATGCTGTAGGAAGGGTCTAAGGATTGGAATGGGAAGGACCTGGTTATCACATCTCATGCTATAGAACGGCTCTCAGGTTTGGAAAGGGAAGGAGTTGGATATCAAATCTCATGTTATAGGATGGATCTCAGGTTTGGTATTAGAAGTATTGAGATATCACATCTCATGTTATCGGAAGGATCTCAGGTTTGGTATTAGAAGTATTGAGATATCACATCTCATGCTATAGGAAGGGTCTCAGGATTGGAATGGGAAGGAGTTGGATATCACATCTCATGCTAAAGGAAGGGTCTCAGGTTTGGTAGAAGCATTGAGATATCACATCTCATGCTATAGGAAGGGTCTCAGGATTGGAATGGGAAGGAGTTGGATATCACATCTCATGCTATAGGGAGGGTCTCAGGATTGGAATGGGAAGGACTTAGATATCACATATCATGCTATAGGGAGGGTCTCAGTTTTGATATTAGAAGCATTGAGATATCACATCTCATGCTATCGGAAGTGTCTCAGGATTGGAATGGGAAGGAGCTGGATATCACATCTCATGCTAAAGGAAGGGTCTCAGGTTTGGAACGGGAAGGATTTGGATATCACATCTCATGTTATAGGAAGGGTCTCAGGTTTGGTATAAGCATTGAGATATCACATCTCTGCTATCGGAAGTGTCTCAGGATTGGAATGGGAAGGAGTTGGATATCCCATCTCATGTTATAGGACGGGTCTCAGGTTTGTTATTAGAATCATTGAGATATCATATTGCATGCTGTAGGAAGGGTCTAAGGGTTGGAATGTGAAGGACTTGGATATCACATCTCATGCTATAGATAGGCTCTTAGGTTTGGAAAGGGAAGGAGTTGGATATCACATTTCATGTTAGAGGAAGGATCTCAGGTTTGGTATTAGAAGCATTGAGATATCACATCTCATGCTATAGGAAGGGTCTCAGGATTGGAATGGGAAGCAGTTGGATATCACATCTCATGCTATAGGAAGGGGCTCAGGTTTGGTATAAGCATTGAGATATCACATCTCATGCTATAGGACGGGTCTCAGGATTGGAATGGAAGGAGTTGGATATCACATCTCATGTTATAGGAAGGATCTCAGGTTTGGTATTAGAAGCATTGAGACATCACATCTCATGCTATAGGAAGGGTCTCAGGGTTGGAATGGGAAGGAGTTGGATATCACATCTCATCCAATAGGAAGGGTCTCAGGTTTGGAATGGGAAGGAATTGGATATCACATCTCATGTTATAGGAAGGATCTCAGGTTTGGTATTAGAAGCATTGAGATATCACATCTCATGCTATAGGAAGGGTCTCAGTATTTGAATGGCAAGGAGTTGGATATCACATCTCATGCCATAGGAAGGGTCTCAGGTTTGGTATAAGCATTGAGATATCACATCTCTGCTATCGGAAGGGTCTCAGGATTGGATTGGGAATGAGTTGGATATCCCTTCTCATGCTATAGGAAGTGTCTCAGGTTGGAATGGGAAGGAGTTGGATATCACATCTCATGTTATAGGAAGGGTCTCAGGATTGGAATGGGAAGGATTTGGATATCACATCTCTTGCTATAGGAAGGGTCTCAGGATTGGAATGGGTAGGAGTTGGATATTACTTTCTTGCTATAGGAAGGGTCTCATGTTTGGAATGGGAAGGAGTTGGATATCACATATGCTATAGTTAGTGTCTCAGGTTTGGAACGGGAAGGAGTTGGATATCACATCTCATGTTATAGGAAGGGTCTCAGGTTTGGTATAAGCATTGAGATATCACATCTCTGCTATCGGAAGCGGCTCAGGATTGGAATGGGAAGGAGTTGGATATCCCATCTCATGTTATAGGAAGAGTCTCTGGTTTGGTATTAGAATCATTGAGATATCACATCGCATGCTGTAGGAAGGGTCTAAGGATTGGAATGGGATGGACTTGGATATCACATCTCATGTTATAGGTAGGCTCTCAGGTTTGCTATAAGCATTGAGATATCACATCTCATGCTATAGGAAGGGTCACAGGATTGGAATGGGAAGGAAATGGATATCACATCTCATGCTATAGGAAGGGTCTCAGATTTGGTATAAGCATTGAGATATCACATCTCATGCTAAAGGAAGGGTCTCAGGATTGGAATGGGAAGGAGTTGTATATGACATCTCAGGCCATAGGAAGGTTCTCAGGTTTGGTATAAGCATTGAGATATCACATCTCTGCTATCGGAAAGGTCTCAGGATTGGAATAGGAAGGAGTTGGATATCCCATCTCATGTTATAGGAAGGGTCTCAGGTTTGGTATTAGAAGCATAGAGATATCACATCTCATGCTATAGGAAGGGTCTCAGGATTGGAATGGGAAGGACTTGGATGTCACATCTCATGCTATAGGTAGGGTCTCAAGTTTGATATTAGAAGCATTGAGATAACAAATCTCATGATATCGGAAGGGTCTCAGGATTGGAATGGGAAGGAGTTGGATATCACATCTCATGATAAAGGAAGGGTCTAAGGTTTGGAAGGGGAAGGATTTGGATATCACATCTCATGTTATAGGACGGGTCTCAGGTTTAATATTAGAAGCATTGAGATATCAAGTCTCATGGTATAAGAAGGGTCTCAGAATTGGAATGGGAAGGAGTTGGATATCACACCTCAAGCTATAGGAAGGGTCTCAGGATTGGAATGGGAAGGAGTTTGATATCACATCTCATGCCATAGTATGGGTCTCAGGTTTGGTAGAAGCATTGGGATATCACATCTCATGCTATCGGAAGGGTTTCAGTATTGGATTTGGAAGAAGTTGGATATCCCATCTCATGCTATAGGAAGGGTCTCAGGTTGGAATGGGAAGGAGTTGTATATGACATCTCAGGCCATAGGAAGGTTCTCAGGTTTGGTATAAGCATTGAGATATCACATCTCTGCTATCGGAAAGGTCTCAGGATTGGAATGGGAAGGAGTTGGATATCCCATCTCATGTTATAGGAAGGGTCTCAGGTTTGGTATTAGAAGCATAGAGATATCACATCTCATGCTATAGGAAGGGTCTCAGGATTGGAATGGGAAGGACTTGGATGTCACATCTCATGCTATAGGTAGGGTCTCAAGTTTGATATTAGAAGCATTGAGATAACAAATCTCATGATATCGGAAGGGTCTCAGGATTGGAATGGGAAGGAGTTGGATATCACGTCTCATGATAAAGGAAGGGTCTAAGGTTTGGAAGGGGAAGGATTTGGATATCACATCTCATGTTATAGGACGGGTCTCAGGTTTAATATTAGAAGCATTGAGATATCAAGTCTCATGGTATAAGAAGGGTCTCAGAATTGGAATGGGAAAGAGTTGGATATCACACCTCAAGCTATAGGAAGGGTCTCAGGATTGGAATGGGAAGGAGTTTGATATCACATCTCATGCCATAGTATGGGTCTCAGGTTTGGTAGAAGCATTGGGATATCACATCTTATGCTATCGGAAGGGTATCAGTATTGGATTTGGAAGAAGTTGGATATCCCATCTCATGCTATAGGAAGGGTCTCAGGTTGGAATGGGAAGGAGTTGGATATCACATTTCGTGTTATAGGAAGGGTCTCAGGATTGGAATGGGAAGGACTTGGATATCATATCTCATGCTATAGGACGGGTCTCAGGTTTGTTATTAGAATCATTGAGATATCATATTGCATGCTGTAGGAAGGGTCTAAGGATTGGAATGAGAAGGACCTGGTTATCACATCTCATGCTATAGAACGGCTCTCAGGTTTGGAAAGGGAAGGAGTTGGATATCAAATCTCATGTTATAGGATGGATCTCAGGTTTGGTATTAGAAGTATTGAGATATCACATCTCATGTTATCGGAAGGATCTCAGGTTTGGTATTAGAAGTATTGAGATATCACATCTCATGCTATAGGAAGGGTCTCAGGATTGGAATGGGAAGGAGTTGGATATCACATCTCATGCTAAAGGAAGGGTCTCAGGTTTGGTAGAAGCATTGAGATATCACATCTCATGCTATAGGAAGGGTCTCAGGATTGGAATGGGAAGGAGTTGGATATCACATCTCATGCTATAGGGAGGGTCTCAGGATTGGAATGGGAAGGACTTAGATATCACATATCATGCTATAGGGAGGGTCTCAGTTTTGATATTAGAAGCATTGAGATATCACATCTCATGCTATCGGAAGTGTCTCAGGATTGGAATGGGAAGGAGCTGGATATCACATCTCATGCTAAAGGAAGGGTCTCAGGTTTGGAACGGGAAGGATTTGGATATCACATCTCATGTTATAGGAAGGGTCTCAGGTTTGGTATAAGCATTGAGATATCACATCTCTGCTATCGGAAGTGTCTCAGGATTGGAATGGGAAGGAGTTGGATATCCCATCTCATGTTATAGGACGGGTCTCAGGTTTGTTATTAGAATCATTGAGATATCATATTGCATGCTGTAGGAAGGGTCTAAGGGTTGGAATGTGAAGGACTTGGATATCACATCTCATGCTATAGATAGGCTCTTAGGTTTGGAAAGGGAAGGAGTTGGATATCACATTTCATGTTAGAGGAAGGATCTCAGGTTTGGTATTAGAAGCATTGAGATATCACATCTCATGCTATAGGAAGGGTCTCAGGATTGGAATGGGAAGCAGTTGGATATCACATCTCATGCTATAGGAAGGGGCTCGGGTTTGGTATAAGCATTGAGATATCACATCTCATGCTATAGGACGGGTCTCAGGATTGGAATGGAAGGAGTTGGATATCACATCTCATGTTATAGGAAGGATCTCAGGTTTGGTATTAGAAGCATTGAGACATCACATCTCATGCTATAGGAAGGGTCTCAGGGTTGGAATGGGAAGGAGTTGGATATCACATCTCATCCAATAGGAAGGGTCTCAGGTTTGGAATGGGAAGGAATTGGATATCACATCTCATGTTATAGGAAGGATCTCAGGTTTGGTATTAGAAGCATTGAGATATCACATCTCATGCTATAGGAAGGGTCTCAGGATTGGAATGTGAAGGATTTGGATATCACATCTCATGCTAAAGGAAGGGTCTCAGGTTTGGTAGAAGCATTGAGATATCACGTCGCTGCTATCGGAAGGGTCTCAGGATTGGATTGGGAAGGAGTTGGATATCCCTTCTCATGCTATAGGAAGGGTCTCAGGATTTGAATGGCAAGGAGTTGGATATCACATCTCATGCCATAGGAAGGGTCTCAGGTTTGGTATAAGCATTGAGATATCACATCTCTGCTATCGGAAGGGTCTCAGGATTGGATTGGGAATGAGTTGGATATCCCTTCTCATGCTATAGGAAGTGTCTCAGGTTGGAATGGGAAGGAGTTGGATATCACATCTCATGTTATAGGAAGGGTCTCAGGATTGGAATGGGAAGGATTTGGATATCACATCTCTTGCTATAGGAAGGGTCTCAGGATTGGAATGGGTAGGAGTTGGATATTACTTTCTTGCTATAGGAAGGGTCTCATGTTTGGAATGGGAAGGAGTTGGATATCACATATGCTATAGTTAGTGTCTCAGGTTTGGAACGGGAAGGAGTTGGATATCACATCTCATGTTATAGGAAGGGTCTCAGGTTTGGTATAAGCATTGAGATATCACATCTCTGCTATCGGAAGCGGCTCAGGATTGGAATGGGAAGGAGTTGGATATCCCATCTCATGTTATAGGAAGAGTCTCTGGTTTGGTATTAGAATCATTGAGATATCACATCGCATGCTGTAGGAAGGGTCTAAGGATTGGAATGGGATGGACTTGGATATCACATCTCATGTTATAGGTAGGCTCTCAGGTTTGCTATAAGCATTGAGATATCACATCTCATGCTATAGGAAGGGTCACAGGATTGGAATGGGAAGGAAATGGATATCACATCTCATGCTATAGGAAGGGTCTCAGATTTGGTATAAGCATTGAGATATCACATCTCATGCTAAAGGAAGGGTCTCAGGATTGGAATGGGAAGGAGTTGTATATGACATCTCAGGCCATAGGAAGGTTCTCAGGTTTGGTATAAGCATTGAGATATCACATCTCTGCTATCGGAAAGGTCTCAGGATTGGAATGGGAAGGAGTTGGATATCCCATCTCATGTTATAGGAAGGGTCTCAGGTTTGGTATTAGAAGCATAGAGATATCACATCTCATGCTATAGGAAGGGTCTCAGGATTGGAATGGGAAGGACTTGGATGTCACATCTCATGCTATAGGTAGGGTCTCAAGTTTGATATTAGAAGCATTGAGATAACAAATCTCATGATATCGGAAGGGTCTCAGGATTGGAATGGGAAGGAGTTGGATATCACATCTCATGATAAAGGAAGGGTCTAAGGTTTGGAAGGGGAAGGATTTGGATATCACATCTCATGTTATAGGACGGGTCTCAGGTTTAATATTAGAAGCATTGAGATATCAAGTCTCATGGTATAAGAAGGGTCTCAGAATTGGAATGGGAAGGAGTTGGATATCACACCTCAAGCTATAGGAAGGGTCTCAGGATTGGAATGGGAAGGAGTTTGATATCACATCTCATGCCATAGTATGGGTCTCAGGTTTGGTAGAAGCATTGGGATATCACATCTGATGCTATCGGAAGGGTATCAGTATTGGATTTGGAAGAAGTTGGATATCCCATCTCATGCTATAGGAAGGGTCTCAGGTTGGAATGGGAAGGAGTTGGATATCACATTTCGTGTTATAGGAAGGGTCTCAGGATTGGAATGGGAAGGACTTGGATATCATATCTCATGCTATAGGACGGGTCTCAGGTTTGTTATTAGAATCATTGAGATATCATATTGCATGCTGTAGGAAGGGTCTAAGGATTGGAATGGGAAGGACCTGGTTATCACATCTCATGCTATAGAACGGCTCTCAGGTTTGGAAAGGGAAGGAGTTGGATATCACATCTCATGTTATAGGATGGATCTCAGGTTTGGTATTAGAAGTATTGAGATATCACATCTCATGTTATCGGAAGGATCTCAGGTTTGGTATTAGAAGTATTGAGATATCACATCTCATGCTATAGGAAGGGTCTCAGGATTGGAATGGGAAGGAGTTGGATATCACATCTCATGCTAAAGGAAGGGTCTCAGGTTTGGTAGAAGCATTGAGATATCACATCTCATGCTATCGGAAGTGTCTCAGGATTGGAATGGGAAGGAGCTGGATATCACATCTCATGCTAAAGGAAGGGTCTCAGGTTTGGAACGGGAAGGAGTTGGATATCACATCTCATGTTATAGGAAGGGTCTCAGGTTTGGTATAAACATTGAGATATCACATCTCTGCTATCGGAAGTGTCTCAGGATTGGAATGGGAAGGAGTTGGATATCCCATCTCATGTTATAGGACGGGTCTCAGGTTTGTTATTGGAATCATTGAGATATCATATTGCATGCTGTAGGAAGGGTCTAAGGGTTGGAATGTGAAGGACTTGGATATCACATCTCATGCTATAGATAGGCTCTTAGGTTTGGAAAGGGAAGGAGTTGGATCTCACATTTCATGTTAGAGGAAGGATCTCAGGTTTGGTATTAGAAGCATTGAGATATCACATCTCATGCTATAGGAAGGGTCTCAGGATTGGAATGGGAAGGAGTTGGATATGACATCTCATGCTAGAGGAAGGGTCTCAGGTTTGGTATAAGCATTGAGATATCACATCTCATGCTATAGGAAGGGTCTCAGGATTGGAATGGAAGGAGTTGGATATCAGATCTCATGTTATAGGAAGGATCTCAGGTTTGGTATTAGAAGCATTGAGACATCACATCTCATGCTATAGGAAGGGTCTCAGGATTGGAATGGGAAGGAGTTGGATATCAAATCTCATGCTATAGGAAGGGTCTCAGGATTGGAATGGGAAGGAGTTGAATATGACATCTCATGCCGTAGGAAGGGTCTCAGGTTTGGTATAAACATTGAGATATCACATCTCTGCTATCAAAAGGGTCTCAGGATTGGAATGTGAAGGAGTTGGATATCCCATCTCATGTTATAGGAAGAGTCTCAAGTTTGGTATTAGAAGCATTGAGATATCACATCTCATGCTATAGGAAGTGTCTCAGGATTGGAATGGGAAGGACTTGGATATCACATCTCATGCTATAGGTAGGGTCTCAAGTTTGACATTAGAAGCATTGAGATATCACATCTCATGCTATAGGAAGGGTCTGAGGATTGGAATGGGAAGGAGTTGGATATCACATCTCCTGCTATGGGAAGGGTCTCAGGTTTGGTATAAGCAGTGAGATATCACATCTCATGCTATAGGAAGTGTCTCAGGATTGGAATGGGAAGGAGTTGGATATCACATCTCATGTTATAGGAAGGATCTCAGGTTTGGTATAAGCATTGAGATATCACATCTCTGCTATCGGAAGGGTCTCAAGATTGGAATGGGAAGGAGTTGGATATTCCCATCTCATGTTATAGGAAGGGTCTCAGGTTTGGTATTAGAAGCATTGAGATATCACATCTCATGCTATAGGAAGGGTCTCAGGATTGGAATGGGAAGGACTTGGATATCACATCTCATGCTATAGGGAGGGTCTCAAGTTTGATATTAGAAGCTTTGAGATATCACATCTCATGATATCGGAAGGGTCTCAGGATTGGAATGGGAAGGAGTTGGATATCACATCTCATGATAAAGGAAGGGTCTAAGGTTTGGAAGGGGAAGGATTTGGATATCACATCTCATGTTATATTACGGGTCTCAGGTTTGGTATTAGAAGCATTGAGATATCAAGTCTCATAGTATAGGAAGGGTCTCAGAATTGGAATGGGAAGGAGTTGGATATCCCATCTCATGTTATAGGAAGAGTCTCTGGTTTGGTATTAGAATCATTGAGATATCACATCGCATGCTGTAGGAAGGGTCTAAGGATTGGAATGGGATGGACTTGGATATCACATCTCATGTTATAGGTAGGCTCTCAGGTTTGGTATAAGCATTGAGATATCACATCTCATGCTATAGGAAGGGTCTCAGAATTGGAATGGGAAGGAGTTGGATATCACATCTCAAGCTATAGGAAGGGTCTCAGTATTGGAATGGGAAGGACTTGGATATCACATCTCATGCTATAGGAAGGCTCTCAGGTTTGGAAGGGGAAAGAGTTGGATATCTCATTTCATGTTAGAGGTAGGATCTCAGGTTTGGTATTAGAGGCATTGAGATATCACATCTCATGCTATCAGAAGGGTCTCAGGAATGGAATGGGAAGGAGTTAGATATCACATCTCATGCTAAAGGGAGGGTCTCAGGTTTGGAAGGGGAAGGATTTGGATATCACATCTCATGTTATAGGAAGGATCTCAGGTTTGGTATTAGAAGCATTGAGATATCACATCTCATGCTATCGGAAGGATCTCAGGTTTGGTATTAGAAGCATTGAGATATCACATCTCATGCTATCAGAAGAGTCTCAGGATTGGAATAGGAAGGAGTTGGATATCACATTTCATGCTAAAGGGAGGGTCTCAGGTTTGGAAGGGGAAGGATTTGGATATCACATCTCATGTTATCGGAAGGATCTCACGTTTGGTATTAGAAGTATTGAGATATCATATCTCATGCTATAGGAAGGGTCTCAGGATTGGAATGGGAAGGAGTTGGATATCACATCTCATGCTATAGGGAGGGTCTCAGGATTGGAATGGGAAGGACTTAGATATCACATATCATGCTATAGTGAGGGTCTCAGTTTTGATATTAGAAGCATTGAGATATCACATCTCATGCTATCGGAAGTGTCTCAGGATTGGAATGGGAAGGAGCTGGATATCACATCTCATGCTAAAGGAAGGGTCTCAGGTTTGGAACGGGAAGGATTTGGATATCACATCTCATGTTATAGGAAGGGTCTCAGGTTTGGTATAAGCATTGAGATATCACATCTCTGCTATCGGAAGTGTCTCAGGATTGGAATGGGAAGGAGTTGGATATCCCATCTCATGTTATAGGACGGGTCTCAGGTTTGTTATTAGAATCATTGAGATATCATATTGCATGCTGTAGGAAGGGTCTAAGGGTTGGAATGTGAAGGACTTGGATATCACATCTCATGCTATAGATAGGCTCTTAGGTTTGGAAAGGGAAGGAGTTGGATATCACATTTCATGTTAGAGGAAGGATCTCAGGTTTGGTATTAGAAGCATTGAGATATCACATCTCATGCTATAGGAAGGGTCTCAGGATTGGAATGGGAAGCAGTTGGATATCACATCTCATGCTATAGGAAGGGTCTCAGGTTTGGTATAAGCCTTGAGATATCACATCTCATGCTATAGGACGGGTCTCAGGATTGGAATGGAAGGAGTTGGATATCACATCTCATGTTATAGGAAGGATCTCAGGTTTGGTATTAGAAGCATTGAGACATCACATCTCATGCTATAGGAAGGGTCTCAAGGTTGGAATGGGAAGGAGTTGGATATCACATCTCATCCAATAGGAAGGGTCTCAGGTTTGGAATGGGAAGGAATTGGATATCACATCTCATGTTATAGGAAGGATCTCAGGTTTGGTATTAGAAGCATTGAGATATCACATCTCATGCTATAGGAAGGGTCTCAGGATTGGAATGTGAAGGATTTGGATATCACATCTCATGCTAAAGGAAGGGTCTCAGGTTTGGTAGAAGCATTGAGATATCACGTCGCTGCTATCGGAAGGGTCTCAGGATTGGAATGGGAAGGAGTTGGATATCAAATCTCATGCTATAGGAAGGGTCTCAGGATTGGAATGGGAAGGAGTTTAATATGACATCTCATGCCGTAGGAAGGGTCTCAGGTTTGGTATAAACATTGAGATATCACATCTCTGCTATCAAAAGGGTCTCAGGATTGGAATTGGAAGGAGTTGGATATCCCATCTCATGTTATAGGAAGAGTCTCCTTTCGCCTTGGGTTTCCCCTTCGGCTGGGGCGGCGTATTGGTCTTGGCCAATGCTGCCCGTGCTTGAGACCGTGTGTAGGGTCTTTCGGCAGTGTCTCCTACGAGCCCTAAAGCTCTGAGATCATTACCTAACAAGACCTTTCCCGGGACGTTTCTCTGAATGCTCACTGGAATCCTGACTGCTGTACCATTTAAAGTAAGATTTACAGGTATTACTGGGAACATACGGAGTGGGCCGTCAGCCAACTTAGTGGGCATCAGAGTAGCTCTGGCAACTTCCTCTGAGTCTACCAAGGTAGAATCCACTACAGTTCGACTGCATCCACTATCCCTAAGAGCTGGAGTATCTACTCCATTGATCAGCACACTGTCTTTAAAGTAGTGCTTGGTATTATCTGGAATCCTAGCATAAGCCTCTGCGACTTTAGGCTCCCAGGAACCCAGGGAAACTAAAACTACCTCAGCCTCTATCCCGCTGGGAAATGAGTCTGAGGAGAAGGATGCTCCTGTAATCTCTTCTTCCTCGTAGGAGGAGAAGGCCAGATTAGCGGAGTGGACCCCCAAAGGTCTAACCTTACACCGGGGATCCCCCTTCACGTGGTCAGTTGCTCCACAAGCAAAACAAGATCCATTGGGTCTGTTTACATAGGGAGGCTTATTGTAACCAGAGTTCTGTTTCGGAGGCTGACCTCCACTACCCTGTGAGTTCTCTTGTGTCTTACCCTTATTTTTCTTTTTGTGGCCCTTTTGAGAAGAAGATTTATCAGATTCTCCACCCTCCTTATCTTTGGACTTTTTCCCTTCCTCCTGCTTACCAGGATGAGTTTTGTCCTTATGGGACACTCGATGTGACACCCATAAGTCTGCTGCAATGGCCAGCTTCTTAGGATCTATCTCCTTCGAATCGGCCAAATGCTGCTTAAGCTCCGGGGAAGAAGATGCAAAAATGTGTTCCAGCATGACAAGATTTATCATGCCTTCGAAGGTAGAAACCTTATAACCTTCGACCCAGCCAGTTAAGTTTTTCAAGGATTCAGTGACATAAGATACCCAAGTACCACCTTCCTTTTTCTTATACTCTATGAATCGTTTCAAATATTGGGCCGGAGTCTTCCCAAACTTTAAAATGAGAGTTTGCTTTAACATTGCGAAATCAGCTCGCTCAGCCTTCGACATTTCCATAATGGCACTACAGCCAGAATGGGGCAGTCTGCTGAGTAACCAGGCAATCTTATCAGCATTGTCAACTTGTTGAACTTCGCATGCATACTCAAACGCATTCAGCCAGTCCATAATGTCATTCCTTTCCTCATACACACTGACCAGATCTTTCGGAAACCGTGGATGAGAGGAGGCCCCAGACCCATGTCCAGGACCCTTGGACCCATTTGCAACCTGAAGCTTGGCCAGTTCCAACTGGTGATCCCTGTCTTTCTGTTTTTCTGACTGTTCGATTTTTAGTTTGGCTATGCTGAATTCAAGCTCCTTCTGCCTAAACCGCAGCTCTTGCTTCTTGAATTCAAGCATAGCCTCCCCATCAACACTGGCAGAGGAAACATTAGACCTCTCATCCTCCCTGTCCTCGTGGTCGCGGGGATCAGTGCAGCGGCAGAACCCTCGGTTCTACCAGTGAGAGCAGCCCCACCTCCTTCCGCACTGTCCTCAGAAGTTATAGCGTCAAGCTGCGCTTCTTGCCACGCCACGATTCTTTGGATCATATCCAATTTCGTGCCTTGAGAGGAAACACCTCTCTCCGCACACATCTTTTTCAATGTTTCTGATTTGGAAGCATTTAAAGTTAACAAGGTATTTGTTTCCATACTGTTAGATAGGACTATGGCCTTTTTAAAGTTATACTACAACAATTCACTACGTGTCCTGGTAGGAATAACTTGAAATGCCTTAGTTCGTGCGCAACACTGGATACCTTCAGTGGTATCCCACCGCTGTACACCAATTTCTTAAGACGGATTTCTGAACTCTGTCCTGGTGGCGCAGAAGTTCAGGAGGCCAACCTAATTACTTGGAACAGGGTAACCTCTGGACAAGCCAGACCAATCAAGGTAGCGATCGCGGCGGTCAAGACTAGGTCTCAAGAGGGGTGAGGGTGACTGAAAGCCTGCAATGAGCACACAAAGCAAGGACACTTACAAACTACTCCAAACAGGTGCTATATTAAAAATATATACACATTTATTCCAAGGCCTTTAAAACAATGACCGTAGCGAGAAATCACAATACAACTCTAGTAAACCAACACATACCATACCAATACAATATATACACAAATACAAACAAGTCTCAAGCGTTAGATGCACGAAATGTGTAGTCCACCTAAAAGGGAAGGAAAACAGGCAGTGCCAAATAATGCTTAGACCCAGTCCGCCTTCAGAGGCACCTAACTAAAAGGAAGTCCGAGCCCTACGAAGAGTGGAGCCTTGTGCTCAAAAGTACCTGCACACGCTGGTGCCAACGGGCAAAAGGGGAGTCTCTTCGAGGGAGATCAGGCAGTTCAGTTTAGTGCACAAACGAAGAATTGTTACATAACAGTAAGGGAAGTAACATAACATGAGATGGGAATATCCAACTCCTTCCCATTCCAATCCTGAGACCCTTCCGATAGCAAACATGTGATATCTCAATGCTTATACCAAACCTGAGATCCTTCCTATAACATGAGATGTGATATCCAACTCCTTCCCATTCCAATCCTGAGACACTTCCTATAGCATGAGATGTGATATCTCACTGCTTATACCAAACCTGAGACCCTTCCTATAGCATGAGATGTGATATCCAAGTCCTTCCCATTCCAATCCTGAGACACTTCCTATGGCATGAGATGTGATATTTCAATGCTTCTATACCAAACCTGAGACTCTTCCTATAACATGAGATGGGATATCCAACTCTTTCCATTACAATCCTGAGACCCTTCCGAAAGCAGAGATGTGATATCTCAATGCTTATACCAAACCTGAGACCCTTCCTATGGCATGAGATGTCATATACAGATCCTTCCCATTCCAATCCTGAGACCCTTCCTATAGCATGAGATGTGATATCTCAATGCTTATACCAAACCTAAAACCCTTCCTATAGCATGAGATGTGATATCCAACTCCTTCCCATTCCAATCCTGAGACCCTTCCTATAGCATGAGATGTGATATCCAATGGCTCTAATATCAAACCTGAGATCCTTCCTCTAACATTAAATGTGATATCCAACTCCTTCCCTTTCCAAACCTGAGAGCCTACCTATAGCATGAGATGTGATATCCAAGTCCTTCCATTCCAATCCTTAGACCCTTCCTACAGCATGCAATATGATATCTCAATGATTCTAATAACAAACCTGAGACCCGTCCTATAACATGAGATGTGATATCCAACTCCTTTCCATTCCAATCCTGAGACACTTCCGATAGCAGAGATGTGATATCTCAATGCTTCTAATACCAAACATGAGACCAGTCCTATAACATGAGATGGGATATCCAACTCCTTCCCGTTCCAAACCTGAGACCCTTCCTATAGCATGAGATGTGATATCCAACTCCTTCCCATCCCAATCCTGAGACACTTCCGATTGCAGAGATTTGATATCTCAATGCTTATACCAAACCTGAGACTCTTCCTATAACATGAGATGTGATATCCAACTCCTTCCCGTTCCAAACCTGAGACCCTTACTATAGCATGAGATGTGATATCCAACTCCTTCCCATTCCAATCCTGAGACCCTTATGATGGCATGAGATGTGATATCTCAATGCCTCTAATACCAAATCTGAGATTCTTCCGATAGCATGAGATGTGATATCTCAATGCTTCTTATACCAAACCTGAGATCCTTCCTATAACATGAGATGTGATATCCAAATCCTTCCCCTTCCAAACCTGAGACCCTCCCTTTAGCATGAGATGTGATATCCAACTCCTTCCCATTCCAACCTGAGACCCTTCCCATAGCATGAGATGGGATATCCAACTCCTTGGAATTCCAATCCTGATACCCTTCCGATAGCATGAGATTTGATATCCCAATGCTTATACCAAACCTGAGACCCATACTATGGCATGAAATGTGATATCAAACTCCTTCCCATTCCAATCCTGAGACCCTTCCTATAGCTTGAGATGTGATATCCAACTCCTTCCCATTCCAATTCTGAGACCCTTCCTATACCATGAGACTTGATATCTCAATGCTTCTAATACCAAACCTGAGACCCGTCCTATAACATGAGATGTGATATCCAAATCCTTCCCCTTCCAAACCTTAGACCCTTCCTTTATCATGAGATGTGATATCCAACTCCTTCCCATTCCAATCCTGAGACCCTTCCGATATCATGAGATGTGATATCTCAATGCTTCTTATATCAAACTCGAGACCCTCCCTATAGCATGAGATGTGATATCCAAGTCCTTCCCATTCCAATCCTGAGACCCTTCCTATAGCATGAGATGTGATGTCTCAATGCTTCTAATACCAAACCTGAGACCCTTCCTATAACATGAGATGGGAATATACAACTCCTTCCCATTCCAATCCTGAGACCCTTCCGATAGCAAACATGTGATATCTCAATGCTTATACCAAACCTGAGATCCTTCCTATAACATGAGATGTGATATCCAACTCCTTCCCATTCCAATCCTGAGACACTTCCTATAGCATGAGATGTGATATCTCACTGCTTATACCAAACCTGAGACCCTTCCTATAGCATGAGATGTGATATCCAACTCCTTCCCATTCCAATCCTGAGACCCTTCCGATAGCTTGAGATGTGATATCTCAATGCTTCTAATATCAATACTGAGACCCTCCCTATAGCATGAGATGTGATATCTAAGTCCTTCCCATTCCAATCCTGAGACCCTTACGATAGCAGAGATGTGATATCTCAATGCTTATACCAAACCTGAGACCCTTCCTATAGCATGAGATGTGATATCCAACTCCTTCTCATTCCAATCCTGAGACCCTTCCTATAGCATGATATGTGAAATCTCAATGCTTCTACCAAAACTGAGACCCTTCCTTTAGCATGAGATGTGATATCCAACTCCTTCCCATTCCAATCCTGAGACCAGTCCTATAGCATGAGATGTGATATCTCAATGCTTCTAATACCAAACCTGAGATCCTTCCTATAACATGAGATGTGATATCCAACTCCTTCCCATTCCAATCCTGAGACCCTTCCTATAGCATGAGATGTGATATCTCAATGCTTCTAATACCAAACCTGAGATCCTTCCGATAGCATGAGATGTGATATCCAAATCCTTCCCCTTCCGAACCTGAGACCCTCCCTTTAGCATGAGATGTGATATCTCAATGCTTATACCAAACCTGAGACCCTTCCTATAGCATGAGATGTGATATCCAACTCCTTCCCATTCCAATCCTGAGACCCTTCCTATAGCATGATATGTGAAATCTCAATGCTTCTACCAAAACTGAGACCCTTCCTTTAGCATGAGATGTGATATCCAACTCCTTCCCATTCCAATCCTGAGACCAGTCCTATAGCATGAGATGTGATATCTCAATGCTTCTAATGCCAAACCTGAGATCCTTCCTATAACATGAGATGTGATATCCAACTCCTTCCCATTCCAATCCTGAGACCCTTCCTATAGCATGAGATGTGATATCTCAATGCTTCTAATACCAAACCTGAGATCCTTCCGATAGCATGAGATGTGATATCTCAATGCTTCTAATACCAAACCTGAGATACTTCCTATAACATGAGATGTGATATCCAAATCCTTCCCCTTCCGAACCTGAGACCCTCCCTTTAGCATGAGATGTGATATCCAACTCCTTCTCGTTCCAATCCTGATACCCTTCTGATAGCATGAGATGTGATATCTCAATGCCTCTAATACCAAACCTGAGATCCTACCTCTAACATGAAATGTGATATCCAACTCCTTCCCTTTCCAAACCTGAGAGCCTTCCTACAGCATGAGATGTGATATCCAAGTCCTTCCCATTCCAATCCTGAGACCCTTCCTATAACATGAGATGTCATATCCAACTCCTTCCCATTCCAACCTGATACCCTTCCTATAGCATGAGATGGGATATCCAACTCCTTCCAAATCCAATCCTGATACCCTTCCGATAGCATGAGATGTGATATCCCAATGCTTCTACAAAACCTGATACCCATACCATGGCATGAGATGTGATATCAAACTCCCGTCCCATACCATGAGACTTGATATCTCAATGCTTCTAATACCAAACCTGAGACCGGTCCAATAACATGAGATGTGATATCCAAATCCTTCCCCTTCCAAACCTTAGACCCTTCCTTTATCATGAGATGTGATATCCAACTCCTTCCCATTCCAATCTTGAGACCCTTCCGATATCATGAAATGTTATATCTCAATGCTTCTATCAAACTTGAGACCCTTCCTTTATCATGAGATGTGATATCCAACTCCTTCCCATTCCAATCCTGAGACCCTTCCGATATCATGAGATGTGATATCTCAATGCTTCTTATATCAAACTTGAGACCCTCCCTATAGCATGAGATGTGATATCCAAGTCCTTCCCATTCCAATCCTGAGACCCTTCCTATAGCATGAGATGTGATGTCTCAATGCTTCTAATACCAAACCTGAGACCCTTCCTATAACATGAGATGGGAATATACAACTCCTTCCCATTCCAATCCTGAGACCCTTCCGATAGCAAACATGTGATATCTCAATGCTTATACCAAACCTGAGATCCTTCCTATAACATGAGATGTGATATCCAACTCCTTCCCATTCCAATCCTGAGACACTTCCTATAGCATGAGATGTGATATCTCACTGCTTATACCAAACCTGAGACCCTTCCTATAGCATGAGATGTGATATCCAACTCCTTCCCATTCCAATCCTGAGACCCTTCCGATAGCTTGAGATGTGATATCTCAATGCTTCTAATATCAATACTGAGACCCTCCCTATAGCATGAGATGTGATATCTAAGTCCTTCCCATTCCAATCCTGAGACCCTTACGATAGCAGAGATGTGATATCTCAATGCTTATACCAAACCTGAGACCCTTCCTATAGCATGAGATGTGATATCCAACTCCTTCTCATTCCAATCCTGAGACCCTTCCTATAGCATGATATGTGAAATCTCAATGCTTCTACCAAAACTGAGACCCTTCCTTTAGCATGAGATGTGATATCCAACTCCTTCCCATTCCAATCCTGAGACCAGTCCTATAGCATGAGATGTGATATCTCAATGCTTCTAATACCAAACCTGAGATCCTTCCTATAACATGAGATGTGATATCCAACTCCTTCCCATTCCAATCCTGAGACCCTTCCTATAGCATGAGATGTGATATCTCAATGCTTCTAATACCAAACCTGAGATCCTTCCGATAGCATGAGATGTGATATCCAAATCCTTCCCCTTCCGAACCTGAGACCCTCCCTTTAGCATGAGATGTGATATCTCAATGCTTATACCAAACCTGAGACCCTTCCTATAGCATGAGATGTGATATCCAACTCCTTCCCATTCCAATCCTGAGACCCTTCCTATAGCATGATATGTGAAATCTCAATGCTTCTACCAAAACTGAGACCCTTCCTTTAGCATGAGATGTGATATCCAACTCCTTCCCATTCCAATCCTGAGACCAGTCCTATAGCATGAGATGTGATATCTCAATGCTTCTAATGCCAAACCTGAGATCCTTCCTATAACATGAGATGTGATATCCAACTCCTTCCCATTCCAATCCTGAGACCCTTCCTATAGCATGAGATGTGATATCTCAATGCTTCTAATACCAAACCTGAGATCCTTCCGATAGCATGAGATGTGATATCTCAATGCTTCTAATACCAAACCTGAGATACTTCCTATAACATGAGATGTGATATCCAAATCCTTCCCCTTCCGAACCTGAGACCCTCCCTTTAGCATGAGATGTGATATCCAACTCCTTCTCGTTCCAATCCTGATACCCTTCTGATAGCATGAGATGTGATATCTCAATGCCTCTAATACCAAACCTGAGATCCTACCTCTAACATGAAATGTGATATCCAACTCCTTCCCTTTCCAAACCTGAGAGCCTTCCTACAGCATGAGATGTGATATCCAAGTCCTTCCCATTCCAATCCTGAGACCCTTCCTATAACATGAGATGTCATATCCAACTCCTTCCCATTCCAACCTGATACCCTTCCTATAGCATGAGATGGGATATCCAACTCCTTCCAAATCCAATCCTGATACCCTTCCGATAGCATGAGATGTGATATCCCAATGCTTCTACAAAACCTGATACCCATACCATGGCATGAGATGTGATATCAAACTCCCGTCCCATACCATGAGACTTGATATCTCAATGCTTCTAATACCAAACCTGAGACCGGTCCAATAACATGAGATGTGATATCCAAATCCTTCCCCTTCCAAACCTTAGACCCTTCCTTTATCATGAGATGTGATATCCAAGTCCTTCCCATTCCATTCCTGAGACCCTTCCTATAGCATGAGATGTGATATCTCAATGCTTCTAATACCAAACCTGAGACCCTTCCTATAACATGAGATGTGATATCCAAGTCCTTCCCATTTCAATCCTGAGACCCTTCCTATAGCATGAGATGTGATATCTCAATGCTTCTAATACCAAACCTGAGACCCTTCCTATAACATGAATTCTGATATCCAAGTCCTTCCCATTCCAATCCTGAGACCCTTCCAATAGCAGAGATGTGATATCTCAATGCTTCTAATATCAAACCTGAGACCTGTCCTATAACATGAGATGGGATATCCAACTCCTTCCCGTTCCAAACCTGATACCCTTCCTATAGCATGAGATGTGATATCCAATTCCTTCCCATCCCAATCCTGAGACACCTCCGATAGCAGAGATGTGATATCTCAATGCTTATACCAAACCTGAGACTCTTCCTATAACATGAGATGTGATATCTAACTCCTTTCCGTTCCAAACCTGAGACCCTTCCTATAGCATGAGATGTGATATCCAACTCCTTCCCGTTCCAAACCTGATACCCTTCCTATAGCATGAGATGTGATATCCAATTCCTTCCCATCCCAATCCTGAGACACCTCCGATAGCAGAGATGTGATATCTCAATGCTTATAACACACCTGAGACTCTTCCTATAACATGAGATGTGATATCTAACTCCTTTCCGTTCCAATCCTGAGACCCTTCCTATAGCATGAGATGTGATATCTCAATGCTTATACCAAATCTGAGACCCTTCCTATAGCATGAGATGTGATATCCAACTCCTTCCCATTCCAATCCTGAGACCCTTCCTATAGCATGAGATGTGATATCTCAATGCTTCTAATACCAAACCTGAGATCCTTCCTATAACAAGAGATGTGATATCCAACTCCTTCCCATTCCAATCCTGAGACCCTTATGATAGCATGAGATGTGATATCTCAATGCCTCTAATACCAAACCTGAGATACTTCCGATAGCATGAGATGTGATATCTCAATGCTTCTAATACCAAACCTGAGATCCTTCC
The DNA here is from genome assembly GCF_040938575.1 of Ambystoma mexicanum. Lineage (NCBI taxonomy): Eukaryota > Metazoa > Chordata > Amphibia > Caudata > Ambystomatidae > Ambystoma > Ambystoma mexicanum. Next base: position 1,552,296,940 of record NC_090935.1, on the reverse strand, counting down.
TATAACATGAGATGTGATTTCCAAATCCTTCCCCTTCCAAACCTGAGACCCTCCCTTTAGCATGAGATGTGATATACAATTCCTTCCCATTCCAATCCTGAGACCCTTCCTATAGCATGATATGTGAAATCTCAATGCTTCTACCAAAACTGAGACCCTTCCTTTAGCATGAGATGTGATATCCAACTCCTTCCCATTCCAATCTTGAGACCAGTCCTATAGCATGAGATGTGATATCTCAATGCTTCTAATACCAAACCTGAGATCCTTCCTATAACATGAGATGTGATATCCAACTCCTTCCCATTCCAATCCTGAGACCCTTCCTATAGCATGAGATGTGATATCTCAATGCTTCTAATACCAAACCTGAGATCCTTCCGATAGCATGAGATGTGATATCTCAATGCTTCTAATACCAAACCTGAGATACTTCCTATAACATGAGATGTGATATCCAAATCCTTCCCCTTCCGAACCTGAGACCCTCCCTTTAGCATGAGATGTGATATCCAACTCCTTCTCATTCCAATCCTGATACCCTTCTGATAGCATGAGATGTGATATCTCAATGCCTCTAATACCAAACCTGAGATCCTACCTCTAACATGAAATGTGATATCCAACTCCTTCCCTTTCCAAACCTGAGAGCCTTCCTACAGCATGAGATGTGATATCCAAGTCCTTCCCATTCCAATCCTGAGACCCTTCCTATAACATGAGATGTCATATCCAACTCCTTCCCATTCCAACCTGATACCCTTCCTATAGCATGAGATGGGATATCCAACTCCTTCCAAATCCAATCCTGATACCCTTCCGATAGCATGAGATGTGATATCCCAATGCTTCTACAAAACCTGATACCCATACCATGGCATGAGATGTGATATCAAACTCCCATCCCATACCATGAGACTTGATATCTCAATGCTTCTAATACCAAACCTGAGACCGGTCCAATAACATGAGATGTGATATCCAAATCCTTCCCCTTCCAAACGTTAGACCCTTCCTTTATCATGAGATGTGATATCCAAGTCCTTCCCATTCCATTCCTGAGACCCTTCCTATAGCATGAGATGTGATATCTCAATGCTTATACCAAATCTGAGACCCTGCCTATAGCATGAGATGTGATATCCACCTCCTTCCCATTCCAATCCTGAGACCCTTCCTATAGCATGAGATGTGATATCTCAGTGCTTCTAATACCAAACCTGAGATCCTTCCTATAACATGAGATGTGATATCCAACTCCTTCCCATTCCAATCCTGAGACCCTTATGATAGCATGAGATGTGATATCTCAATGCCTCTAATACCAAACCTGAGATACTTCCGATAGCATGAGATGTGATATCTCAATGCTTCTAATACCAAATCTGAGATCATTCCTATAACATGAGATGTGATTTCCAAATCCTTCCCCTACCAAACCTGAGACCATCCCTTTAGCATGAGATGTGATATACAACTCCTTCCCATTCCAATCCTGAGACCCTTCTGATAGCATGAGATGTGATATCTCAATGCCTCTAATACCAAACCTGAGATCCTACCTCTAACATGAAATGTGATATCCATCTCCTTCCCTTTCCAAACCTGAGACCCTGCCTATAGCATGAGATGTGATATTCAAGTCCTTCCCATTCCAATCCTGAGACCCTTCCTATAGCATGTGATGTGATACCTCAATACTTATACCAAACCTGAGACCCTTCCTATGGCATGAGATGTCATATACAACTCCTTCCCATTCCAATCCTGAGACCCTTCCTATAGCATGAGATCTGATATCTCAATGCTTATACCAAACCTGAGACCCTTCCTATAGCATGAGATGTGATATCCAACTTCTTCCCATTCCAATCCTAAGACCCTTCCAATAACATGAGATGTGATGTCTCAATGCTTCTAATACCAAACCTGAGATCTTTCCTATAATATGAGATGTGATATCCAACTCCTTCCCATTCCAATCCTGAGACCCTTCATATAGCATGAGATGTGATATCTCAATGCTTATACCAAACCTGAGACCCTTCCTATAGCTTGAGATGTGATATCGAACTCCTTAACATTCCAATCCCGAGACCCTTCCTATAGCATGAGATGTGATATCTCAAGGCCTCTAATACCAAACCTGAGATCCTTCCTCTAACATGAAATGTGATATCCAACTCCTTCCCCTTCCAAACCTGAGAGCCTTCCTATAGCATGAGATATGATATCCAAGTCCTTCCCATTCCAATCCTGAGACCCTTCCTATAACATGAAATGTGATATCCAACTCCTTCCCATTCCAACCTGAGACCCTTCCTATAGCATGAGATGGGCTATCCAACTCCTTCCAAATCCAATACTGATACCCTTCCAATAGCATGAGATGTGATATCCCAATGCTTCTACCAAACCTGAGACCCATACTATGGCATAAGATGTGATATCAAACGCCTTCCCATTCCAATCCTGAGACCCTTCCTATAGCTTGAGATGTGATATCCAACTCCTTCCCATTCCAATTCTGAGACCCTACCTATACCATGAGACTTGATATCTCAATGCTTCTAATACCAAACCTGAGACCCGTCCTATAACATGAGATGTGATATCCAAATCCTTCCCCTTCCAAACCTTAGACCCTTCCTTTATCATGAGATGTGATATCCAACTCCTTCCCATTCCAATCCTGAGACCCTTCCGATATCATGAGATTTGTTATCTCAATGCTTCTAATATCAAACTTGAGACCCTCCCTATAGCATGAGATGTGACATCCAAGCCCTCCCCATTCCAATCCTGAGACCCTTCCTATAGCATGAGATGTGATATCTCAATGCTTCTAATACCAAACCTGAGACCCTTCCTATAACATGAGATGGGATATCCAACTCCTTCCCATTCCAATCCTGAGACCCTTCCGATAGCAGAGATGTGATATCTCAATGCGTATACCAACCTGAGACCCTTCCTATAACATGAGATGTGATATCCAACTCCTTCCCATTCCAAACCTGAGACCCTTCCTATAGCATATGTGATATCCAACTCCTTCCAATTCCAAACATGAGACCCTTCCCATAGCAAGAATGTAATATCCAACTCCTTCCCATTCTAATCCTGAGACCATTCCTATAGCATGAGATGTGATATCTCAATGCTTCTAATACCAAACCTGAGATCCTTCCTATGACATGAGATGTGCTATCCAATTCCTTCCCATTCCAAACCTGAGACCCTTCCTACAGCATGCGATGTGATATCTCAATGCTTCTAATACCAAACCTGAGACCAGTCCTATAACATGAGATGGGATATCCAACTCCTTCCCGTTCCAATCCTGAGACACTTCCGATTGCAGAGATTTGATTTCTCAATGCTTATACCAAACCTGAGACTCTTCCTATAACATGAGATGTGATATCCAACTCCTTCCCGTTCCAAACCTGAGACCCTTCCTATAGCATGAGATGTGATATCCAAATCCTTCCCATCCCAATCCTGAGACACTTCCAATTGCAGAGATGTGATATCTCAATGCTTATACCAAACCTGAGACTCTTCCTATAACACGATATGTGATATCCAACTCCTTCCCGTTCCAAACCTGAGACCCTTCCTATAGCATGAGATGTGATATCCAACTCCTTCCCATTCCAATCCTGAGACCCTTCCAATAGCATGAGATGTGATATCTCAATGCCTCTAATACCAAACCTGAGATCCTTCCTATAACATGTGATGTGATATTCAAATCCTTCCCCTTCCAAACCTGAGACCCTCCCTTTAGCATGAGATGTGATATACAACTCCTTCCCATTCCAATCCTGAGACCCTTCTGATAGCATGAGATGTGATATCTCAATGCCTCTAATACCAAACCTGAGATCCTACCTCTAACATGAAATGTGATATCCATCTCCTTCCCTTTCCAGACCTGAGACCCTGCCTATAGCATGAGCTGTGATATCCAAGTCCTTCCCATTCCAATCCTGAGACCCTTCCTATAGCATGTGATGTGATATCTCAATGCTTATACCAAACCTGAGACCCTTCTTATGGCATGAGATGTCATATACAACTCCTTCCCATTCCAATCCTGGGACCCTTCCTATAGCATGAGATGTGATATCTCAATGCTTATACCAAACCTGAGACCCTTCCTATAGCATGAGATGTGATATCTCAAGGCCTCTAATACCAAACCTGAGATCCTTCCTCTAACATGAGATGTGATATCCAACTCCTACCCATTCCAATCCTGAGACCCTTCCTATAGCAAGAGATGTGATATCCAAATCCTTCCAATTCCAATCCTGAGACCCTTCCTATAACAAGAGATGTGATATCCAACTCCTTCCCATTCCAACCTGAGACACTTCCTATAGCATGAGAAGGGATATCCAACTCCTCCGCAATCCAATCCGGAGACCCTTCCGATAGCAGAGATGTGATATCTCAATGCTTATACCAAACCTGAGACCCTTCCTATGGCATGATATGTGATATCCAACTCCTTGCCATTCAAATCCTGAGACCCTTTTATAGCATGGGAAGGGATATCCAACTCCTTCCCAATCCAATCCTGAGACCCTTCCGATAGCAGAGATGTGATATCTCAACGCTTCTACCAAACCTGAGACCCTTCCTTTAGCATGAGATGTGATATCCAAATCCTTCGCATTCCAATCCTGAGACCCTTCCTATAGCATGAGATGTGATATCTCAATGGTTCTAATACCAAACCTGAGATCCTTCCTATAACATGAGATGTGATATCCAATTCCTTCCCATTCCAAACCTGAGACCCTTCCTATAACATGAAATGTGATGTCTCAAGGCCTCTAATACCAAACCTGAGATCCTTCCTCTAACATGAAATGTGATATCCAACTCCTTCCCATTCCAAACCTGAGACCCTTCCTATAACATGAAATGTGATATCCAACTCCATCCCATTCCAACCTGAGACCTTTCCTATAGCATGAGATGGGATATCCAACTCCTTCCAAATCCAATACTGATACCATTCCGATAGCATGAGATGTGATATCCCAATGCTTCTACCAAATCTGAGACCCATACTATGGCATGAGATGTGATATCAAACTCCTTCCCATTCCAACCCTGAGACCCTTCCTAAAGCTTGAGATGTGATATCCAATTTCTTCCCATTCCAATTCTGAGACCCTTCCTATACCATGAGACTTGATATCTCAATGCTTCTAATACCAAACCTGAGACCCGTCCTATAACATGAGATGTGATATCCAAATCCTTCCCCTTCCAAACCTTAGACCCTTCCTTTATCATGAGATGTGATATCCAACTCCTTCCCATTCCAATCCTGAGACCCTTCCGATATCATGAGATTTGTTATCTCAATGCTTCTAATATCAAACCTGAGACCCTCCCTATAGCATGAGATGTGACATCCAAGTCCTCCCCATTCCAATCCTGAGACCCTTCCTATAGCATGAGATGTGATATCTCAATGCTTCTAATACCAAACCTGAGACCCTTCCTATAACATGAGATGGGATATCCAACTCAGATGGGATATCCAACTCCTTCCCATTCCAATCCTGAGACCCTTCCGATAGCAGAGATGTGATATCTCAATGCTTATATCAAACCTGAGACCCTTCCTATGGCCTGAGATGTCATATACAACTCCTTCCCATTCCAATCCTGAGACCCTTCCTATAGCATGAGATGTTATATCTCAATGCTTATACCAAATCTGAGACCCTTCCTATAGCATGAGATGTGATATCCAACTCCTTCCCATTTCAATCCTGAGACCCTTCCTATAGCATGAGATGTGATGTCTCAATGCTTCTAATACCAAACCTGAGATCCTTCCTATAACATGAGATGTGATATCCAACTCCTTCCCATTCCAATCCTGAGACCCTTATGATAGCATGAGATGTGATATCTCAATTCCTCTTATACCAAACCTGAGATCCTTCCGATAGCATGAGATGTGATATCTCAATGCTTCTAATACCAAACCTGAGATCCTTCCTATAATATGAGATGTGATTTCCAAATCCTTCCCCTTCCAAACCTGAGACCCTCCCTTTAGCATGAGATGTGATATCCAACTTCTTCCCATTCCAATCCAGAGACCCTTCTGATAGCATGAGATGTGATATCTCAATGCCTCTAATACCAAACCTGAGATCCTACCTCTAACATGAAATGTGATATCCATCTCCTTCCCTTTCCAAACCTGAGACCCTGCCTATAGCATGAGATGTGATATCCAAGTCCTTCCCATTCCAATCCTGAGACCCTTCCTATAGCATGTGATGTGATATCTCAATGCTTATACGAAACCTGAGACCCTTCCTATGGCATGAGATGTCATATACAACTCCTTCCCATTCCAATCCTGAGACCCTTCCTATAGCATGAGATGTGATATCTCAATGCTTATACCAAACCTGAGACCCTTCCTATAGCATGAGATGTGATATCCAACTTCTTCCCATTCCAATCCAGAGACCCTTCCTATAGCATGAGATGTGATATCTCAATGCTTATACCAAACCTGAGACCCTTCCTATAGCTTGAGATGTGATATCCAACTCCTTCCCATTCCAATCCTGTGACCCTTCCGATAGCATGAGATGTGATATCTCAAGGCCTCTAATACCAAACCTGAGATCCTTCCTCTAACATGAAATGTGATATCCAACTCCTTCCCTTTCCAAACCTGAGAACCTTCCTATAGCATGAGATATGATATCCAACTCCTTCCCATTCCAACCTGAGACCCTTCCTATAGCATGAGATGGGATATCCAACTCCTTCCAAATCCAATACTGATACCCTTCCGATAGCATGAGATGTGATATCCCAATGCTTCTACCAAACCTGAGAACCATACTATGGCATGAGATGTGATATCAAACTCCTTCCCATTCCAATCCTGAGACGCTTCCTATAGCTTGAGATGTGATATCCAACTCCTTCCCATTCCAATTCTGAGACCCTTCTTATACCATGAGACTTGATATCTCAATGCTTCTAATACCAAACCTGAGACCCGTCCTATAACATGAGATGTGATATCCAAATCCTTCCCCTTCCAAACCTTAGACTCTTCCTTTATCATGAGATGTGATATCCAACTCCTTCCCATTCCAATCCTGAGACCCTCCCTATAGCATGAGATGTGATATCTCAATGCTTCTAATACCAAACCTGAGACCCTTGCTATAACATGAGATGTGATATTCAAGTCCTTCCCATTCCAATCCTGAGACCCTTCCTATAGCATGAGATGTGATATCTCAATGCTTCTAATACCAAACCTGAGACCTCATGCTAAAGGGAGGGTCTCAGGTTTGAAGGGGGAAGGATTTGGATATCACATCTCATGTTATAGGAAGGATCTCAGGATTGGTATTAGAAGCATTGAGATATCACATCTCATGCTATCGGAAGGATCTCAGGTTTGGCATTAGAAGCATTGAGATATCACATCTCATGCCATAGCAAGGGTCTCAGGTTTGGAACGGGAAGGAGTTGGATATCCCATCTCATGTTATAGGACTGGTCTCAGGTTTGGTATTAGAAGCATTGAGATATCACATTACATGTTGTAGGAAGGGTCTCAGGTTTGGAATGGGAAGGAATTGGATATCACATCTCATGTCATAGGAAGGATCTCAGGTTTGGTATTAGAAGCATTGAGATATCACATCTCATGCTCTAGGAATGGTCTCAGGATTGGAATGGGAAGGAGTTGGATATTACATTCTTGCTATAGGAAGGGTCTCATGTTTGGAATGGGAAGGAGTTGGATATCACATATGGTATAGGAAGGGTCTCAGGTTTGGAACGGGAAGGAGTTGGATATCACATCTCATGTTGTAGGAAGCGTCTCAGGTTTGATAGAAGCATTGAGATATCACATCTCTGCTATCGGAAGTGTCTCAGGATTGGAATGGGAAGAAGTTGGATATCCCATCTCATGTTATAGGATTCGTCTCAGGTTTGTTATTAGAATCATTGAGATATCATATTGCATGCTGTAGGAAGGGTCTAAGGATTGGAATGGGAAGGACTTGGATATCACATCTCATTCTATAGGTAGGCTCTCAGGTTTGGAAAGGGAAGGCGTTGGATATCACATCTCATGCTATAGGAAGGGTCTCAGGATTGGAATGGGAAGGAGTTGGATATCACATCTCATGCTATAGGAAGGGTCTCAGGTTTGGTATAAGCATTGAGATATCACATCTCATGCTATAGGAAGGGTCTCAGGATTGGAATGGGAAGGAGTTGGATATCACATCTCATGTTATAGGAAGGATCTCAGGTTTGGTATTAGAAGCATTGAGACATCACATCTCATGCTATAGGAAGGGTCTCAGGATTGGAATGGGAAGGAGTTGTATATGACATCTCATGCCGTAGGAAGGGTCTCAGGTTTGGTATAAGCATTGAGATATCACATCTCTGCTATAGGAAGGGTCTCAGGATTGGAATGGGAAGGAGTTGGATATCCCATCTCATGTTATAGGAAGGGTCTCATGATTGGAATGGGAAGGACTTGGATATCACATCTCATGCTATAGGAAGGCTCTCAGGTTTGGAAGGGGAAAGAGTTGGATATCACATTTCATGTTAGAGGTAGGATCTCAGGTTTGGTATTAGAGGCATTGAGATAACACATCTCATGCTATCAGAAGGGTCTCAGGATTGGAATGGGAAGGAGTTGGATATCACATCTCATGCTAAAGGGAGGGTCTCAGGTTTGGAAGGGGAAGGATTTGGATATCACATCTCATGCTATAGGAAGGATCTCAGGTTTGGTATTAGAAGCATTGAGATATCACATCTCATGCTATCAGAATGGTCTCAGGATTGGAATGGGAAGGAGTTGGATATCACATCTCATACTAAAGGGAGGGTTCCAGGTTTGGAAGGGGAAGGATTTGGATATCACATCTCATGTTATCGGAAGGATCTCAGGTTTGGTATTAGAAGTATTGAGATATCACATCTCATGCTATAGGAAGGGTCTCAGGATTGGAATGGGAAGGAGTTGGATATCACATCTCATGCTAAAGGAAGGGTCTCAGGTTTGGTAGAAGCATTGAGATATCACATCTCATGCTATAGGAAGGGTCTCAGGATTGGAATGGGAAGGACTTAGATATCACATATCATGCTATAGGGAGGGTCTCAGTTTTGATATTAGAAGTATTGAGATATCACATCTCATGCTATCGGAAGTTTCTCAGGTTTGGAATGGGAAGGAGCTGGATATCACATCTCATGCTAAAGGAAGGGTCTCAGGTTTGGTAGAAGCATTGAGATATCACATCGCATGCTATAGGAAGGGTCTCAGGATTGGAATGGGAAGGACTTAGATATCACATATCATGCTATAGGGAGGGTCTCAGTTTTGATATTAGAAGTATTGAGATATCACATCTCATGCTATCGGAAGTTTCTCAGGTTTGGAATGGGAAGGAGCTGGATATCACATCTCATGCTAAAGGAAGGGTCTCAGGTTTGGTAGAAGCATTGAGATATCACATCGCATGCTATAGGAAGGGTCTCAGGATTGGAATGGGAAGGACTTAGATATCACATCTCATGCTATAGGAAGGGTCTCAGGAATGGAATGGGAAGGACTTGGATATCACATCTCATGATAAAGGAAGGGTCTAACGTTTGGAAGGGGAAGGATTTGGATATCACATCTCATGTTATTGAACCAGTCTCAGGTTTGGTATTAGAAGCATTGAGATATCAAGTCTCATGGTATGGGACGGGAGTTTGATATCACATCTCATGCCATGGTATGGGTATCAGGTTTTGTAGAAGCATTGGGATATCACATCTCATGCTATCGGAAGGGTATCAGGATTGGATTTGGAAGGAGTTGGATATCCCATCTCATGCTATGTGAAGGGTATCAGGTTGGAATGGGAAGGAGTTGGATATGACATCTCATGTTATAGGAAGGGTCTCAGGATTGGAATGGGAAGGACTTGGATATCACATCTCATGCTGTAGGAAGGCTCTCAGGTTTGGAAAGGGAAGGAGTTGGATATCACATTTCATGTTAGAGGTAGGATCTCAGGTTTGGTATTAGAGGCATTGAGATATCACATCTCATGCTATCAGAAGGGTATCAGGATTGGAATGAGAAGGAGTTGGATATCACATCTCATGCTAAAGGGAGGGTCTCAGGTTCAGAAGGGGAAGGATTTGGATATCACATCTCATGTTATAGGAAGTATCTCAGGTTTGGTATTAGAAGCATTGAGATATCACATCTCATGCTATCGGAAGGATCTCAGGTTTGGTATTAGAAGCATTGAGATATCACATCTTATGCTATAGGAAGGGTCTCAGGATTGGAATGGGAAGGAGTTGGATATCACATCTCATGTTATAGGAAGGATCTCAGGTTTGCTATTAGAAGCATTGAGATATCACATCTCATGCTATAGGACTGGTCTCAGGATTGGAATGGGAAGGAGTTGGATATCACATCTCATGCTAAAGGAAGGGTCTCAGTTTTGCTAGAAGCATTGAGATTTCACATATCATGCTATAGGAAGGGTCTGAGGATTGGAATGGGAAGGAGTTGTATATCACATCTCATGCTAAAGGGAGGGTCTCAGGTTTGGAAGGGGAAGGATTTGGAAATCACATCTCATGTTATAGGAAGGATCTCAGGTTTGGTATTAGAAGCATTGAGATATCACATCTCATGCTATCGGAAGTATCTCAGGTTTGGTATTAGAGGCATTGAGATATCACATCTCATGCTATCATAAGGGTCTCAGGATTGGAATGGGAAGGAGTTGGATATCACATCTCTTGTTATAGGAAGGATCTCAGGTTTGGTATTAGAAGCATTGAGATATCACATCTCATGCTATAGGAAGGGTCTCAGGATTGGAATGGGAAGGAGTTGGATATCACATCTCATGCAATAGGAAGGGTCTCAGATTTGGTATAAGCATTGAGATATCACATCTCTGCTATCGGAGGTGTCTCAGGATTGGGATGGGAAGGAATTGGATATCACATCTCATGCTATAGGAAGGGTATCAAGTTTGGAACGGGAAGGAGTTGGATATCCCATCTCATGTTATAGGACAGGTCTCAGGTTTGATATTAGAAGCATTGAGATATCACATCTCTGCTATTGGAAGGGTCTCAGGATTGGAATGGGAAGGACTTGGATATCAGAATTCATGTTATAGGAAGGGTCTCAGGTTTGGTATTAGAAGCATTGAGATATCACATCTCATGCTATAGGAAGGGTCTCAGGATTGAAATGGGAAGGACTTGGATATCACATCTCATGTTATAGGAAGGGTCTCAGGTTTGGTATTAGAAGCATTGAGATATCACATCTCATGCTATAGGAAGGGTCTCAGGAATGGAATGGGAAGGACTTGGATATCACATCTCATGATAAAGGAATTGTCTAAGGTTTGGAAGGGGAAGGATTTGGATATCACATCTTATGTTATTGGACCGGTCTCAGGTTTGGTATTAGAAGCATTGAGATATCAAGTCTCATGGTATGGGACGGGAGTTTGATATCACATCTCATGCCACGGTATGGGTATCAGGTTTTGTAGAAGCATTGGGATATCACATCTCATGCTATCGGAAGGGTATCAGGATTGGATTTGGAAGGAGTTGGATATCCCATCTCATGCTATAGGAAGGGTATCAGGTTGGAATGGGAAGGAGTTGGATATGACATCTCATGTTATAGGAAGGGTCTCAGGATTGGAATGGGAAGGACTTGGATATCACATCTCATGCTGTAGGAAGGCTCTCAGGTTTGGAAAGGGAAGGAGTTGGATATCACATTTCATGTTAGAGGTAGGATCTCAGGTTTGGTATTAGAGGCATTGAGATATCACATCTCATGCTATCAGAAGGGTATCAGGATTGGAATGAGAAGGAGTTGGATATCACATCTCATGCTAAAGGGAGGGTCTCAGGTTCGGAAGGGGAAGGATTTGGATATCACATCTCATGTTATAGGAAGTACCTCAGGTTTGGTATTAGAAGCATTGAGATATCACATCTCATGCTATCCGAAGGATCTCAGGTTTGGTATTAGAAGCATTGAGATATCACATCTCATGCTATAGGAAGGGTCTCAGGATTGGAATGGGAAGGAGTTGGATATCACATCTCATGTTATAGGAAGGATCTCAGGTTTGGTATTAGAAGCATTGAGATATCACATCTCATGCTATAGGACTGGTCTCAGGATTGGAATGGGAAGGAGTTGTATATCACATCTCATGCTAAAGGAAGGGTCTCAGTTTTGGTAGAAGCATTGAGATTTCACATATCATGCTATAGGAAGGGTCTCAGGATTGGAATGGGAAGGAGTTGGATATCACATCTCATGCTATAGGAAGGGTCTCAGGTTTGGTATAAGCATTGAGATATCACATCTCATGCTATCGGAAGGATCTCAGGTTTGGTATTAGAAGCATTGAGATATCACATCTCATGCTATAGGAAGGGTCTCAGGATTGGAATGGGAAGGAGTTGGATATCACATCTCATGTTATAGGAAGGATCTCAGGTTTGGTATTAGAAGCATTGAGATATCACATCTCATGCTATAGGACTGGTCTCAGGATTGGAATGGGAAGGAGTTGGATATCACATCTCATGCTAAAGGAAGGGTCTCAGTTTTGGTAGAAGCATTGAGATTTCACATATCATGCTATAGGAAGGGTCTCAGGATTGGAATGGGAAGGAGTTGGATATCACATCTCATGCTATAGGAAGGGTCTCAGGTTTGGTATAAGCATTGAGATATCACATCTCTGCTATCGGAAGGGTCTCAGGATTGGAATGGGAAGGACTTAGATATCACATCTCATGCTATAGGGAGGTCTCAGTATTGATATTAGAAGCATTGAGATATCATATCTCAAGCTATCGGAAGGGTCTCAGGATTGGAATGGGAAGGAGTTGGATATCACATCTCATGCTATAGGAAGGGTCTCAGGTTAGGAACAGGAAGGAGTTGGATATCACATCTCATGTTATAGGAAGAGTCTCATGCTAAGACCTGATAGACCCTTCCTATAACATGGGATGGGAATATCCAACTCCTTCCCATTCCAATCCTGAGACCCTTCCCATAGCAGAGATGTGATATCTCAATGCTTATACCAAACCTGAGACCCTTCCTATAGCATGAGATGTGATATCCAACTCCTTCCCATTCCAATACTGAGACCCTTCCTATAGCATGAGATGTGATATCTCAATGCTTCTAATATCAAACCTGAGACCCTCCCTATAGCATGAGATGTGATATCCAAGTCCTTCCCATTCCAATCCTGAGACACTTCCTATAGCATGAGATGTGATATCTCAATGCTTCTAATACCAAACCTGAGACTCTTCCTATAACATGAGATGGGATATCCAACTCCTTCCCATTACAATCCTGAGACCCTTCCGAAAGCAGAGATGTGATATCTCAATTCTTATACCAAACCTGAGACCCTTCCTATGGCATGAGATGTCATATACAGATCCTTCCCATTCCAATCCTGAGACCCTTCCTATAGCATGAGATGTGATATCTCAATGCTTATACCAAACCTAAAACCCTTCCTATAGCATGAGATGTGATATCCAACTCCTTCCCATTCCAATCCTGAGACCATTCCTATAGCATGAGATGTGATATCCAATGGCTCTAATATCAAACCTGAGATCCTTCCTCTAACATTAAATGTGATATCCAACTCCTTCCCTTTCCAAACCTGAGAGCCTACCTAGAGCATGAGATGTGATATCCAAGTCCTTCCCATTTCAATCCTTAGACCCTTCCTACAGCATGCAATATGATATCTCAATGATTCTAATAACAAACCTGAGACCCGTCCTATAACATGAGATGTGATATCCAACTCCTTCCCGTTCCAAACCTGAGACCCTTCCTATAGCATGAGATGTGATATCCAACTCCTTCCCATCCCAATCCTGAGACACTTCCGATTGCAGAGATTTGATATCTCAATGCTTATACCAAACCTGAGACTCTTCCTATAACATGAGATGTGATATCCAACTCCTTCCCATTCCAATCCTGAGACCCTTCCTATAGCATGAGATGTGATATCCAACTCCTTCCCATTCCAATCCTGAGACCCTTATGATAGCATGAGATGTGATATCTCAATGCCTCTAATACCAAATCTGAGATTCTTCCGATAGCATGAGATGTGATATCCAAATCCTTCCCCTTCCAAACCTGAGACCCTCCCTTTAGCATGAGATGTGATATCCAACTCCTTCCCATTCCAACCTGAGACCCTTCCTATAGCATGAGATGGGATATCCAACTCCTTGGAATTCCAATCCTGATACCCTTCCGATAGCATGAGATTTGATATCCCAATGCTTATACCAAACCTGAGACCCATACTATGGCATGAGATGTGATATCAAACTCCTTCCCATTCTAATCCTGAAATCCTGAGACCCTTCCTATAGCTTGAGATGTGATATCCAACTCCTTCCCATTCCAATTCTGAGACCCTTCCTATACCATGAGACTTGATATCTCAATGCTTCTAATACCAAACCTGAGTCCTGTCCTATAACATGAGATGTGATAGCCAAATCCTTCCCCTTCCAAACCTTAGACCCTTCCTTTATCATGAGATGTGATATCCAACTCCTTCCCATTCCAATCCTGAGACCCTTCCGATATCATGAGATGTGATATCTCAATGCTTCTAATATCAAACTCGAGACCCTCCCTATAGCATGAGATGTGATATCCAAGTCCTTCCCATTCCAATCCTGAGACCCTTCCTATAGCATGAGATGTGATGTCTCAATGCTTCTAATACCAAACCTGAGACCCTTCCTATAACATGAGATGGGAATATCCAACTCCTTCCCATTATAATCCTGAGACCCTTCCGATAGCAAACATGTGATATCTCAATGCTTATACCAAACCTGAGATCCTTCCTATAACATGAGATGTGATATCCAACTCCTTCCCATTCCAATCCTGAGACACTTCCTATAGCATGAGATGTGATATCTCACTGCTTATACCAAACCTGAGACCCTTCCTATAGCATGAGATGTGATATCCAAGTCCTTCCCATTCCAATCCTGAGACACTTCCTATAGCATGAGATGTGATATCTCAATGCTTCTAATACCAAATCTGAGACTCTTCCTATAACATGAGATGGGATATCCAACTCCTTCCCATTACAATCCTGAGACCCTTCCGAAAGCAGAGATGTGATATCTCAATGCTTATACCAAACCTGAGACCCTTCCTATGGCATGAGATGTGATATCTCAATGCTTATACCAAACCTAAAACCCTTCCTATAGCATGAGATGTGATATCCAATGGCTCTAATATCAAACCTGAGATCCTTCCTCTAACATTAAATGTGATATCCAACTCCTTCTCTTTCCAAACCTGAGAGCCTACCTATAGCATGAGATGTGATATCCAAGTCCTTCCATTCCGATCCTTAGACCCTTCCTACAGCATGCAATATGATATCTCAATGATTCTAATAACAAACCTGAGACCCGTCCTATAACATGAGATGTGATATCCAACTCAATCCCATTCCAATCCTGAGACACTTCCGATAGCAGAGATGTGATATCTCAATGCTTCTAATACCAAACCTGAGACCAGTCCTATAACATGAGATGGGATATCCAACTCCTTCCCGTTCCAAACCTGAGACCCTTCCTATAGCATGAGATGTGATATCCAACTCCTTCCCATCCCAATCCTGAGACACTTCCGATTGCAGAGATTTGATATCTCAATGCTTATACCAAACCTGAGACTCTTCCTATAACATGAGATGTGATATCCAACTCCTTCCCGTTCCAAACCTGAGACCCTTCCTATAGCATGAGATGTGATATCCAACTCCTTCCCATTCCAATCCTGAGACCCTTATGATAGCATGAGATGTGATATCTCAATGCCTCTAATACCAAATCTGAGATTCTTCCGATAGCATGAGATGTGATATCTCAATGCTTCTTATACCAAACCTGAGATCCTTCCTATAACATGAGATGTGATATCCAAATCCTTCCCCTTCCAAACCTGAGACCCTCCCTTTAGCATGAAATGTGATATCCAACTCCTTCCCATTCCAACCTGAGACCCTTCCTATAGCATGAGATGGGATATCCAACTCCTTGGAATTCCAATCCTGATACCCTTCCGATAGCATGAGATTTGATATCCCAATGCTTATACCAAACCTGAGACCCATACTATGGCATGAGATGTGATATCAAACTCCTTCCCATTCCAATCCTGAGACCCTTCCTATAGCTTGAGATGTGATATCCAACTCCTTCCCATTCCAATTCTGAGACCCTTCCTATACCATGAGACTTGATATCTCAATGCTTCTAATACCAAACCTGAGACCCGTCCTATAACATGAGATGTGATATCCAAATCCTTCCCCTTCCAAACCTTAGACCCTTCCTTTATCATGAGATGTGATATCCAACTCCTTCCCATTCCAATCCTGAGACCCTTCCGATATCATGAGATGTGATATCTCAATGCTTCTAATATCAAACTCGAGACCCTCCCTATAGCATGAGATGTGATATCCAAGTCCTTCCCATTCCAATCCTGAGACCCTTCCTATAGCATGAGATGTGATGTCTCAATGCTTCTAATACCAAACCTGAGACCCTTCCTATAACATGAGATGGAAATATCCAACTCCTTCCCATTCCAATCCTGAGACCCTTCCGATAGCAAACATGTGATATCTCAATGCTTATACCAAACCTGAGATCCTTCCTATAACATGAGATGTGATATCCAACTCCTTCCCATTCCAATCCTGAGACACTTCCTATAGCATGAGATGTGATATCTCACTGCTTATACCAAACCTGAGACCCTTCCTATAACATGAGATGTGATATCCAACTCCTTCCCATTCCAATCCTGAGACCCTTCCTATAGCATGAGATGTGATATCTCAATGCTTCTAATATCAAACTTGAGACCCTCCCTATAGCATGAGATGTGATATCCAAGTCCTTCCCATTCCAATCTTGAGACACTTCCTATAGCATGAGATGTGATATCTCAATGCTTCTAATACCAAACCTGAGACTCTTCCTATAACATGAGATGGGATATCCAACTCCTTCCCATTGCAATCCTGAGACCCTTCCGATAGCAGAGATTTGATATCTCAATGCTTATACCAAACCTGGGACCCTTCCTACGGCATGAGATGTCATATACAACTCCTTCCCATTCCAATCCTGAGACCCTTCCTATAGCATGAGATGTGATATCTCAATGCTTATACCAAACCTGAGACCCTTCCTATAGCATGAGATGTGATATCCAACTCCTTCCCATTCCAATCCTGAGACCCTTCCTATAGCATGAGATGTGATGTCTCAATGCTTCTAATACCAAACCTGAGATCCTTCCTATAACATGAGATGTGAAATCCAACTCCTTCCATTCCAATCCTGAGACCCTTCCTATAGCATGAGATGTGATATCTCAATGCTTATACTAAACCTGAGACCCTTCCTATAGCATGAGATGTGATATCCAATGGCTCTAATATCAAACCTGAGATCCTTCCTCTAACATTAAATGTGATATCCAACTCCTTCCCTTTCCAAACCTGAGAGCCTACCTATAGCATGAGATGTGATATCCAAGTCCTTCCATTCCAATCCTTAGACCCTTCCTACAGCATGCAATATGATATCTCAATGATTCTAATAACAAACCTGAGACCCGTCCTATAACATGAGATGTGATATCCAACTCAATCCCATTCCAATCCTGAGACACTTCCGATAGCAGAGATGTGATATCTCAATGCTTCTAATACCAAACCTGAGACCAGTCCTATAACATGAGATGGGATATCCAACTCCTTCCCGTTCCAAACCTGAGACCCTTCCTATAGCATGAGATGTGATATCCAACTCCTTCCCATCCCAATCCTGAGACACTTCCGATTGCAGAGATTTGATATCTCAATGCTTATACCAAACCTGAGACTCTTCCTATAACATGAGATGTGATATCCAACTCCTTCCCGTTCCAAACCTGAGACCCTTCCTATAGCATGAGATGTGATATCCAACTCCTTCCCATTCCAATCCTGAGACCCTTATGATAGCATGAGATGTGATATCTCAATGCCTCTAATACCAAATCTGAGATTCTTCCGATAGCATGAGATGTGATATCTCAATGCTTCTTATACCAAACCTGAGATCCTTCCTATAACATGAGATGTGATATCCAAATCCTTCCCCTTCCAAACCTGAGACCCTCCCTTTAGCATGAGATGTGATATCCAACTCCTTCCCATTCCAACCTGAGACCCTTCCTATAGCATGAGATGGGATATCCAACTCCTTGGAATTCCAATCCTGATACCCTTCCGATAGCATGAGATTTGATATCCCAATGCTTATACCAAACCTGAGACCCATACTATGGCATGAAATGTGATATCAAACTCCTTCCCATTCCAATCCTGAGACCCTTCCTATAGCTTGAGATGTGATATCCAACTCCTTCCCATTCTAATTCTGAGACCCTTCCTATACCATGAGACTTGATATCTCAATGCTTCTAATACCAAACCTGAGACCCGTCCTATAACATGAGATGTGATATCCAAATCCTTCCCCTTCCAAACCTTAGACCCTTCCTTTATCATGAGATGTGATATCCAACTCCTTCCCATTCCAATCCTGAGACCCTTCCGATATCATGAGATGTGATATCTCAATGCTTCTAATATCAAACTAGAGACCCTCCCTATAGCATGAGATGTGATATCCAAGTCCTTCCCATTCCAATCCTGAGACCCTTCCTATAGCATGAGATGTGATGTCTCAATGCTTCTAATACCAAACCTGAGACCCTTCCTATAACATGAGATGGGAATATCCAACTCCTTCCCATTCCAATCCTGAGACCCTTCCGATAGCAAACATGTGATATCTCAATGCTTATACCAAACCTGAGATCCTTCCTATAACATGAGATGTGATATCCAACTCCTTCCCATTCCAATCCTGAGACACTTCCTATAGCATGAGATGTGATATCTCACTGCTTATACCAAACCTGAGACCCTTCCTATAACATGAGATGTGATATCCAACTCCTTCCCATTCCAATCCTGAGACCCTTCCTATAGCATGAGATGTGATATCTCAATGCTTCTAATATCAAACTTGAGACCCTCCCTATAGCATGAGATGTGATATCCAAGTCCTTCCCATTCCAATCTTGAGACACTTCCTATAGCATGAGATGTGATATCTCAATGCTTCTAATACCAAACCTGAGACTCTTCCTATAACATGAGATGGGATATCCAACTCCTTCCCATTGCAATCCTGAGACCCTTCCGATAGCAGAGATGTGATATCTCAATGCTTATACCAAACCTGGGACCCTTCCTACGGCATGAGATGTCATATACAACTCCTTCCCATTCCAATCCTGAGACCCTTCCTATAGCATGAGATGTGATATCTCAATGCTTATACCAAACCTGAGACCCTTCCTATAGCATGAGATGTGATATCCAACTCCTTCCCATTCCAATCCTGAGACCCTTCCTATAGCATGAGATGTGATGTCTCAATGCTTCTAATACCAAACCTGAGATCCTTCCTATAACATGAGATGTGAAATCCAACTCCTTCCATTCCAATCCTGAGACCCTTCCTATAGCATGAGATGTGATATCTCAATGCTTATACTAAACCTGAGACCCTTCCTTTAGCATGAGATGTGATATCCAACTCCTTCCGATTCCAATCCTGAGACCCTTCCTATAGCATGAGATGTGATATCTCAATGCCTCTAATACCAAACCTGAGATCCTTCCTCTAACATGAAATGTGATATCCAACTCCTTCCCTTTCCAAACCTGAGAGCCTATCCATAGCATGAGATGTGATATCCAAGTCCTTCCCATTCCAATCCTTAGACCCTTCCTACAGCATGCAATAACACTACTCACTTCAGACCTGGGAACGCCAAGTGTACGAATCATGTGAGAGTGACAAGGACTTGATATACTACACAACCTGGCGGCGGTTACAGAGCAAGACTCCTGTGTAGGCTGGTCAGTCTGCTGGATGGCCCAGAGACGCTTCCGAAGGCTTACTAGCAGGAGATGGTGAAAATGCCGAGAATAGCTGTCCCCGCTATTCCAAGGGTCAAAGTACCAGTACAGGCCTTCTGGTTCGATCAAAGGTGAAAAGGGTTTCACAAGGCGACAGCAGTGCAGAGGAGCAGTCCTTCAGCGGGTCACCAGCGATTCCTCGGTTCAGCCTCTTGGTTGCAGGATACTTGGCTCCTGTATTCCTTCGTTCGTGAGAACTCAGGAGATTGACATGGTAGTGGTGTTTCCAGCCCCCTCTTATCCACGGTTCCCTTCGCGCCAAAACGGAGGGGACCCAATGGGAGATCCGCTCATCAACACTCACACCATTCGTGGACCTATCACGGACCACGGTGGTCCCAGGCATTCACACCACCCTAGACTCTCTGGCACCCAGGATGTGTATTGGGACCAGACATCCCAGCCCACATCCTGGAGGCACACACAAGACATGTAGAAGCCTGCGAAAGCATCTGTGTTTCGCGGGAAAGCACATGCCCAAATAAGGAAGGCCCCACGTCGGCTCGACCTGGGGAAGGTGAAGGGAGCAAGACGGTCAGCGGACAGGACAAAGGAGCCTCGTGGTCTGGCCATTTTGGGATCTAGGCCACCATTTTGGGTTAAGCGCGAGAAACGCGCTTAGCACGCCAAAAGGATCTCAAAACACAAGAAACGATCGCTGCCACCATTCCCGTCCGTGAATCACTTGCACCGATCAGTTACAATCCTGAAAGAGTATCTAGGGCCTGTAGAAGGCTAGAGACCCAAGAGAGCAGTAACTTAGCTTACAGTGCCCTCTTGTGTCATGTTGCACGAAAGCTGCAACATGATACAAGAAACTACGGAAACCGGCGTTTCCTGGTACTGACTGTCTTAAGGGCATGACAGTTTCCCCGTAAGAAATGAGCGAAAGCCCAGAGGAGTGCGGCAGAAGGCTGCACTTCTCGGGCAAAGTCGAGAACAAGGTGAAAAACAACAGCAAAAAGTTTAGGGGTTGCCACATGGAAGGAAAATTACCTACAATTACGAAATCTTTCCTAACACTCGCCCCTCCCAGACTATGGACAGGGGGAACTAATCCACCCCTGGATGAGTCTCTTGTTCAGGTCGGTTAAACATTCTCCACAACCCATCAGCATTGCTATGTTGGACACCTGGCCTATGCTCAATAGTGAAGTCGAAGCCTTGTAGACTTATGGACCACCTAAGCAACTTTGGATTCTCCCCCTTCATGTTTATTAGCCACTTTAAGGGCTTATGGTCAGTTTGCACAGTGAAGTGGGTCCCATAGAGGTAGGGCCTCAGCTTCCTTAGGGCCCACACAACAGAGAAACATTCTTTCTCTACCGTGGACCATCTGAGCTCTCTGTCCTTAAACTGGCGACTAATAAAACCAATAGGGTGTTCCTTACCCTTCTCATCTACTTGCGATAGTACAGCTCCTATCCCAGTGTCAGAGGCGTCCGTCTGCACGATAAAAGGTCTTTGATAATCAGGGGCCCTGAGGACAGGGGCCTGGCACAAGGAGTCTTTTAAGCCATTGAAGGCCTTCTCACACTCGTCGGTCCAAGTTACCTTCTTGGGTTTCTTCAGAGTTGTGAGGGCAGTCAGAGGGGCAGCTATGGTGCCATAGTCTGCCACAAAATTGCGGTAATACCCCGTGAGTCCTAAGAAGGCTCTCACTTGGGTTTGTGTAGTGGGGGTAGGCCAGTCTTGTACTGCTTGTACTTTACTGGGTAGAGGCTGTATCCTCCCTCCACCTACTTCATGTCCAAGGTAAAACACTGAGCCTTGTCCAATCTGGCGTTTACTAGCCTTTATGGTCAAGTGTGCTTTCTGAAGAGCCTGGAGCACAATCCCGAGGTGTTTCACATGGTCAGGTGGCACTGAAAACTGCTATATCGTCCAGATATGCAAGACAGAATTCGTCCAACCCATTCAAAACATGATGCACAAGCCTCTGGAAAGTGGCAGGTGCATTCTTCAACCCGAACGGCATTACCCGGAATTGGTAAAGGCCGTCTGGAGTAGAAAACGCTGTCTTCTCCTTGGCATGTTCTGCTAAAGCTATTTGCCAATAGCCAGCAGTGAGGTCAAACGTGCTGAGGTACTTGGAGGCACCCAAAGTATCCACCAGCTCATCTGTTCGAGGTAAGGGGTGTGCATCTGTCTTGGTGACAGCATTCAGAGCCCTGTAATCCACACAGAACCTCAATTCAGAAGTGCCTGCCTTTGGAACGAAAACCACAGGGCTGGACCAAGGACTACTAGAGGGTTCAATCACCCCAAGGTCTAACATCTTGTTGACCTCGGTCTTAATATAAGACCGTACTTTGTCTGACATCCTGTATCCCCTACTTTTGGTAGGTACACTGTCTCCTGTGTCTATGTTATGTTTGCACCAAGGTGTCAAACCAGGCGACTGTGAAAACAGGGGGGAAAACTGCCTAAGCAAACTTTTCACCTCAGCCTGCTGATCAGAAGTCAGGTGAGGGGCCACTCGGACACCCTCAAAGGAGCTATCTGAAGGACCGCTTTGGAACAGGTCGGGGAGAGGTTCAGACTCCTCTTCCTCAACATCTGAAGCCAGTAACAGTGCTGCGATTTCGACTCTTGGGACGAAAGCCTTCAGCCTATTCACGTGAAACACTTTTGGAGCCTGTCCAGGCCTTCCAAGGTCCACTAAATAGTTAACCTCACCCAGGGGCTCCACCACTGTGTAAGGGCCTGACCATTTGTCCTGTAAAGCTCAAGGCCTTATGGGATTCATGATCAGGACTTGCTGACCAGGTGTAAAGTTGATGAGGGAAGCTTTCTGGTCGTACCAATGTTTCACCAGCGCTTGTACTGCCTTCAATTTATCACTAGCCAAGCCCATCAGAAGTACCATCCGTTTTCTGAGCCCTAGCACATAATCAACTACGTTGGTAGTAACAGGGGGAGTGGGCATCTCCCATCCCTCTTTGACTATGGCTAAGGGTCCCCGTACAGGATGACCAAACAGAAGTTTGAAGGGGCTGAAGCCAACACCCTCCTGTGGTACCTCTCGGTAGGCAAACAGTAAGCATGGTAAAAGAAGATCCCATTGTCTTCTCTGAAGCTTCTCCAGAGCCCCAATCATGCTTTTTAACATTCTGTTGAAACGTTCCACCAGACCATTGGTCTGGGGGTGGTATGCAGAAGAGAACTTGTAGGTGACCCCACATTCTTTCCACATAGCCTGCATATACTTCGACATAAAGTTGCTGCCACGATCTGACACAACTTCTTTAGGGAAGCCAACCCTAGTAAATATGCCAAGTAAAGCTTTTTGCAACTGATTTGGCAGTTACAGTTTTCAATGGGATGGCCTCAGGATATCTGGTTGCATGGTCGACCAGCACCAGGATAAACCTATTGCCCGAGGATGTTTGCGGGTCAAGGGGACCAACGATGTCGATCCCTACCCTTTCAAATGGTACCCCCACAACTGGGAGCGGTACCAACGGAGCTTGGATTGTCGAGCCAACCTTACCAGATAACTGGCAGGAGGCACAACTCCTGCAGTGACTTTCTACTTGCACCCCCATCTTGGGCCAGTAGAAGTGCATGGATAACCTTTGCTTGGTCCTCTTAATACCAAGGTGACCAGCAAGGAGCACTTCATGCGCCAACTGCAGGAGGAAGGGCCTAACAGCAAGGGGAACCACCAACCTCCTATGGTCTCCTTCTGTAGACTCTGTGGGCTCACTATACAGGAGTCCACCTTCCCAATAAATCCTATGCGTCCCAGGAGGTTCACCCTCAAGCTGGGAGCAGGCCTGTCTCCTTAGGCCTTCCAGAGATGGGCACTCACGTTGGCCTTTACTGAATTCGTCCCTATCAGGACCTCCTTCAACTAACAAGTCTTTTAGTTCAGGATGGTCGTTGGGGTCAAATACTTCAGGCATCGCCACCTCCTCCTCAGGCCCGGGCGATTGACCAACTTCCTCCACCGCAGTGGTAGGCGAGCTCGGGGGAATATTCTCTTTCCCTCGTCTTGACTTGTTGACTCCTTTCGCCTTGGGTTTCCCCTTCGGCTGGGGCGGCGTATTGGTCTTGGCCAATGCTGCCCGTGCTTGAGACCGTGTGTAGGGTCTTTCGGCAGTGTCTCCTACGAGCCCTAAAGCTCTGAGATCATTACCTAACAAGACCTTTCCCGGGACGTTTCTCTGAATGCTCACTGGAATCCTGACTGCTGTACCATTTAAAGTAAGATTTACAGGTATTACTGGGAACATACGGAGTGGGCCGTCAGCCAACTTAGTGGGCATCAGAGTAGCTCTGGCAACTTCCTCTGAGTCTACCAAGGTAGAATCCACTACAGTTCGACTGCACCCACTATCCCTAAGAGCTGGAGTATCTACTCCATTGATCAGCACACTGTCTTTAAAGTAGTGCTTGGTATTATCTGGAATCCTAGCATAAGCCTCTGCGACTTTAGGCTCCCAGGAACCCAGGGAAACTAAAACTACCTCAGCCTCTATCCCGCTGGGAAATGAGTCTGAGGAGAAGGATGCTCCTGTAATCTCTTCTTCCTCGTAGGAGGAGAAGGCCAGATTAGCGGAGTGGACCCCCAAAGGTCTAACCTTACACCGGGGATCCCCCTTCACGTGGTCAGTTGCTCCACAAGCAAAACAAGATCCATTGGGTCTGTTTACATAGGGAGGCTTATTGTAACCAGAGTTCTGTTTCGGAGGCTGACCTCCACTACCCTGTGAGTTCTCTTGTGTCTTACCCTTATTTTTCTTTTTGTGGCCCTTTTGAGAAGAAGATTTATCAGATTCTCCACCCTCCTTATCTTTGGACTTTTTCCCTTCCTCCTGCTTACCAGGATGAGTTTTGTCCTTATGGGACACTCGATGTGACACCCATAAGTCTGCTGCAATGGCCAGCTTCTTAGGATCTATCTCCTTCGAATCGGCCAAATGCTGCTTAAGCTCCGGGGAAGAAGATGCAAAAATGTGTTCCAGCATGACAAGATTTATCATGCCTTCGAAGGTAGAAACCTTATAACCTTCGACCCAGCCAGTTAAGTTTTTCAAGGATTCAGTGACATAAGATACCCAAGTACCACCTTCCTTTTTCTTATACTCTATGAATCGTTTCAAATATTGGGCCGGAGTCTTCCCAAACTTTAAAATGAGAGTTTGCTTTAACATTGCGAAATCAGCTCGCTCAGCCTTCGACATTTCCATAATGGCACTACAGCCAGAATGGGGCAGTCTGCTGAGTAACCAGGCAATCTTATCAGCATTGTCAACTTGTTGAACTTCGCATGCATACTCAAACGCATTCAGCCAGTCCATAATGTCATTCCTTTCCTCATACACACTGACCAGATCTTTCGGAAACCGTGGATGAGAGGAGGCCCCAGACCCATGTCCAGGACCCTTGGACCCATTTGCAACCTGAAGCTTGGCCAGTTCCAACTGGTGATCCCTGTCTTTCTGTTTTTCTGACTGTTCGATTTTTAGTTTGGCTATGCTGAATTCAAGCTCCTTCTGCCTAAACCGCAGCTCTTGCTTCTTGAATTCAAGCATAGCCTCCCCATCAACACTGGCAGAGGAAACATTAGACATCTCATCCTCCCTGTCCTCGTGGTCGCGGGGATCAGTGCAGCGGCAGAACCCTCGGTTCTACCAGTGAGAGCAGCCCCACCTCCTTCCGCACTGTCCTCAGAAGTTATAGCGTCAAGCTGCGCTTCTTGCCACGCCACGATTCTTTGGATCATATCCAATTTCGTGCCTTGAGAGGAAACACCTCTCTCCGCACACATCTTTTTCAATGTTTCTGATTTGGAAGCATTTAAAGTTAACAAGGTATTTGTTTCCATACTGTTAGATAGGACTATGGCCTTTTTAAAGTTATACTACAACAATTCACTACGTGTCCTGGTAGGAATAACTTGAAATGCCTTAGTTCGTGCGCAACACTGGATACCTTCAGTGGTATCCCACCGCTGTACACCAATTTCTTAAGACGGATTTCTGAACTCTGTCCTGGTGGCGCAGAAGTTCAGGAGGCCAACCTAATTACTTGGAACAGGGTAACCTCTGGACAAGCCAGACCAATCAAGGTAGCGATCGCGGCGGTCAAGACTAGGTCTCAAGAGGGGTGAGGGTGACTGAAAGCCTGCAATGAGCACACAAAGCAAGGACACTTACAAACTACTCCAAACAGGTGCTATATTAAAAATATATACACATTTATTCCAAGGCCTTTAAAACAATGACCGTAGCGAGAAATCACAATACAACTCTAGTAAACCAACACATACCATACCAATACAATATATACACAAATACAAACAAGTCTCAAGCGTTAGATGCACGAAATGTGTAGTCCACCTAAAAGGGAAGGAAAACAGGCAGTGCGAAATAATGCTTAGACCCAGTCCGCCTTCAGAGGCACCTAACTAAAAGGAAGTCCGAGCCCTACGAAGAGTGGAGCCTTGTGCTCAAAAGTACCTGCACACGCTGGTGCCAACGGGCAAAAGGGGAGTCTCTTCGAGGGAGATCAGGCAGTTCAGTTTAGTGCACAAACGAAGAAGAACAGTGTTCCGCGACTCAAGCGCAGCCTCCACTGTGGGCAGAAGCAGAGCGCGAGTACGGAAAGGCGTGCTGTTTTGACACAGCGGGGAAAAGCTATGGGCTCCTGCAGGAGGGCGACCAGTTCCTAGCTATGCTACTCACCGGTCCCCGATGCAAGCAGACCCAGGCTTCTCCGCGTCAGTTTCAGTCGCTGGCAGGTTCAGAAGAGCAGGGGACGTCTCGTCGTCGTGTTGAGTCTGCAGCAGCAGAGTTGAGTAAAAGACGTCCCAAAGGAAGGAACCCGCACAGTTTGTTACCACAGCAGGGCAACGGAGCGGCCGTGTGTATCTGAGCCAAATGTACACTACTCACTTCAGACCTGGGAACGCCAAGTGTACGAATCGTGTGAGAGTGACAAGGACTCGATATACTACACAACCTGGTGGCAGTTACAGAGCAAGACTCCTGTGTAGGCTGGTCAGTCTGCTGGATGGCCCAGAGACGCTTCCGAAGGCTTACTAGCAGGAGCTGGTGAAGATGCCGAGAATAGCTGTCCCCGCTATTCCAAGGGTCGAAGTACTAGTACAGGCCTTCTGGTTCGATCAAAGGTGAAAAGGGTTTCACAAGGCGACAGCAGTGCAGAGGAGCAGTCCTTCAACTGGTCACCAGCGATTCCTCGGTTCAGCCTCTTGGTTGCAGGATACTTGGCTCCTGTATTCCTTCGTTCGTGAGAACTCAGGAGATCGACATGGTAGTGGTGTTTCCAGCCCCCTCTTATCCACGGTTCCCTTCGCGCCAAAACGGTGGGGACCCAATGGGAGATCCGCTCATCAACACTCACACCATTCGTGGACCTATCACGGACCACGGTGGTCCCAGGCATTCACACAGGACCAGACATCCCAGCCCACATCCTGGAGGCACACACAAGACATGTAGAAGCCCGCGAAAGCATCCGTGTTTCGCGGGAAAGTACATGCCCAAATAAGGAAGGCCCCGGGTCGGCTCGACCTGGGGAAGGTGAAGGGAGCAAGACGGTCAGCGGACAGGACAAAGGAGCCTCGTGGTCTGGCCATTTTGGGAGCCAGGCCACCATTTTGGGTTAAGTGCGAGAAACGCGCTTAGAACGCCAAAAGGAGCTCAAAACACAAGAAACGATCGCTGCCACCATTCCCGTCCGTGAATCACTTGCACCGATCAGTTACAATACTGAAAGAGTATCTAGGGCCTGTAGAAGGCTAGAATCCCAAGAGAGCAGTAACTTAGCTTACAGTGCCCTCTTGTGTCATGTTGCACGAAAGCCGCAACATGATAAAAGAAACTACGGAAAACAGCGTTTCCCGGTACTGACTGTCTTAAGGCCATGTCAGTTTCCCCGTAGGAAAGGAGCCAAAGCCCAGAGGAGTGCGGCAGAAGGCTGCACTTCTCTGGCAAAGTCGAGAACAAGGTGAAAAACAACAGCAAAAAGTTTAGGGGTTGCCACATGGAAGGAAGATTACCTACAATTACGAAATCTTTCCTAACAGATATCACATCTCATGTTATAGGAAGAGTCTCAGGTTTGGTATAAGCATTGAGATATCACATCTCTGCAATCGGAAGTGTCTCAGGATTGGGATGGGAAGGATTTGGATATCCCATCTCATGTTATAGGACGGGTCTCAGGATTGTTATTAGAATCATTGAGATATCATATATATTGCATGCTGTAGGAAGGGTCTAAGGATTGGAATGGGAAGGACTTGGATATTACATCTCATGCTATGGATAGGCTCTCAGGTTTGGAAAGGGAAGGAGTTGGATATCACATTTCATGTTAGAGGAAGGATCTCAGGTTTGGTATTAGAGGCATTGAGATATCACATCTCATGCTATAGGAAGGGTCTCAGGATTGGAATGGGAAGGAGTTGGATATCACATCTCATGCTATAGGAAGGGTCTCAGGTTTGGTATAAGCATTGAGATATCACATCTCATGCTATAGGAAGGGTCCCAGGATTGGAATGGAAGGAGTTGGATATCACATCTCATGTTAAACTAAGGATCTCAGGCTTGGTATTAGAAGCATTGAGACATCACATCTCATGTTATAGGAAGGGTCTCAGGATTGGAATGGGAAGGAGTTGGATATCACATCTCATGATATAGGAAGGGTCTCAGGTTTGGTATAAGCATTGAGATATCACATCTCATGCTATCGGAAGGGTCTCAGGATTGGAATGGGAAGGAGTTGTATATGACATCTCAAGCCATAGGAAGGGTCTCAGGTTTGGTATAAGCTTTGAGATATCACATCTCTGCTATCGGAAGGGTCTCAGGATTGGAATGGGAAGGAGTTGGATATCCCATCTCATGTTATAGGAAGAGTCTCAGGTTTGGTATTAGAAGCATTGAGATATCACATCTCATGCTATAGGAAGTGTCTCAGGATTGGAATGGGAATGACTTGGATATCACATCTCATGCTATAGGGAGGGTCTCAAGTTTGATATTAGAATCATTGAGATATCACATCTTATGGTATAGGAAGGGTCTCAGGATTGGAATGGGAAGGAGTAGGATATCACATCTCATGCTATAGGAAGGATCTCAGGTTTGGTATAAGCACTGAGATATCACATCTCTTCTATCGGAAGGGTCTCAGGATTGGAATGGGAAGGAGTTGGATATTCCCATCTCATGTTATAGGAAGGGTCTCAGGTTTGGTATTAGAAGCATTGAGATATCACATCTCATGCTATAGGAAGGGTCTCAGGATTGGAATGGGAAGGACTTGGATAATCCATCTCATGCTATAGGGAGAGTCTCAAGTTTGATATTAGAAGCATTGAGATATCACATCTCACAATATCGGAAGGGTCTCAGGATTGGAATGGGAAGGAGTTGGATATCACATCTCATGATAAAGGAAGGGTCTAAGGTTTGGAAGGGGAAGGATTTGGATATCACATCTCATGTTATAGGACGGGTCTCAGGTTTGGTATTAGAAGCACTGAGATATCAAGTCTTATGGTATAGGAAGGGTCTCAGAATTGGAATGAGAAGGAGTTGGATATCACATCTCAAGCTATAGGAAGGGTCTCAGGATTGGAATGGGAAGGAGTTTGATATCACATCTCATGCAATAGTATGGGTCTCAGGTTTGGTATAAGCATTGGGATATCACATCTCATGCTATCGGAAGGGTATCAGGATTGGATTTGGAAGGAGCTGGATATCCCATCTCATGCTATAGGAAGGGTCTCAGGTTGGAATGGGAAGGAGTTGGATATCACATCTCATGTTATAGGAAGGGTCTCAGGATTGGAATGGGAAGGACTTGGATATCACATCTCATGCTATAGGAAGGCTCTCAGGTTTGGAAGGGGAAAGAGTTGGATATCACATTTCATGTTAGAGGTAGGATCTCAGGTTTGGTATTAGAGGCATTGAGATATCACATTTCATGCTATCAGAAGGGTCTCAGGATTGGAATGGGAAGGAGTTGGATATCACATCTCATGCTAAAGGGAGGGTCTCAGGTTTGGAAGGGGAAGGATTTGGATATCACATCTCATGTTATAGGAAGGATCTCAGGTTTGGTATTAGAAGCATTGAGATATCACATCTCATGCTATCGGAAGGATCTAAGGTTTGGTATTAGAAGCATTGAGATATCACATCTCATGCTATCAGAATGGTCTCAGGATTGGAATCGGAAGGAGTTGGATATCACATCTCATGCTAAAGGGAGGGTCTCAGGTTTGGAAGGGGAAGGTTTGGATATCACATCTCATGTTATCAGAAGGATCTCAGGTTTGGTATTAGAAGTATTGAGATATCACATCTCATGCTATAGGAAGGGTCTCAGGATTGGAATGGGAAGGAGTTGGATATCACATCTCAAGCTATAGGAAGGGTCTCAGGTTTGGTATAAGCATTGAGATATCACATCACATGCTATAGGAAGGGCCTCAGGATTGGAATGGGAAGGAGTTGGATATCACATCTCATGTTATAGGAAAGATCTCAGGTTTGGTATTAGAAGCATTGAGACATCACATCTCATGTTATTGGAAGGGTCTCAGGATTGGAATGGGAAGGACTTGGATATCACATCTCATGCTATGGATAGGCTCTCAGGTTTGGAAAGGGAAGGAGTTGGATATCACATTTCATGTTAGAGGAAGGATCTCAGGTTTGGTATTAGAGGCATTGAAATATCACATCTCATGCTATAGGAAGGGTCTCAGGATTGGAATGGGAAGGAGTTGGATATCACATCTCATGCTATAGGAAGGGTCTCAGGTTTGGTATAAGCATTGAGATATCACATCTCATGCTATAGGAAGGGTCTCAGGATTGGAATGGAAGGAGTTGGATATCACATCTCATGTTAAACGAAGGATCTCAGGTTTGGTATTAGAAGCATTGAGACATCACATCTCATGCTATAGGAAGGGTCTCAGGATTGGAATGGGAAGGAGTTGGATATCACATCTCATGCTATACGAAGGGTCTCAGGTTTGGTATAAGCATTGAGATATCACATCTCATGCTATCGGAAGGGTCTCAGGATTGGAATGGGAAGGAGTTGTATATGACATCTCAAGCCATAGGAAGGGTCTCAGGTTTGGTATAAGCTTTGAGATATCACATCTCTGCTATCGGAAGGGTCTCAGGATTGGAATGGGAAGGAGTTGGATATCCCATCTCATGTTATAGGAAGAGTCTCAGGTTTGGTATTAGAAGCATTGAGATATCACATCTCATGCTATAGGAAGTGTCTCAGGATTGGAATGGGAATGACTTGGATATCACATCTCATGCTATAGGGAGGGTCTCAAGTTTGATATTGTTAAGACGGATTTCTGAACTCTGTCCTGGTGGCGCAGAAGTTCAGAAGGCCAACCTAATTACTTGGAACAGGGTAACCTCTGGACAAGCCAGACCAATCAAGGTAGCGATCGCGGCGGTCAAGACTAGGTCTCAAGAGGGGTGAGGGTGACTGAAAGCCCGCAATGAGCACACAAAGCAAGAGCGCTTACAAACTACTCCAAACAGTGGTTTATATCAAAAATAGATACACATTTATTATAAGGCCTTGAAACTAATAACTACAGTAAAAGCAGCAATATACAACGATATTAAACCAACACATACACTATCCACCCAATATATATACAGAATACACAGTTTCACAGCATTAGCAGCACGAAATATGTTATCCACCTGCAGGGGAAGGAAAACAGGCAGTGCGAACCAATGCGTGTGATATGTCCGCCTTCTGAGGCCCCTAACTAGATGGTAGTCCAATCCCTACGAAGAGTGGAGCCTAGCGCTCAAAAGTACCTGCACACGCCGGTGCCAATGGGCAGAAGGTGAAGCTCTTCGGAGGACGTTGAACAGCTCTGTAGGGAGCTCTAATGAAGGAGAACACGGTCCGCGACTCTAGCGCAGCCTCCACTGTGAGGCAGAAGCAGGGCGCGAGTACGGACAAGGGGTGCTGTATTTACAGCGGGGAAAAGCAAGGGGCACTGCAGGAGGGCGACCAGATCCTAGCTAATCTACTCACCGGTCCCCGAAGCAAGCAGGCCCGAGCTTCTCCTCGATAGATACAGCTTCTGGCAGGTTCTGAAGAGCAGGGAACGTCTCGTCGTCGTGCAGAGTAAAAAGACGTCCCGATCGAAGAAACAAGCACAGTTTTGTCGCCACAGCAGGGCAACGGAACGGCCGGGTGTATTCAAGCCAAACGAGCACTGCTCACCTCTAGCTTAGGACTGCTAAGCAAACGAAGCGTGTGAGCATGCCCCGGACTCAGAATACCACCCAACCTGTCGGCGATTACAGAGCAGGCCTCCTTAGTAAGCTGGTCAGTCAACTGGATGGCCCAGAGACACTTCCGAAGGCTTACAGCAGGAGTTGATGAAGGTGCCGGGAATAGCTGGTCCTGCTATTCCAATAGGTCGAAGCGCCAGTACAGGCCTTCTTGTTCGATCTTAGGTGGAAAGGGCTTCACCGGACGACAGCAATGAGGAGCA
Source organism: Ambystoma mexicanum (assembly GCF_040938575.1). Lineage (NCBI taxonomy): Eukaryota > Metazoa > Chordata > Amphibia > Caudata > Ambystomatidae > Ambystoma > Ambystoma mexicanum. The sequence continues at coordinate 1,552,264,126 of NC_090935.1, read as the reverse complement.
GAAGTTCTTCAGGGGGTCACCAGCGATTCCTCGGTCCAGCCTCGTGTTCGCAGGATACTTGGCTCCTGTATCCCTGGGTTCGTAAGAACTCAGGAGATCGACATGGTAGTGGTGTTTCCAGCTCCCTCTTATCCACGGTTCCCTTCGCGCCAAAACGGAGGGGAGCCAATGGGAGATCCGCTCATCAACACACATACCATACGTGGACCAATCACGGACCACAGTGGTCCCAGGCATTCACACCACCCTAGACTCTCTGGCACCCAGGATGTGTATTGGGACCAGACAGCCCAGCCCACATCCTGGGGGCACTCAAACGACATGTAGAAGCCCGCGAAAGCAACCGTGTTTCGCGGGAAACTACATGCCCAAATAAGGAAGGCCCCGGGTCGCCTGACCCGGGGGAAGGTAAAGGGAGCAAGACGGACAGTGGACGAGACAAAGGAGCCTCGTGGTCCGGCCATTTTGGGTAGCCGGGCCACCCTTTTGTGTTCGCGGCAAAAAGGTGCTCAGAACGGCAAAAGGAGCTCAAAATAAACCAAATGATCGCTGCCACCAGCCCAGTCCCTGAATGACTTGCACCGATCCAAAAACCATCCTATAAGAGTGTCTAGGGTCTGTAGAAGGCTAGAGACCCAAGAGAGCTGTAACTTAGCTTACAGTGCCCTCTTGTGTCGTGTTGCACTAAAATGGCGACACGATAAAAGAAACTACGGGAAACAGCGTTCCCCGGTACTGACTGTCTTAAGGGCATGTCAGTTTCCCCGTAAGAAAGGAGCGAAAGCCCAGAGGAGTACAGCAGAAGGCTGCACTTCTCTGGCAAAGTCAAGAAAACAGGTTGAAAACAATAGCAAAAAGTTTAGGGGTTGCCACATGGAAGGAAAGTTCCCTACAATAACGAAATCTTTCCTAACACTCGCCCCTCCCAGACTATGGACAGGGGGAACTAATCCACCCCCGGATGAGTCTCTTGTTCAGGTCGGTAAAACATTCTGGACAACCCATCAGCATTGCTATGTTGGACACCTGGCCTATGCTCAATAGTGAAGTCGAAGCCTTGTAGACTTATGGACCACCTAAGCAACTTTGGATTCTCCCCCTTCATGTTCATTAGCCACTTTAACGGCTTATGGTCAGTCTGCACAGTGAAGTGGGTCCCATAGAGGTAGGGCCGCAGCTTCCTTAGGGCCCACACAACAGAGAAACATTCTTTCTCTACCGTGGACCATCTGAGCTCTCTGTCCTTAAGCTGGCGACTAATAAAACCGATAGGGTGTTCCTTACCCTTCTCATCTACTTGTGATAGTACAGCTCCTATCCCAGTGTCAGAGGCATCCGTCTGCACGATAAAAGGTCTTTGATAATCAGGGGCCCTGAGCACAGGGGCCTGGCACAAGGAGTCTTTCAAGCCATTGAAGGCCTTCTCACACTCGTCAGTCCAAGTTACCTTCTTGGGTTTCTTCGGCGTTGTGAGGGCAGTCAGAGGAGCAGCTATGGTGCCATAGTCTGCCATAAAATTGCGGTAATAACCCGTGAGTCCTAAGAAGGCTCTCACTTGGGTTTGTGTAGTGGGGGTAGGCCAGTCTTGTACTGCTTGTACTTTACTGGGGAGAGGCTGTATCCTTCCTCCACCTACTTCATGCCCAAGGTAAACCACGGAGCCTTGTCCAATCTGGCATTTACTCGCCTTTATGGTCAAGTGGGCTTTCTGAAGAGCCTGGAGCACAATCCCGAGGTGTTTCACATGGTCTTCCCAGGTGGCACTGAAAACTGCTATATCGTCCAGATATGCAAGACAGAATTCGTCCAACCCATTCAACACATGATTCACAAGCCTCTGGAAAGTGGCAGGTGCATTCTTCAATCCGAACGGCATTACCCGGAATTGGTAAAGCCCGTCGGGAGTTGAAAATGCTGTCTTCTCCTTGGCATGTTCTGCTAAAGCTATTTGCCAATAGCCCGCAGTCAGGTCAAACGTGCTGAGGTACTTGGAGGCACCCAAGGTATCCACCAGCTCGTCAGTTCGAGGCAAGGGGTGAGCGTCTGTCTTGGTGACAGCATTCAGAGCCCTGTAATCCACGCAGAACCTCAATTCAGACGTGCCTGCTTTTGGAACCAGAACCACAGGACTGGACCAAGGACTACTAGAGGGTTCAATCACCCCAAGGTCTAACATCTTGTTGACCTCGGTCTTAATATAAGACCGTACTTTATCCGACATCCTGTATCCCCTACTTTTGGTAGGTACACTGTCTCCTGTGTCAATGTTATGTTTGCACCAAGGTGTCAAACCAGGCGACTGTGAAAACAGGGGGGAAAACTGCCTAAGCAAACTTTTCACCTCAGCCTGCTGATCAGAAGTCAGGTGAGGGGCCACTCGGACACCCTCAACGGAGCTATCTGAAGGACCGCTTTGGAACAGGTCGGGAAGAGGTTCTGACTCCTCTTCCTCAACGTCTGACGCCAGTAGCAGTGCTGCGATTTCGACTCTTGGGACGAAAGCCTTCAGCCTATTTACGTGGAACACTTTTGGAGCCTGTCCAGGCCTTCCAAGGTCCACTAAATAGTTCACCTCACCCAGGGGCTCCACCACTGTGTAAGGGCCTGACCATTTGTCCTGTAAAGCGCGAGGCCTTATAGGGTTCATGATCAGGACTTGCTGACCAGGGGTAAAGTGAATTAAGGAAGCTTTCTGGTCGTACCAATGTTTCACCAGCGCTTGTCCGGCCTTCAACTTTTCACTAGCCAAGCCCATCAGGAGTACCATCCGTTTTCTGAGCCCTAGCACATAGTCAACTACATTGGTAGTAACAGGGGGAGTGGGCATCTCCCATCCCTCTTTGACGATGGCTAAGGGTCCCCGTACGGGATGACCGAACAGAAGTTCGAAGGGGCTGAAGCCAACACCCTCCTGTGGTACCTCTCTGTAGGCAAACAACAAGCATGGTAAAAGAAGGTCCCATTTCCTCCTCTGGGGCTCCTCCAGAGCCCCAATCATGCTCTTTAACGTTCTGTTGAAACGTTCCACCAGACCATTGGTCTGGGGGTGATATGCAGAAGAGAACTTGTAGGTGACCCCACATTCTTTCCACATAGCCTGCATATACTTCGACATAAAGTTGCTGCCACGATCTGACACAACTTCTTTAGGGAAGCCAACCCTAGTAAATATGCCGAGTAAAGCTTTTGCAACTGACTTGGCAGTTACAGTCTTTAATGGGATGGCCTCAGGATACCTGGTTGCATGGTCGACCAGCACCAGGATAAACCTATTGCCTGAGGATGTTTGCGGGTCAAGGGGACCAACGATGTCGATCCCTACCCTTTCAAATGGTACCCCCACAACTGGGAGCGGTACCAACGGAGCTTGGATTGTCGCGCCAACCTTACCAGACAACTGGCAGGAGGCACAACTCCTGCAGTGACTTTCTACTTGCACCCCCATCTTGGGCCAGTAGAAGTGCATAGATAACCTTTGCTTGGTCCTCTTCATTCCAAGGTGACCAGCAAGGGGAACTTCATGCGCCAACTGCAGGAGGAAGGGTCTAACAGAAAGGGGAACCACCAACCTCCTATGGTCTCCTTCTGTAGACTCTGTGGGCTCACTGTACAGGAGTCCACCTTCCCAATAAATCCGATGCTTCCCAGGAGGTTCACCCTCAAGCTGGGAGCAGGCCTGTCTCCTTAGGCCTTCCAGAGATGGGCACTCACGTTGGCCCTTACTGAAGTCGTCCCTATCAGGACCTCCTTCAACTAACAAGTCTTTTAGTTCAGGATGGTCGTTGGGGTCGAACACTTCAGGCATCGCCACCTCCTCGTCAGGCTCGGGCGATTGACCAACTCCCTCCACCACAGTGGTAGGCGAGTTCGGGGGAATATTCTCTTTCCCCCGTCGGGACTTGTTGACTCCTTTCGCCTTGGGTTTCCCCTTCGGCTGGGGCGGCGTATTGGACTTGGCCAATGCTGCCCGTGCTTGAGACCGTGTGTAGGGTCTTTCGGCAGTGTCTCCTACGAGCCCTAGAGCTCTGAGATCATTGCCCAACAAGACCTTTCCCGGGACGTTTCTCTGAATGCTCACTGGAATCCTAACTGCTGTACCATTTAAAGTTAGATTAACAGGGATCACGGGAAACATACGGAGGGGGCCGTCAGCCAACTTAGTGGGCATCAGAGTAGCTCTGGCAACTTCCTCTGAGTCTACCAAGGTAGAATCCACTACAGTTCGACTGCACCCACTATCCCTAAGAGCTGGAGTATCCACTCCATTGATCAGCACACTGTCTTTAAAGTAGTGCTTGGTATTATCCGGAATCCTAGCATACGCCTCTGCGACTTTAGGCTCCCAGGAACCCAGGGACACTAAAACTACCTCAGCCTCTATTCCGCTGGGAAATGAGTCTGAGGAGAAGGATGCTCCTGTAATCTCTTCTTCCTCGTAGGAGGAGAAGGCCAGATTAGCGGAGTGGACCCCCAAAGGTCTAACCTTACAACGGGGATCCCCCTTCACATGGTCAGTTGCTCCACAAGAAAAACAAGCCCCATTGGGTCTGTTTACGTAGGGAGGCTTATTATAACCAGAGTTCTGTTTCGGAGGCGAACCTCCACTACCCTGTGAGTTCTCGGATGGCTTACCCTTATTTTTCTTTTTGTGGCCCTTATGGGAAGAAGATTTAGCAGATTCCCCACCCTCCACATCTTTGGACTTTTTCCCTTCCTCCTGCTTACCAGGATGAGTTTTGTCCTTATGGGACACTCGATGTGACACCCATAAATCTGCTGCAATGGCCAGCTTCTTAGGATCTATCTCCTTCGAATCGGCCAAATGCTGCTTAAGCTCCGGGGAAGAAGAAGCAAAAATGTGTTCCAGCATGACCAGATTGATCATGCCTTCGAAGGTAGAAACCTTATAACCTTCAACCCAGCCAGTCAAGTTTTTCAGGGACTCAGCTACATACGACACCCAAGTACCACCTTCCTTTTTCTTATACTCTCTAAACCTTTTCAAATATTGGGTCGGAGTCTTCCCAAACTTTAAAATGAGAGTCTGCTTCAACATTGCAAAATCAGCGCGCTCAGCCTTCGACATTTCCATAATGGCACTGCAACCAGAATGGGGCAGTCTGCTGAGTAACCATGCAATCTTATCCGCATTATCAACCTCTTGAACCTCGCATGCATACTCAAACGCATTTAACCAGTCCATAATGTCATTTCGTTCCTCATACACACTGAGCAGATCTTTTGGAAACCGTGGATGAGAGGAAGCCCCAGAACCATGTCCAGGACCCTTGGACCCATTTGCGAACTGAAGCTTGGCCAGTTCCAACTGGTGATCCCTGTCTTTTTGTTTTTCTGCCTGGTCGATTTTCAGTTTGGCTATGCTGAATTCAAGCTCCTGCTGCCTAAACCGCAGCTCTTGCTTCTTGAATTCAAGCATAGCCTCCCCATCAACACTGGCAGAGGAAACGTTAGACATTACATCCTCCCTGTCCTCGTGGTCGTGATGGATCAGTGCAGCGGCAGAACCGTCGGTTCTGCCAGTGAGAGCAGCCCCACCACCTTCTGCACTGTCCTCGGAAGTTATAGCGTCAAGCTGCGCTTCTTGCCACGCCACGATTCTCTGGATCATTTCCAATTTAGTGCCTTGAGAGGAAACCCCTCTCTCCGCACACATCTTCTTCAATGTTTCAGATTTCGAAGCATTTAAGGTTAATAAAGTATTCGTTTCCATACTGTTGATAGGACTATGGCCTTTTTAACGTTATATTCAATACTTTACTGCGTGTCCTGGTTGGAATAACCTGAAAACGCCTTAGCTCGTGCGCAACACTGGATACCTTCAGTCGTATCCCACCGCTGTACACCAATTTGTTAAGACGGATTTCTGAACTCTGTCCTGGTGGCGCAGAAGTTCAGAAGGCCAACCTAATTACTTGGAACAGGGTAACCTCTGGACAAGCCAGACCAATCAAGGTAGCGATCGCGGCGGTCAAGACTAGGTCTCAAGAGGGGTGAGGGTGACTGAAAGCCCGCAATGAGCACACAAAGCAAGAGCGCTTACAAACTACTCCAAACAGTTGTTTATATCAAAAATAGATACACATTTATTATAAGGCCTTGAAACTAATAACTACAGTAAAAGCAGCAATATACAACGATATTAAACCAACACATACACTATCCACCCAATATATATACAGAATACACAGTTTCACAGCATTAGCAGCACGAAATATGTTATCCACCTGCAGGGGAAGGAAAACAGGCAGTGCGAACCAATGCGTGTGATATGTCCGCCTTCTGAGGCCCCTAACTAGATGGTAGTCCAATCCCTACGAAGAGTGGAGCCTAGCGCTCAAAAGTACCTGCACACGCCGGTGCCAATGGGCAGAAGGTGAAGCTCTTCGGAGGACGTTGAACAGCTCTGTAGGGAGCTCTAATGAAGGAGAACACGGTCCGCGACTCTAGCGCAGCCTCCACTGTGAGGCAGAAGCAGGGCGCGAGTACGGACAAGGGGTGCTGTATTTACAGCGGGGAAAAGCAAGGGGCACTGCAGGAGGGCGACCAGATCCTAGCTAATCTACTCACCGGTCCCCGAAGCAAGCAGGCCCGAGCTTCTCCTCGATAGATACAGCTTCTGGCAGGTTCTGAAGAGCAGGGAACGTCTCGTCGTCGTGCAGAGTAAAAAGACGTCCCGATCGAAGAAACAAGCACAGTTTTGTCGCCACAGCAGGGCAACGGAACGGCCGGGTGTATTCAAGCCAAACGAGCACTGCTCACCTCTAGCTTAGGACTGCTAAGCAAACGAAGCGTGTGAGCATGCCCCGGACTCAGAATACCACCCAACCTGTCGGCGATTACAGAGCAGGCCTCCTTAGTAAGCTGGTCAGTCAACTGGATGGCCCAGAGACACTTCCGAAGGCTTACAGCAGGAGTTGATGAAGGTGCCGGGAATAGCTGGTCCTGCTATTCCAATAGGTCGAAGCGCCAGTACAGGCCTTCTTGTTCGATCTTAGGTGGAAAGGGCTTCACCGGACGACAGCAATGAGGAGCAGAAGTTCTTCAGGGGGTCACCAGCGATTCCTCGGTCCAGCCTCGTGTTCGCAGGATACTTGGCTCCTGTATCCCTGGGTTCGTAAGAACTCAGGAGATCGACATGGTAGTGGTGTTTCCAGCTCCCTCTTATCCACGGTTCCCTTCGCGCCAAAACGGAGGGGAGCCAATGGGAGATCCGCTCATCAACACACATACCATACGTGGACCAATCACGGACCACAGTGGTCCCAGGCATTCACACCACCCTAGACTCTCTGGCACCCAGGATGTGTATTGGGACCAGACAGCCCAGCCCACATCCTGGGGGCACTCAAACGACATGTAGAAGCCCGCGAAAGCAACCGTGTTTCGCGGGAAACTACATGCCCAAATAAGGAAGGCCCCGGGTCGCCTGACCCGGGGGAAGGTAAAGGGAGCAAGACGGACAGTGGACGAGACAAAGGAGCCTCGTGGTCCGGCCATTTTGGGTAGCCGGGCCACCCTTTTGTGTTCGCGGCAAAAAGGTGCTCAGAACGGCAAAAGGAGCTCAAAATAAACCAAATGATCGCTGCCACCAGCCCAGTCCCTGAATGACTTGCACCGATCCAAAAACCATCCTATAAGAGTGTCTAGGGTCTGTAGAAGGCTAGAGACCCAAGAGAGCTGTAACTTAGCTTACAGTGCCCTCTTGTGTCGTGTTGCACTAAAATGGCGACACGATAAAAGAAACTACGGGAAACAGCGTTCCCCGGTACTGACTGTCTTAAGGGCATGTCAGTTTCCCCGTAAGAAAGGAGCGAAAGCCCAGAGGAGTACAGCAGAAGGCTGCACTTCTCTGGCAAAGTCAAGAAAACAGGTTGAAAACAATAGCAAAAAGTTTAGGGGTTGCCACATGGAAGGAAAGTTCCCTACAATAACGAAATCTTTCCTAACAGATATTAGAATCATTGAGATATCACATCTTATGCTATAGGAAGGGTCTCAGGATTGGAATGGGAAGGAGTAGGATATCACATCTCATGCTATAGGAAGGATCTCAGGTTTGGTATAAGCATTGAGATATCACATCTCTTCTATCGGAAGGGTCTCAGGATTGGAATGGGAAGGAGTTGGATATTCCCATCTCATGTTATAGGAAGGGTCTCAGGTTTGGTATTAGAAGCATTGAGATATCACATCTCATGCTATAGGAAGGGTCTCAGGATTGGAATGCGAAGGACTTGGATAATCCATCTCATGCTATAGGGAGGGTCTCAAGTTTGATATTAGAAGCATTGAGATATCACATCTCACGATATCGGAAGGGTCTCAGGATTGGAATGGGAAGGAGTTGGATATCACATCTCATGATAAAGGAAGGGTCTAAGGTTTGGAAGGGGAAGGATTTGGATATCACATCTCATGTTATAGGACGGGTCTCAGGTTTGGTATTAGAAGCACTGAGATATCAAGTCTTATGGTATAGGAAGGGTCTCAGAATTGGAATGAGAAGGAGTTGGATATCACATCTCAAGCTATAGGAAGGGTCTCAGGATTGGAATGGGAAGGAGTTTGATATCACATCTCATGCAATAGTATGGGTCTCAGGTTTGGTATAAGCATTGGGATATCACATCTCATGCTATCGGAAGGGTATCAGGATTGGATTTGGAAGGAGCTGGATATCCCATCTCATGCTATAGGAAGGGTCTCAGGTTGGAATGGGAAGGAGTTGGATATCACATCTCATGTTATAGGAAGGGTCTCAGGATTGGAATGGGAAGGACTTGGATATCACATCTCATGCTATAGGAAGGCTCTCAGGTTTGGAAGGGGAAAGAGTTGGATATCACATTTCATGTTAGAGGTAGGATCTCAGGTTTGGTATTAGAGGCATTGAGATATCACATCTCATGCTATCAGAAGGGTCTCAGGATTGGAATGGGAAGGAGTTGGATATCACATCTCATGCTAAAGGGAGGGTCTCAGGTTTGGAAGGGGAAGGATTTGGATATCACATCTCATGTTATAGGAAGGATCTTAGGTTTGGTATTAGAAGCATTGAGATATCACATCTCATGCTATCGGAAGGATCTCAGGTTTGGTATTAGAAGCATTGAGATATCACATCTCATGCTATCAGAATGGTCCAGGATTGGAATCGGAAGGAGTTGGATATCACATCTCATGCTAAAGGGAGGGTCTCAGGTTTGGAAGGGGAAGGATTTGGATATCACATCTCATGTTATCAGAAGGATCTCAGGTTTGGTATTAGAAGTATTGAGATATCACATCTCATGCTATAGGAAGGGTCTCAGGATTGGAATGGGAAGGAGTTGGATATCACATCTCAAGCTATAGGAAGGGTCTCAGGTTTGGTATAAGCATTGGGATATCACATCACATGCTATAGGAAGGGCCTCAGGATTGGAATGGGAAGGAGTTGGATATCACACCTCATGTTATAGGAAAGATCTCAGGTTTGGTATTAGAAGCATTGAGACAACACATCTCATGTTATTGGAAGGGTCTCAGGATTGGAATGGGAAGAAGTTGGATATCACATCTCATGCTATAGGAAGAGTCTCAGGTTTGGTATAAGCATTGAGATATCACATCTCATGATATAGGAAGGGCTCAGGATTGGAATGGGAAGGAGTTGTATATGACATCTCATGCCATAGGAAGGGTCTCAGGTTTGGTATAAGCATTGAGATATCACATCACATGCTATAGGAAGGGTCTCAGGATTGGAATGGGAAGGACTTGGATATCACATCTCATGTTATAGGAAGGATCTCAGGTTTGGTATAAGAAGCATTGAGATATCACATCTCATGCTATCGGAAGAATCTCAGATTTGGTATTAGAGGCATTGAGATATCACATCTCATGCTATCATAAGGGTCTCAGGATTGGAATGGGAAGGAGTTGGATATCACATCTCATGCTATAGGAAGGATCTCAGGTTTGGAACGGGAAGGAGTTGGATATCACATCTCATGTTATAGGAAGAGTCTCACATTTGGTATAAGCATTGAGATATCACATCTCTGCAATCGGAAGTGTCTCAGGATTGGGATGGGAAGGAGTTGGATATCACATCTCATGCTATAGGAAGGGTCTCAGGTTTGGAACGGGAAGGAGTTGGATATCCCATCTCATGTTATAGGACTGGTCTCAGGTTTGGTATTAGAAGCATTGAGATATCACATCACATGCTGTAGGAAGGGTCTCAGGTTTGGAATGGGAAGGAATTGGATATCACATCTCATGTTATAGGAAGGGTCTCAGGTTTGGTATAAGCATTGAGATATCACATCTCTGCTATCGGAAGTGTCTCAGGATTGGAATGGGAAGGAGTTGGATATCACATCTCATGTTATAGGACGGGTCTCAGGTTTGTTATTAGAATCATTGAGATATCATATTGCATGCTGTAGGAAGGGTCTAAGGATTGGAATGGGAAGGACTTGGATATCACATCTCATGCTATAGGTAGGCTCTCAGGTTTGGAAAGGGAAGGAGTTGGATATCACATTTCATGTTAGAGGAAGGATCTCAGGTTTGGTATTAGAGCCATTGGATATCACATCTCATGCTATAGGAAGGGTCTCAGGATTGGAATGGGAAGGAGTTGGATATCACATCTCATGCTATAGGAAGGGTTTTAGGTTTGGTATAAGCATTGAGATATCACATCTCATGCTATAGGAAGGGTCTCAGGATTGGAATGGGAAGGATCTGTATATGACATCTCATGCCATAGGAAGGGTCTCAGGTTTGGTATAAGCATTGAGATATCACATCTCTGCTTTCGGAAGGGTATCAGGATTGGAATGGGAAGGAGTTGGATATCCCATCTCATGTTATAGGAAGAATCTCAGGTTTGGTATTAGAAGCATTGAGATATCACATCTCATGCTATAGGAAGTGTCTCAGGATTGGAATGGGAAGGACTTGGATATCACATCTCATGCTATAGGGAGGGTCTCAAGTTTGATATTAGAAGCATTGAGATATCACATCTCATGCTATACGAAGGGTCTCAGTATTGGAATGGGAAGGAGTTGGATATCACATCTCATGCTATAGGAAGGGTCTCAGGTTTGGTATAAGCATTGAGATATCACATCTCTGCTATCGGAAGGGTCTCAGGATTGGAATGGGAAGGAGTTGGATATTCCCATCTCATGTTATAGGAAGGGTCTATCAGGTCTTAGCATGAGACTCTTCCTATAACATGAGATGTGATATCCAACTCCTTCCCATTCCAATCCTGAGACCCTTCCGATAGCTTGAGATGTGATATCTCAATGCTTCTAATATCAATACTGAGACCCTCCCTATAGCATGAGATGTGATATCTAAGTCCTTCCCATTCCAATCCTGAGACCCTTCCGATAGCAGAGATGTGATATCTCAATGCTTATACCAAACCTGAGACCCTTCCTATAGCATGAGATGTGATATCCAACTCCTTCCCATTCCAATACTGAGACCCTTCGTATAGCATGAGATGTGATATCTCAATGCTTCTAATATCAAACTTGAGACCCTCCCTATAGCATGAGATGTGATATCCAAGTCCTTCCCATTCCAATCCTGAGACCCTTTCTATAGCATGATATGTGAAATCTCAATGCTTCTACCAAAACTGAGACCCTTCCTTTAGCATGAGTTGTGATATCCAACTCCTTCCCATTCCAATCCTGAGACCAGTCCTATAGCATGAGATGTGCTATCTCAATGCTTCTAATACCAAACCTGAGATCCTTCCTATAACATGAGATGTGATATCTAACTCCTTCCCATTCCAATCCTGAGACCCTTCCTATAGCATGAGATGTGATATCTCAATGCTTCTAATACCAAACCTGAGATCCTTCAGATAGCATGAGATATGATATCTCAATGCTTCTAATACCAAACCTGAGATCCTTCCTATAACATGAGATGTGATATCCAAATCCTTCCCCTTCCGAACCTGAGACCCTCCCTTTAGCATGAGATGTGATATCCAACTCCTTCCCATTCCAATCCTGATACCCTTCTGATAGCATGAGATGTGATATCTCAATGCCTCGAATAGCAAACCTGAGATCGTACCTCTAACATGAAATGTGATATCCAACTCCTTCCCTTTCCAAACCTGAGAGCCTTCCTACAGCATGAGATGTGATATCCAAGTCCTTCCCATTCCAATCCTGAGACCCTTCCTATAACATGAGATGTCATATCCAACTCCTTCCCATTCCAACCTGAGACCCTTCCTATAGCATGAGATGGGATATCCAACTCCTTCCAAATCCAATCCTGATACCCTTCCGATAGCATGAGATGTGATATCCCAATGCTTCTACAAAACCTGAGACCCATACCATGGCATGAGATGTGATATCAAACTCCCGTCCTATACCATGAGACTTGATATCTCAATGCTTCTAATACCAAACCTGAGACCGGTCCAATAACATGAGATGTGATATCCAAATCCTTCCCCTTCCAAACCTTAGACCCTTCCTTTATCATGAGATGTGATATCCAAGTCCTTCCCATTCCATCCCTGAGACCCTTCCTATAGCATGAGATGTGATATCTCAATGCTTCTAATACCAAACCTGAGACCCTTCCTATAACATGAGATGTGATATCCAAGTCCTTCCCATTTCAATCCTGAGACCCTTCCTATAGCATGAGATGTGATATCTCAATGCTTCTAATACCAAACCTGAGACCCTTCCTATAACATGAATTCTGATATCCAAGTCCTTCCCATTCCAATCCTGAGACCCTTCCAATAGCAGAGATGTGATATCTCAATGCTTCTAATATCAAACCTGAGACCTGTCCTATAACATGAGATGGGATATCCAACTCCTTCCCGTTCCAAACCTGATACCCTTCCTATAGCATGAGATGTGATATCCAATTCCTTCCCATCCCAATCCTGAGACACCTCCGATAGCAGAGATGTGATATCTCAATGCTTATACCAAACCTGAGACTCTTCTTATAACATGAGATGTGATATCTAACTCCTTCCCGTTCCAAACCTGAGACCCTTCCTATAGCATGAGATGTGATATCCAACTCCTTCCCATTCCAATCCTGAGACCCTTCCTATAGCATGAGATGTGATATCTCAATTCTTATACCAAATCTGAGACCCTTCCTATAGCATAAGATGTGATATCCAACTCCTTCCCATTCCAATACTGAGACCCTTCCTATAGCATGAGATGTGATATCTCAATGCTTCTAATACCAAACCTGAGATCCTTCCTATAACATGAGATGTGATATCCAACTCCTTCCCATTCCAATCCTGAGACCCTTATGATAGCATGAGATGTGATATCTCAATGCCTCTAATACCAAACCTGAGATACTTCCGATAGCATGAGATGTGATATCTCAATGCTTTTAATACCAAACCTGAGATCCTTCCTATAATATGAGATGTGATTTCCAAATCCTTCCCCTTCCAAACCTGAGACCATCCCTTTAGCATGAGATGTGATATACAACTCCATCCCATTCCAATCCTGAGACCCTTCTGATAGCATGAGATGTGATATCTCAATGCCTCTAATACCAAACCTGAGATCCTACCTCTAACATGAAATGTGATATCCATCTCCTTCCCTTTCCAAACCTGAGACCCTGCCTATAGCATGAGATGTGATATTCAAGTCCTTCCCATTCCAATCCTGAGACCCTTCCTATAGCATGTGATGTGATATCTCAATGCGTATACCAAACCTGAGACCCTTCCTATGGCATGAGATGTCATATACAACTCCTTCCCATTCCAATCCTAAGACCCTTCCTATAACATGAGATGTGATGTCTCAATGCTTCTAATACCAAACCTGAGATCTTTCCTATAACATGAGATGTGATATCCAACTCCTTCCCATTCCAATCCTGAGACCCTTCCTATAGCATGAGATGTGATATCTCAATGCTTATACCAAACCTGAGACCCTTCCTATAGCTTGAGATGTGATATCCAACTCCTTCCCATTCCAATCCTGAGACCCTTCCTATAGCATGAGATGTGATATCTTAAGGCCTCTAATACCAAACCTGAGATCCTTCCTCTAACATGAGATGTGATATCCAACTCCTTCCCATTCCAATCCTGAGACCCTTCCGATAGCTTGAGATGTGATATCTCAATGCTTCTAATATCAATACTGAGACCCTCCCTATAGCATGAGATGTGATATCTAAGTCCTTCCCATTGCAATCCTGAGACCCTTCCGATAGCAGAGATGTGATATCTCAATGCTTATACCAAACCTGAGACCCTTCCTATAGCATGAGATATGATATCCAACTCCTTCCCATTCCAATCCTGAGACCCTTCCTATAGCATGATATGTGAAATCTCAATGCTTCTACCAAAACTGAGACCCTTCCTTTAGCATGAGATGTGATATCCAACTCCTTCCCATTCCAATCCTGAGACCAGTCCTATAGCATGAGATGTGATATCTCAATGCTTCTAATACCAAACCTGAGATCCTTCCTATAACATGAGATGTGATATCCAACTCCTTCCCATTCCAATCCTGAGACCCTTCCTATAGCATGACATGTGATATCTCAATGCTTCTAATACCAAACCTGAGATCCTTCCGATAGCATGAGATGTGATATCTCAATGCTTCTAATACCAAACCTGAGATCCTTCCTATAACATGAGATGTGATATCCAAATCCTTCCCCTTCCGAACCTGAGACCCTCCGTTTAGCAGGAGATGTGATATCCAACTCCTTCCCATTCCAATCCTGATACCCTTCTGATAGAATGAGATGTGATATCTCAATGCCTCTAATACCAAACCTGAGATCCTACCTCTAACATGAAATGTGATATCCAACTCCTTCCCTTTCCAAACCTGAGAGATTTCCTACAGCATGAGATGTGATATCCAAGTCCTTCCCATTCCAATCCTGAAACCCTTCCTATAACATGAGATGTCATATCCAACTCCTTCCCATTCCAACCTGAGACCCTTCCTATAGCATGAGATGGGATATCCAACTCCTTCTTATGCCAAACCTGAGACCCTTCCTATGGCATGAGATGGGATATCCAACTCCTTGCCATTCAAATCCTGAGACCCTCCCTATAACAAGAGATGTCATATCCAACTCCTTCCCATTCCAAACCTGAGACCCTTCCTTTAGCATGAGATGTAATATCCAAATCCTTCACATTCCAATCCGGAGACCCTTCCTATAGCATGAGATGTGATATCTCAATATTTCTAATACCAAACATGAGATCCTTCCTATAACATGAGACGTGATATCCAACTCCTTCCCATTCCAAACCTGAGACCCTTCCGATAGCATGAGATGTGATATCTCAATGCTTCAAAAACCAAACATGAGAACCATCCTAAAACATGAGATGTGAAATCCAAATCCTTCCCTTCCCAAACCTGAGACTCTTCCTATAGCATGAGATGTGATATCTCAATGCTTCTACCAAACCTGAAACCCTTCCTATAGCATGAGTTGTGATATCCAACTCCTTCCCATTCCAATCCTGAGACACTTCCTATAGCATGAGATGTGATATCACAATGCTTCTAATACCAAACCTGAGACCCGTCCTATAACATGAAATGTGATATCCATCTCCTTCCCTTTCCAAACCTGAGACCCTGCCTATAGCATGAGATGTGATATTCAAGTCCTTCTCATTCCAATCCTGAGACCCTTCCTATAGCATGTGATGTGATATCTCAATGCGTATAGCAAACCTGAGACCCTTCCTATGGCATGAGATGTCATATACAACTCCTTCCCATTCCAATCCTAAGACCCTTCCTATAACATGAGATGTGATGTCTCAATGCTTCTAATACCAAACCTGAGATCTTTCCTATAACATGAGATGTGATATCCAACTCCTTCCCATTCCAATCCTGAGACCCTTCCTATAGCATGAGATGTGATATCTCAAGGCCTCTAATACCAAACCTGAGATCCTTCCTCTAACATGAAATGTGATATCCAACTCCTTTCCCTTCCTAACCTGAGACCCTTCCTATAGCATGAGATGTGATATCCAACTCCTTCCCATTCCAATCCTGAGACCCTTCTGATAGCCTGAGATGTGATATCTCAATGCTTCTAATATCAATACTGAGACCCTCCCTATAGCATGAGATGTGATATCTAAGTCATTCCCATTCCAATCCTGAGACCCTTCTGATAGCAGAGATGTGATATCTCAATGCTTATACCAAACCTGAGACCCTTCCTATAGCATGAGATATGATATCCAACTCCTTCCCATTCCAATCCTGAGACCCTTCCTATAGCATGATATGTGAAATCTCAATGCTTCTACCAAAACTGAGACCCTTCCTTTAGCATGAGATGTGATATCCAACTCCTTCCCATTCCAATCCTGAGACCAGTCCTATAGCATGAGATGTGATATCTCAATGCTTCTAATACCAAACCTGAGATCCTTCCTATAACATGAGATGTGATATCCTACTCCTTCCCATTCCAATCCTGAGACCCTTCCTATAGCATGACATGTGATATCTCAATGCTTCTAATACCAAACCTGAGATCCTTCTGATAGCATGAGATGTGATATCTCAATGCTTCTAATACCAAACCTGAGATCCTTCCTATAACATGAGATGTGATATCCAAATCCTTCCGCTTCCGAACCTGAGACCCTCCGTTTAGCATGAGATGTGATATCCAACTCCTTCCCATTCCAATCCTGATACCCTTCTGATAGAATGAGATGTGATATCTCAATGCCTCTAATACCAAACCTGAGATCCTACCTCTAACATGAAATGTGATATCCAACTCCTTCCCTTTCCAAACCTGAGAGCCTTCCTACAGCATGAAATGTGATATCCAAGTCCTTCCCATTCCAATCCTGAGACCCTTCCTATAACATGAGATGTCATATCCAACTCCTTCCCATTCCAACCTGAGACCCTTCCTATAGCATGAGATGGGATATCCAACTCCTTCTTATGCCAAACCTGAGACCCTTCCTATGGCATGAGATGGGATATCCAACTCCTTCCCAATCCAATCCTGAGACCCTTCCGATAGCAGAGATGTGATATCTCAACGCTTCTACCAAACCTGAGACCCTTCCTATAACATGAGATGTGATATCCAATTCCTTCCCATTCCAAACCTGAGACCCTTCCTATTGGATGAGATGTGATATCCAACTCCTTCCCATTCCAACCCTGAGACCCTTCCTATACCATGAGATGTGATATCTCAATGCTTCTAATACCAAACCTGGGTCCCGTCCTATAACATGAGATATGATATCCAAATCCTTCCCCTTCCAAACCTGAGACCCTTCCTTTAGCATGAGATGTGATATCCAAATACTTCCCATTCCAATCCTAAAACCCTTCCTATAGCATGAGATGTGATATCTCAATGTTTCTAATAAAAAACCTGAGACCCTTCCCATAGCAAGAGATGCGATATCCAAATCCTTCCCATTCCAATCCTGAGACCCTTCCTATAACATGAGATGTGATATCCAACTCCTTCCCATTCCAACCTGAGACCCTTCCTATAGCATGAGAAGGGATATCCAACTCCTTCCCAATCCAATCCTGAGACCCTTCCGATAGCAGAGATGTGATATCTCAATGCTTATACCAAACCTGAGACCCTTCCTATGGCATGAGATGTGATATCCAACTCCTTGCCATTCAAATCCTGAGACCCTCCCTATAACAAGAGATGTCATATCCAACTCCTTCCCATTCCAAACCTGAGACCCTTCCTTTAGCATGAGATGTAATATCCAAATCCTTCACATTCCAATCCGGAGACCCTTCCTATAGCATGAGATGTGATATCTCAATGCTTCTAATACCAAACATGAGATCCTTCCTATAACATGAGATGTGATATCCAACTCCTTCCCATTCCAAACCTGAGACCCTTCCGATAGCATGAGATGTGATATCTCAATGCTTCAAAAACCAAACATGAGAACCATCCTATAACATGAGATGTGAAATCCAAATCCTTCCCTTCCCAAACCTGAGACTCTTCCTATAGCATGAGATGTGATATCTCAATGCTTCTACCAAACCTGAAACCC